>NC_143019.1:108728451-109074451 GCF_055824585.1 Amblyomma mixtum | reverse complement strand
GTCACGGGTCGCCTCTACCGCGTCGACTTCGTCCATAATATGCTCCTCAGTAGTATCCCTACGACCAGGACCAGCTACGGTAGCATATGTTCGCACGCACTGGGCGTCGTCGTGGCCGAAGCGACGACAGTGCCCGCAACGTGGCACACGGCACTCCCGACGTATGTGTCCGGTGCCGCGGCACCGGAGGCAGAGCGGAGCTCTGCCAGGAACGTGGACGAGTGCGACGTCCTCTCCAACACGCAGCTGGTGCGGTAAGTCCTCGATGGTAACGCCCACCTTCAGCTTCAGTGTCACTGAGCGCGTAGTAGACGACTTGTCGACGCAGCCTTTGACTCTCCACTTGTCCCGAGTTATGTCGGTCACTTTTCCAAAAGCCGCCAGAGCTGCCTTCACGTCATTTTGCACGCCGTGTAGCAGCCAGAACAGCTTCAGCCTGACGCCCTGGTTGCGTGGGTCAATGACCATGCAGCGGTGGTCCTTGACGTTGAACGCCTCCGCCAGTAGCATTTTGTTTTTTCCTTCTTCATTGCAGAATGTCACGGCCCAAACATGATTCATCTGATATGCCCCGAGGGCAACCACTTCCGGCAGCAATAACTGACGCTCAAGAGCGTCACGAAAGTTTTCAACACGGTATGGCCTGGCTTGGACGTCGCCATGCAAAAAAACGGTATGCAAAACACTCGAACCTGTTGGCAAATGCGGCAAAATCAGCTGGTAGTCCTCGTTCGGTTTGATCGTACTCCTGATACCGCGGCCCGGCTGGGCCGCTGAATCCGCTCCTTGGGAGCCCATGATACACACGTCCGTCACGCTCGGTGGCCGGAAGTCGAATCTGCGCTTAATGCACGAATTGTATGGGCGTCAGAGCGACAAAAGTAATATAGACAGTCAAAAAGAAGTAGCAGTATCAAAAGCTTTCAAAGAAGGGACCAACAAAATGTTCATTTAGCAAAATACACTCGCACATTAGGAGCTTACTACCATCAGTACATCAGTGCAGCTGGTTCCTTCAATTGCAGTGTTCACAGCCATTGGAATAACATACCGGCAGAAAAAAGGAAATAATACAAACTTCGGCAAAAGCATCTTTGCCGGTGTACGGGGCATTCACCTTCTAGCAATCGCAAAGATGTGAGCCACGATAGAAGGCATCGAGACAAAAGAAAATCGTTAACTTCAGCCGTTTTGTAACCTGATCACTGCGCGCATCTTTATTCATACCGCACGAGGTACAGTAAACAAAATAAATATAAGTTGTCCCGATAAAGGCAGGCGCTCAGTCTCAGAGAAGTACAGTTCTAGGACTAGGTGAGCGTAGCCATTCAATTTGGCCCAAAAGCGACTACGTTTAGCTTTTCAGCACTCGAGTATAACGGCCGCAACCAATTGGTAACTATCCAAGCGCAACGCTCGAAGTCCGTTCAGGTCGCCGTTCTGCGACTTATCAGCTCCAACTGCGTGGGGCCTGTTTAACCGCGGTTTTAACAGCGGCTGGGCGAATTCTCCTTGTTCTCAACGAGGTCAACACGGTAACGTGGTCATGGCCAGAGCGTTACCCCGAAGAGGTAAAGCGGTCGCAGCGCTGCTCTCGAGCCGGCTCGTTGGTCTAGGGGTATGATTCTCGCTTCGGGTGCGAGAGGTCCCGGGTTCAAATCCCGGACGAGCCCGACAATTTTCTTTTGCATAAGCTGCCAAAAACGAAATCACAAAAAGCGGACGCTCCCCTGCTAGCCATCTGAAGACATATTGTCTCTGCTACGACACGTAGTACGTTGTAAGGGGAAGAATAGTTCTGCCAGCCTTTCACGCATATGCAAACTTGCGTGAAATACTTCCACGGCTGTCCTAAAAGTGGTACATATGGTTCCAGAAGTTACATTATGACAACTTTAACCATTATGTGCTCTTTATAAAGTGGAATACTCAGGTTCACTTTCAAAACAGAATTCTATGTGATACAACGGAACACTATTAGCCATCAGCCTGTCTGAGACGTTTCACTTCTCCCGGCAAAAAATTAAGTACATAAGCTGAAGACGCCAAACACCATCGTTGAAAAGGCTGTGGTACGAGATGGTTAACAACACTATTGCAGCTTTCAAGGTCACTGTAACGAGCAAGTAATGCAACGCTCTCTGGCTGCCTTTCGTTTTGGCTCGTTGGTCTAGGGGTATGATTCTCGCTTAGGGTGCGAGAGGTCCCGGGTTCAAATCCCGGACGAGCCCGTGTCTTTTTTTCTTCCTCTGGAGGCGGAAATGTTACCAAATACGTGAAACTGTAATTTTAGCATTATCTTTGATTAGAGCGGAAAGTTCGGCGAGTTGGTTAAAAAGCATGGTAGGTAATAGCGCAACAAAAGACGAAGGGTAATGCGCCGCAAAGGTAAGTCTTTTCTTTAGCTATTAGCTACCAAGCATAATCATTCCCACGTTTGTTTTGCCGCCAGATAAAATGCTGAATCCCCCTCTCCAGTTGAGAGCAGTTTAAATTCTTTTTGTCATTGCGAAAGCAGGCAACACGCGCAACTGAAAGCATACGATTAACTGGGAGCACTGCTCTATGATTTTCCAGCTATAACATACTTCCGCTAAAACGGCAGTTTAAAGAAAAAAGTATTGATGAAACTTTTTCTCAGTACCAAGTAAAGGGCACGCAGTTTCTGGAAAAACATCATGCTAACCAGGACCCTCAGGAAATACGGCAGAATTTGTTATGCTTAGAGCATGCGCAAATTCTGCAGAGATTGTCGTCATTAACGCCACAACGTTTTAATGAGTGGCCTCATAAGTTCGACGTACTGCATTATAGAACCTCTCGAATACAATTTAATAACGAAGCCGAAGACCTAATTCTCTAGGAGCATAAGGTGCGAAATTCACTTCCGAAGCGACTCTTAATTTCAGTCTTGTGTTGTGGATAATTCCATTTCATGGAAACATTTGTGTTTGCTGTCGAAGTTATTGTGGTGTTTGCGAAATTTGTTTATTATTGCTAAAGATCGTGTTTGTTTTTCTCTTTTACTTTTACATGAATGAACCTAAATGTATTGACGGAGATGAAAAACTTTTCAGTATTTGTACTTATGCGATGTATTTGGTCGCTATAAGTTGTGTAGCGAAGTGCAAATGTTCCCATTTGCTGGTTGAGCTTTCAAGGGGGCACAGCTTACAGACACGTACAAGAGCAAAAAAACGCGGACAGAGTTAGAGACTTGGACAACACGAGCGCTTACTTCCAACTGAATATTTATTGACACAAAACCACAATTATATACACCTTGCTGCATGACGCCGAACTGATAGCCCTGCAGACATCACGTGGCCGCTCCCAAAAACATTATTTCCTTTTTAGTCAGTTTGACAGATGGTGCGCTGGCGCAGCATGGACCGGCCTTTCTAATCACATCTGCCGCTATTATTTCTCTAACATCCTGACAGCTATGTTTGGCCACAATCTTGCATGCGCTGAAGACAGGTTTGCATGGTTTCTTATTCTTTTCAGCAGAGTCATGACAATGTTCAGAAATATTACCGTCTCCATAATTGCCTACCTTCCTCCTGTGTTCTCGTAATTTTTAATTCAGACATCGGCCAGTTTGACCTATGTAGCTAGAGCCACATGGTAGAGGAATTTCATAAACCACACCAGCAACACATGCTACAAAAGGATCTCGGTGCTTGATACCGCATGGTTCTTTAGGCTTTTGAAAAGGATTAGTCAATTTTACTAGTTTTTTTCAACTTCTCAGGCGCCGAGAACCCTACTCTGACGTCACTGCGTTTCGCAATCTTTATGCGATGCAAGGGGTTGATCAAGTAGGGAATGACTACCGTTCTCTTTCCATTTGCTTCGCTCTGATCGTCTTTTCTCTCGTCTTTTCTCTTCACTTTTTTAAACATTCCTTCAGATACGGATACAATGAGGCTGGTCGGATACCCAGCTGACTGAAGATGCGTCACTTGCTTTTGGAAACCATGGCTCAGTGATGGCAACACAACTTTGTCAGTGCATTATTTGGGCATTGCTTAGCGATTGCTCTCTTAACAAGTTTTGAATGAGAATAATGAAACGCTAAGAGGGGTTTGTTAGCCCTTAGATGGTACTCCCAAAACCTAGATTTCTCAGTGAGAATTAGCTTCAAAACTAAAAACTTTAAAACGTCATCTCTTGGATTTCATGCTTAAGTACGAAAGGATTAAAACACTCACCAAAATGGGCTAAAAACTGATTGACAATTTTCGGAAAATCACTGCACCCTTGTAATAAAATTAAAAAATCATCAACGTATCTAAAAAAAGTCACATTGTTAAAGGCCTTCAGGCCGTCAGAAACGACCCTGTCACAATGAGCTAAATCTATGTCGCTAAGAACTCGGGGCAATACTGGAGCCTATACAAACCTGTTGCTTTTGAACAAAAACGTGGTCATTCCATTCAATGTAAGTGGACCTGAGACAAAATGAAAGCAATTCCAGAAAACCTTCTACGGACAAACCTGCTGCGTTTTGAAAAGCCGTACTGTCAGACATGCAAAAGGCGCAAGCGGTACCTGGGAAGAAACTATGGTTGGCAAGGAAAGCTCCGTGCAAGGAACTGAACCTTGAAAGATTGGCAAAAAACATCGAAAACAGCAATAGTGCTTGTTTGCAGATCCTGTTCACCGCTAAAACACACAAAGTGGAGTGTCCCCTAAGGGTGATTGTATCGGAAAATGAAAGGCGGCAAAAATCAGCCGCAGTCTTCCTGCAAAGAAAACTAAATCTTTTAGCGATTGACGATCCCTTACAGATTCGATGTTCTGAAAAAGTTCTGGAGTGTTTGGAGGAGAATCATAACAAAGGTCTTCAGGCCTGGTCTTTTGACATAAATGATTTATACTACTCCGTGCCACATGAAAAACTCCTCAGATGTGTGGAAGAGTGCATTGATTATTTTGGGTCAATAGCTTTTCAAAATGCAGGAGGTTTGTCAGAAGAAAGTTTTCCGGAAGTGCTTTCATTTTATCTCAGGTCAACTCACATTGAATGGAATGACGAGGTGTTCATTCCAGAGCAAGAGGTTTGTATAGGCTCTTGTAATGCCCCAGTTCTTAGCGACATAGTTTTAGCTCATTGTGACAGGGTCGTTTCTGACCTCCTTAAGGTATTTAACAATGTGACTGTTTTTAGATACGTTGATGATGTTTTAATTTATTACAAGAGTGCCGTGATTTTCCGACCACTGTCAATTAGCCTATAGCCCTTTTTGGTGAGTGTTTTAATCCTGTAGTACTGACGCATGAAATTCCAAGAGATGGTATTTTACTGTTTTTTGATTTGAAGCTAATCCTCACTGAGAAATCTAGGTTTTGGGAGCACCATCTAAGCGCTAATAAACCCCTCGTACCGTTTCATTAATCTCATTCAAAACTTGTTAAGAGAGCAATCGCTAAGCAATGCCCAAATAATGCACTGAAAAAGTTGTGTTTCCATCACTGAGCCATGGTTTCCAAAAGCAAGTGACGCATCTTCAGTCAGCTGGATATCCGACAAGCCTCATTGTATCCGTATCTGAAGGAATGATGAAAACCTGGAAAAGAAAAGACAAGAATCAGAGTGAAGCAAATGGAAACAAAACGGTAGTCATTCCCTACTCGATCAACACCTTTCATCGCCTAAAGAAGACTGCGAAACGCAGTGACGTCAGAGTAGTCCTCTCGGCGCCTGAGAAGCTGGAAAAACTAGTAAAATTGACTAATCCTTTTCAAAAGCCTAAAGAACCATGCGGTATCAAGCACCGAGATCCTTTTGTAGCATGTGTTGCTCGTGTGGTTTATGAAATTCCTCTACCGTGTGGCTCTAGCTACATAGGTCAAACTGGCCGATGTCTGAATTAAAAATTACGAGAATACATTTAGGTTCATTCAAGTAAAAGTAAAAGAGAAAAACAAACACGATCTATAGCAATAATAAACCAATTTCGCAAACACCACAATAACTTTGACAGCAAACACAAATGTTTCCATGAAATGAAATTATCGGAAACACCACACAAGAGTGAAATTAAGAGTCGCTTCGGAAGTGAGTTTCGCACCTTATGCTCATAGAGAATTACGTCTTCGGCTTCGTTATTAAATTGTACTCGAGAGGTTCTATAATGCAGTACGTCGAATTTATGAGGGCACACATTAAAACGTTGTGGCGTTAATGACGATAATCTCTGCAGAATTTGCGCATGCTCTAGACGTAACAAATTCTGCCGTATTTCCTGAGGGTCCTGGTTAGCATGATGTTTTTTCTGAAACTGCGTGCCCTTTACTTGGTACTGAGAAAAAGTTTCATCAATACTTTTTTCTTTAAACTGCCGTTTTAGCGGAAGTCTGTTATAGCTGGAAAATCATAGAGCAGTGCTCCCAGTTAATCGTATGCTTTCAGTTGCGCGTGTTGCCGGCTTTCGCAACGACAAAAAAGAATTTAAACTTCTCTCAAGTGGAGAGGGGGATTCAGCATTTTATCTGGCGGCAAAAGAAACGTGGGAATAATCATGCGTGTAGCTAATAGCTCAAGAAAAGACTTACGCTTGCGGTTCATTGCCCTTCGTCTTTTGTTGCGATATTACCTACATGCATTTGAACAAACTCGCCGAACTTTGTGCTCTAATCAATGATAATGCGAACAATACAGTTACACGTATTTGGTCACCCGTCCCCTTCCAGAGGAAGAAAAAAAAGACACGGGCTCGTCCGGGATTTGAACCCGGGACCTCTCGCACCCGAAGCGAGAATCATACCCCTAGACCAACGAGCCGGCTCGAGAACAGCGCGGCAACCGCTTCACCTCTTCGGCTTAACGCTCCGGCCGTGACCTCGTCGCCGTGTGGACCTCGCTGAGAACAAGGAGAATTCATCCTTTCGTTAAGAATCAGAATCAGTTTATTGTAATAACAAAATATAACGTGGACAAATTTATACAGAAGGAGGTCACGTAGTCAGTGACTGTAGTGGACCTCCTTTAAGACCCTTGTGGTTAAGGCAAGAACATTGAGGCAGCAAGAAAATATGTGTGTAAGTCTCCTCGCCAGTCTCTATGAATTAAATCATGAGAAATAAGTATACATGGTAACTTTTGTTTTTAACATCGGATGTTTAAATAGTCGGCTGACGGCTGTGTGGACGACGCCTCCACAGTTGGACGTGGTTGGTGTTATATGGCATGTGCTGTCAGATCATGAAGAGCAGTTTAGCAATATCCCTCAAGAGAAAAGTATACAACAGCTGTATTTTACTGGTACTCACCTATGGGGAACAAACGTGGAGGCTAACGAAAAGTGTGCAGCTTAAGTTAAGGACTACGCAGCAAGCTATGAAAATAAGCATGATAGGTGTAACTTCAAGAGACCGGAAGCGGGTAGATTGGGTGAGGGAGCAAACGCGTGTTAAGGACTTTAATGAGCAAAGCAATGAGCAAATCAAGAGGCAGTAATGAGACATTAATTAATAACATTAATCAGCAAGGCAAGAGAACAAAAAATGAAGTGTGTGAGTTCTACACATCTGTTGGGTACACATCGTTGTTTATTTATGATATGCGGTATTATTGCACTGTGCATTTATATTGATTTCCCCCTTTCTGTTATCACTGAATGTTGCCATACCTCTGAAAATGGATGTGATTGATTCAAACCATGATGATTTATTTTTTCACTTGCACACATAATTGAATAATGGAATTGAGTGGGCGAGTTGATTTTCCATCTTGACAGTGAAAGCGCTCAAAAGGACAAGGACGACAGGAAAGGAAAGACATACAAAGCGCTTGCACACAACGTACAGCTGATAGTCTATAGTTGGCTCTTTGTAGTATGCCTCCTACTGCTGCCGCAGCACTGTGCTTCAGTGAGCTAGGGTAGCTTCCCTTCTAATCGAAGTCCCTTTCCTCGATGTGTTACACTGTTCCACAAAGAGCTTTAAGTCAACATTTATTCATTCAAGAGCTGGAGCTCCATCACGAATGCTTCTATTCACCGCACATGAATTTTTCATTCACTACGGCCTTACAATTCTCGCCAGTCTATCATTGACGGCGGCCAGACAGCGTTACCTGCTTCAGTATTCGCTAAAGGCGCTTAAGCAAAAACCGTATTACAAGAAGCCGTTTTGTTATCTTTCGTTTCGTCGGCAGTAGTCAGATAACATTGACGCGTGGGTTTAGCTTGCGTTAGCTGCTGATGCAGGAAATAACAGTGAACGCAGAAATAACGCAGAATAATACACTGACTGTGGTGGAAGAAGACCTGCGCAGCGGCAGCTAATATGTCGCAGACGTGAAACGAAATGGGCAGCGAGCGTCGCACTTGAATAGGTGCCATGACGTTCCGGCGGGTATAGTCAAGCGCTGAAGAGTAACGGCAGTCGTAGCTTGCGCCAAAATAGTTAGCTGTGCTCGCTTCACACAGAGACTGTACGGCGCTAAAATTCCCCGTGACTCGGCACATTAGACGACGAAAAGCGCAGTGGTCCACACGGAATCCTGAATCTTGAAACATAATGTTGTGCCCATAAGCAAATATTTATGCCTTGTAAATAAATAAATCTCAGAACAGTGCCTCCCAGTAGAACTAAAAATTGCAGATATAGTGTCAGTGTAAAAATCATGTTATACCTCCTGCCAGAAATTATAGCCCATTTTCATTCACTTATCATCATCATCATCAGCCTGACTACCCCCACTGCAGGGCAAAGGCCTCTCCCATGTTTCTACAATTAACCCTGTCCTTTGCCAGTTGCGGCCACTGTATCCCCGCAAACTTCTTAATCTCATCCACCCACCTAGCTTTCTGCCGTCCCCTGCTACGTTTGCCATCTCTTGGAAGCCACCCGGAAGGACCAGCGGTTACATTGCCTTCGCATTACATGCCCTGCCCAAGCCCATTTCTTCCTCTTGATTTCAACTAGGATATCATTAAGCCGCGTTTGTTCCCTCACCCACACCGCCTTCTCCCGATCTCTTAACCTTACACCTATCATTTTTCTTTCCATAGCTCGCTGCGTTGTCCTTAACTTAAGCTGAACCCTCTTTGTTAGCCTCAACGTTTCTGCCCCATAAGTGAGTACCGGTAAAATACAGCTGTTGCATACTTTTCTCTTGAGGGATATTGGCAAACTGCCATTCATGATATGAGAGAACCTGCCATATGCGCTCCACCCCATTCTTATTCTTCTAGCTATTTCCCTCATGATCCGGATCTGCAGTCACTACCTGCCCTAAGCAGACATATTCTCTTACTACTTCCAGCACCTCGCTACCAACTGCGAACTGCTGTTCCCTTGTTAGGTTGTTGAACATTACTTTGGTTTTCTGCTCTGCCTGTCTAACTCATTGATCATGCTTTATACTTATACTTGGTTCTTTATACTTAGACTTATACTTGGGATTAAATATTGCAACATATAATTTGCATTCACTGGCTAAGACATGGTTATTGGGCTAAAAAGCACAACGGACAGCGAAATGATACCGACTGGACAAGCGCTAGACATCGACGCTACACATCCAGTGAATCAAAAGCCCCAACTAGCCCGTCTTTCTTCTTTATTAATCATGATATAATTTTAAAATTAACAACCGAGTTCCTTGAGGGAAGATATATTCTTCATCCCCACAACATGTGTTCACGCTAAGTCTGTCTGGCGTTAGCCATCTTCTCAAGATTCTATATGATTTCGCGCAAGTAATTAATAACAAGTCGCAAATGCATGTAATTAACATACACTTTTCAAAGGCTTGTGATTGTGTATACCATGCTGAAGTGTTACTCAACCTTGAACATCTATTAGAGGATGGGCCAACTGTCAATGGATCAGCTGATATTTATCGGACCGCCGCAGTTCGTTCAGTTCGGTGCCCACAATTCCGAAATTGTGCCACTCCTTTCTCCTGTGCCCCAGGGCTCCGTTTTAGACTCCTGTTCCTTCTGTTCATAAACGGCATAACTAGTTGGGTAGAATCCAAGATTAGGTTATTCGCAGACGACTTCATCCTGCACAAAACCGACAAGATGAATCAAGCCTTAACAATGATTTTTCCTGCCAGATAGCCACTAGCCTTGATAAAGTAGCTTCCGTATCAATAACACAAACGAAATTCAAATGAAGTTTTTCGCATGGCTATGTCAGCGCCATCCTTAACGCAGTCACTCAGTACAACCACTTGGGCCTCGAACTATCACCAGGTCGGCTCATGTAGAGCCCGTGGCAAACAAAGTGATGCGAAAGTAATGTTCCTAAAACGGACGTGCATTACTCTGTGAAGGAAGCCCAGTTTTTGGCTTTCGTGCAGATGATATCTCCGATCATAGACTATGCATACGTGGCGCAAATTCCGTTTACCCGATATCAAATAACTAAGCTCGAAGCTGTGCGTCTTATCTACAAAAGATATAGGCGCACCGTCGTGGTGAAGCAGATGCTCTTCGTGACCTGTCTTCATACACTAACCAGTTGTTCGATGCTTCACCGCCCAAAATTTTTGCCTCTCATTCTGCATAACAAGCTTCAATAAAGTATGACACCTACATTTTATTTACCACTTCCGGATAAACCCTCCATAAGAATCAGTTCACGCTGCAAGAATATTTTTCGCTAATAATGCATACGCGTACAGTGTGGTCACCCAGCGCACCGTTAACATGTCTGTTGAAGCTGCTAGCAAATCTGCGCTATCGTCAACGAGTGAGTGATGCTATCGTTATGGGTTTGTCATTCGAAATGACCAGTGCGAAAACAGCCGGAGATAATAGAAGAAACACAGACGACAGGACGGGCGCTGTAGCACACGACGACAGGACAGCGCCCATCCTGTCGTTTCCTCCTGTGTTTCTTCTATTGTCTCCGGCTGTTCTCGCACTGGTCATTTCGAATCATGTCCCACCAACTCGCCCAATCAGCAATTTTGTTTCTCATTCCTTTACTTGCCATGTAAATTTTGTAAAATGCGAGAATGCGAATCTCTGAAATCGTGAATGATGTTATTTTTTTACCTTAATATGCTTCTCTATCTTCTCTGCTGTACGCAATATTAAACTGAGAAAGATTGATTATTTATTATCTTTCTGCCCAATTTAATTCTGTTAACATAATTCCATTATCTTTCAATACTTTTCAGCTACTCTTTAGTGCACTCATGTTGATGCCTGTATGACTGAGTGTCTGCAGGTCCTTCTAGCCAACTCCTGTAAAAATCTCAGAATGAATTGACAGTCTCCCGAAATAAAGTAAATAATAATAAACATAATAATATATTCGTTCAACTGTATTGCTAATTATTCCAGATGGCAACGGTCAACTTCTAAAATGCTGTTGTGCGCCTCAGCTGTGCGAAACCAATTGTGGCAGCATTAGTTGCGCGAACTGTAAAATAAGGGTGTCTATAATCATTAAGATTACCTCGAAAACTCTCGCGTCGCGTGATGATATGTTAAGGCACATTGAGACAACGCCATCTAATTTTTGTTCTTAGGAAAAAAAGTTAATTCTATCGATCTCTGTGGGTAAATTGATGTTTGCCCAACAGCAAAAGACGCATTTAATGCTGCGAAAATTGCGACTGGAAAAAAAAACTGTCAGCACGTTATGCCGCGTTGCTGACACGCGAATGTGCAGCGCCACTGTTGGTGGCCGAGCTGCGGTTGGCCTCAAATCCGACAACTTCCACGCTCTCCTATGATCCATTGCAGTCTTATGTTCATAGCGCAGCAAGACCTCAGGGGACAAACACAAGCGCTAACTTCCACCAAGGCTTTATTTCGTGCACAGCAAATCTCCATACATGTATAAATTCGGTGCGCACCAAATAAACCCATACTGGAAGTTAGAACTTGTGTTTGGCGCCTGAGTTCTTGCTGAGCTATGGAACATAACGCATACCCCCTAGCCCGAACGATCACCTTGTTAAATTACACTCTTCGTCACCTGCCTTTCGTTCTGGCCCATGCAGATGCCCCTAGCTCTCGGAGAAAAGGCTCTAGGAATGATTCTCGCTTTGGGTGCGAGAGGTCCCGGGTTCAAATCCCGGACGTGCCCGAATTTTTTTTTTGGTCACTTTACCTGTCAGCAACGTGTAATCAAATATACTGATTTTGGTTTTTTTGCAGGGTTTTTGCTCTCTTTTTTTGTGTTACTGAGCATAGCAATCTGATCTGTTTGCTTCAATAAACTTCAATTGCCAGTCAGCGCTTGTCGTGTTTACTTCATGTCCTTTTCTTTCGGACTGATAAATTTACATTGACACCCTACCAACTTGCCCAGATCTCTATTCTTCTGGAAGTAGATAGCCCTAGAAGTTTCATTGTCGGTCATCCGGAGTGGTTGATGTCGCCACAACGTCACTTCCTATGTGAGGGGTACAAATGCTATGCGCACCATTTATGACACGAATCGTTGCGTTGCATAATTACTTATTCTGCCGTGCTAAAAGTGGTACGCATGTGGCGGAAGCTCCATCCAGTGGGCTGTTAGAGGTACTAGGTAAGAGGTAGTATTTGCATTCTAAACTGGACTGAACAAACAAAAATAAGAAATGTCAAATTAGTGACAGGCTTAGCGAAGACACATTGAATTTCTTAATTAACAAATCAATAAACTTAATAAGCGAATTGCCTAAAGTTACTATCGCTTCGCGAACAAGGGTTGTCAGTCTCGCTGCCGGCCAAACATGGATGGTGGACATAGCTCTCCGTGAGGCCCAGACCCGGGGACTCTTGGACAAGTAGGAGACCACCCTTGAGGACCTTTTGTTCTTTTGTTGAAATAAAGTTGTTCCTCCTCCTCCTCCTCGCTGAGTGCAGGTTCGCACGTGTCCACTGTTCAACGCTGTACAGACGCATCGTGTTCATGACAGTGCGGCTACTGATGCAAAGAAAACGAAACAAGAAATATAATGTTACGTAATAAACTGTATCAGTAATTATAAAAGCGGTTTATTTAACTATCCTGTCTAAATCGATATCAATGCCCAAAATTCCGTTTGCATTTAATTTAACTGGAACAAAATTAAATATGCGGTGCTATCTTCGTCCCACTGAAATAGCTAGCATTGTAATAACGGAATGATGTGACCGAAATTGTCAATCACTCACCACGCACAACATTTTTCTGCAAGGCAAGATCCATAGTTTACTCCATGGAGGAGAAAGGCGGCGCGACATCACCGACCACGGCAACTAAAAAAAAACTACCAACCCATCCTCTTGCCTTCCGCTGCGGGCGCAGAAGACTCCACTTTCAGGACAGGTAATACAATCTCCTCCGAGGTCGTCGTGCCGGGGGCTCCGGCGAGTCCGGCGCGTTCGGGTCTTTCCCCATAACACAGCGCTCTCCGTCAAAGATAATCACAATTAAAGGGGCATTCGTTTCAACGCGCATAATAAGGACACTACTGGACTCTCTCTGAATTTCAATGCAGTACAGTCTCCTGTGAAAACCTCCATTGCAGTCTTCCTCGTCTGCCCTCCGATCTGACCCCATGCAGATGCTCTTTGCCTCAGAGTGGCCCACGCAACTACAAGATTACGCCGCAGTTTTATCCCGAACATGTGAAACTTTCTTAGGTGCTACGTTTTCAATCTGGCTCGTTGGTCTAGGGGTATGATTCTCGCTTCGGGTGCGAGAGGTCCCGGGTTCAAATACCGGACGAGCCCGAATTTTTTTTTTGTAACTTTACCTCTCAGCAACTTGTAATCAAATACTGATTCTAATTTTTTGCATTCTTTTTGGTGTCCTTTTTGTGTTAATGGGCGTAGCAATGTAATCAGTTTGCTTCAATAAACTTCACTTGCGAGTCAGCGCTTCTCATGTCTGCTTCCTGTCATTTTCTTTCGGGCTGGTAAATTTAAATTTACACTGTAACAACTTACCCAGATCTCTATTCTTCTGGAAATAGAAAAACCTAGAAGCTTCACTGCCGGCGATCCGGACTGGATAACGTCGCCGCAAGGTCACTTCCGATGTAAGGGGTACAAACGCTATGCGCACCATTTATGTCACGCAACCTTGCGTTGCATGCATACTCTGCCGTCCTAAGAGCGGTGCACATGTGACGGAAACTCCATCCAGTCGGCTCTTAGAGGTACTAGCAAAGAGGTAGTATTTGCGGTCTAAAGTAGACAGAACAAAAATAACAAAGGCAAATTAAGGTTAGGGTTTGGGAAGACGCATTAAATTTTAATTAACAAAACATTCAACTTAGTAAGCAAAATGCCGAAAGGTACTATAGCTTCGCGAACAAGTTTGGTCAGTCTCGCTGCTGGCCACACTTGGCTGGTAGACGGGATTGTCCGGGAGGCCCAGGCTCATGGACTCTTGGACAAGTAGGAGCCCACCATTGCGGAAATTTTTTCCTTTTTACAGAGTAAAGTTGTTCCTCCTCCTCCTCTTTGCTGAGTGCAGTTTCGCGCGTATGCACTGTTCCACGCTGTACCGACGCATCGTGCTGATGAAAGTGCGGCCACTCGGTGTTTACATTGTTTACATTCATTTGAAGCGCTTGGCGCGCGTTCTCATGCACAGAAAACAAAGCAAGGGATGCAATGTTACTTATTTTGTTTCAGTAATAAAAATCGTTTATAATTAACTATCCTCTCTGTATTGCCGCACTTAGTTTAGCCATCACTCTACCGGCGCCCCCGTGCGGTCTGTCTTCGACCTTTGTCGCGCGCCGGACTTCGTCCTCTTCTGCTCGGTGCTAGTGCCTGCCGGCTGCGCTCTGCCCAGTGTGCTCGCCAGGTACTGTTCTGCCAGGGATAGAACGTCCTACCGGCGTCCGTGACATTTTTGGTGGAGGTGCGGGGTACGATCTATGTACGAAGAGGTCCCAGGAACCTCCAGCGCTCAGCCACACCCCCTGGACAGGACACCTGTCCACAAGTCAAGCCGCCGCTTGAAAGGCTTAGCCCCCGAGTACAATCCCCTCACCGCGCCATCCCGCAAGATGACCTCTACGGTGGCCAGCCAGACCTTCCAGCCAACTGTGAGTTCGCCACCGCTGCTTCTTCATTCGCCTCGTACGCCCGCTACGTTTCATGGTGACAAGTTTGAAGATGTGGAGGACTGGTTGGACGGGTATGACAGGGTCTCTGAATTTAATCTGTGGGACGAGGACCGCAAGCTTCGGAACGTCTACTTTGCCCTCCAGGACGCCGCCAAGACGTGGTTCGAAAACCACGAGTCCGCCATCCACACCTGGCAAGACTTCCGGCGCCAGTTGCTGGATACGTTCAGTAGCAACGAACGGAGGGAGCGTGCTGAATTGGCCCTGCAATCGAGAGCGCAGCAGCCAAACGAGAGCGTGGCGATGTTCGTGGAAGATATGACTCGGCTTTTTACCCGCGCTGATCCTTCGATGTCGGAAGCCAAGAAGGTGCGCCATTTGATGCGGGGCGTGAAGGAGCAATTGTTCGCTGGGCTCGTGCGCGATCCTCCGGCTACAGTCGCCGATTTTGCAAAGGAGGCGGCAGGCATGGAGCGCGCCCTGCAGCAGCGGTTTGCGCACTACGGCCGTCCGTCAAACATCACCGCTGTGGAGTGCCACATGCCGAGGCCCGGGGATGAGAACACCTCCCTCCGAGAGCTCATCAGGAGCATCGTTCACGAAGAGCTGCAGAAGCTTCGCTCTGTGGAGCAGCCTCCTAGTGTCACCGCCATCTCGGAGGCTGTCCGTGACGAGATACGCCGCACGGTGCAGCCCACTCCACCTCCGCAACCGCCAGCGCCCTATGTGATGACATACAGCGAGGCATTGCGAAGTCCTGCGCCACCACCGCCGGCGTTCTACTCTTCTGCGCCCACCGCGCCGTCCTACCGATTCCCGCATACGACAGCGCTGCCAGACGACCGCCCACCCGTCACGAAGGCAAACATGTGGCGAACGCCGAACAACAGGCCCCTGTGCTTCCACTGCGGCGAAGCAGGTCACATCCGTCGTCACTGCCCGTACCGCCGGATTGGCCTGCGCGGCTTTTCGCCCGACGCACCCCTGCCACGCTATGGTGAACGACCCCGCGAGATCGATCAGTACCTAGCGGCCAACATCCCACCTGCACCCACTGCCCCACGTCAGTCCAGGTCACCGTCGCCTCGACGGTTTTCTTCACCAGCCCGCCAGTCCTCCAGCCCGCGCCGGGAAAACTGAGGATGGCGACCCCCGGAGGTAGGGCCGCCGTCACCGGACATAATGACGAACATCCTCCGCTCACCGACGTTAGCATGCGACCCTACCTCCGACCCCACGCCGCGACGACCTTTCGACGCCCAGAGACGCCTTCGCTTGACGCCTCAATTGGGCAATCTGAACGACCCTTAAGTCCGACGACTTTTCGACGAACGGAGACGCCTCCGCTTGACGCCCCAACCCGACCGCGAGAACGATCCCCTAGTCCGACCTCCCTCACACAGCGTTTTTCTCAAGGTGGCCAAGCTTCGGCTGAGATCCCGGTCATCGTTGACGGCCGCCGCGTGACTGCTCTCGTAGATACCGGCGCCGATTTCTCCGTCATTAGTCGTGGTCTGACGCTTGTCCTGAGGAAAGTACTGACACCTTGGCCTGGAACGCACATCCGGACAGCTGGAGGCCATCTGGTGACACCGCTTGGCGTCTGCACCGCTAGAATGGAGATTCGTGGTGTCACCTTCACTGCCTGCTTCGCTGTGTTGGCTCATTGCTCGAAGGACCTCATCCTCGGGTTATATTTTCTTCGGGAACACGGTGCGATAATCAACCTCCGCGAACTTGTCGTGACGTTCTCACCTCATTGTGCCATAGCCGACAGCAGCGAGCCCGACAGGCCTGTTTTTCGCGTGTGTGATGACAATGTCACGCTACCACCACGCTCCAGATTGTTTATTACGGTGGAGTGCTCCAACCCACGCACTCCTCACGGGGTTGCGGAAGGTAACCTGTCGTTACTGCTGAGTCAACAAGTCTGCGTTGCGCGGGGTGTTACTTCCCTCCGCGGACTGCGAACGCAGCTTTTTGTTACGAACTTTAGCGCCGAATACCGCCACTTGCCGCAAGCAACCGCAATAGCCTATTTCGATGAAATTAGTGACTCAGTCTCCCACTGCGGCATTGCCCCTCTCCTCTGGAAAGGCATCGACTCGATGCCTGAAAGTGAGGGGGAGCCACGTGTGGGTGCTAACAGAATCCCAGGCACCGAACGTGGTGAGAGTTGTCCTAGCGGGCATCGTATGGCTTGAGTCTTGCGACGTGCACAATTTCGGATGTCGGCGGGCGTATGGAAGAACGAACACTCCCGTGCGGGCGCACTTCATACGTAACGTCGCTGAGTTTGCGGAGGACCTCGTAGGGGCCGAAGTAACGGCGCAAAAGCTTCTCGGAGCGACCGCGCAGACAGATGGGGCTCCAAACCCACACTTGATCGCCAGGCTGGAAAATGACTGTCCAGCTGTCCGGATGTGCGTTCCAGGCCAAGGTGTCAGTACTTTCCTCAGGACAAGCGTCAGACCACGACTCATGACGGAGAAATCGGCGCCGGTATCTACGAGAGCAGTCACGCGCCTTGTCCCTCAACGATACCCATGCATCGACGTCTGACGCCCCCGTTATGACTGACGTGAACCCCGACCTAACCGCCGATCAGAAACACCGCCTCCACATGATCCTCGACTCTTTTCGTGACTGCTTTGCGACCACTTCTAAAGTTCGGCAAACATCGGTCGCTAAACACCGCATTGTAGTGGATGAAGGCGAGAGGCCTATACAACACCACCCCTATCGAGTGTCTGCGAAAGAACGGGAGGTGATTCGGAGGCAGGTTGAGGAAATGCTCCGCGACGAGGTTATCCAGCCGTCAACAACCCCGTGGGCTTCGCCCGTTGTGCTGGTCGCCAAGAAGGATGGCACTCTCCGATTCTGCGTCGACTATCGTCGCCTCAACAAGATTACTAAAAAGGACGTTTATCCGTTGCCCCGAATTGATGACTCGTTCGATCGCCTGCGTCATGCCCGATACTTTTCCTCTCTTGATCTACGCAGTGGGTACTGGCAGATCGAAGTCGATGAACGTGACCATGAAAAGACCGCGTTCATAACCCCCGACGGCTTGCACGAGTTCAAGGTGCTCCCCTTTGGCCTGTGTACCGCTCCTGCCACCTTTCAAAGAATGATGGACACTGTCCTGGTTGGCCTCAAATGGCAGTCGTGTCTCGTCTATCTTGATGATGTGGTTATTTTCGCTGCGACCTACGAAGAACATCTCAAACGCTTGAGTGCAGTATTGACGGCCATCCGATCAGCCGGTCTATCTCTAAAACCCGAAAAATGCCACTTCGCGTACCAACGGCTGAAGTTTTTGGGCCATGTTGTGACACCTGAGGGTGTCAGCCCCGACCCCGACAAGACGGCCGCTGTAGCTGCGTTCCCGACTCCCACTGATAAGCGAGCTGTGCGCCGGTTCCTTGGCCTCTGCGCATATTACAGACGCTTCGTGCAAGACTTCTCCAGGCTGGCTGAGCCTCTCACACGGCTGACAAAAGACGATCAGCCTTTCGTCTGGGCACAGGAACAGCAGGACGCCTTTGAAAAGCTCCGCAAACGCCTACAAACAACGCCCATTCTTGCCCATTTCGACGAGGAGGCGGATACAGAACTTCACACCGATGCCAGCAATATTGGCCTCAGTGCTGTCCTCGTCCAGTGGCAAGATGGTGTTGAGCGCATGATTGCTTACGGCAGCCGCACGCTGTCTCGGTCCGAGGCCAATTACTCAACCACTGAAAAGGAGTGCCTAGCTGTTGTGTGGGCGATAACGAAGTTCCGGCCCTACTTGTATGGTCGCCCGTTTCGGGTCGTGAGTGACCACCACTCACTGTGTTGGCTCGCGAATCTTAAAGACCCCTCGGGCCGACTAGCTCGTTGGAGCCTTCGCTTGCAAGAATTTGATGTAACAGTTGTCTACAAGTCGGGAAACAAACACAGCGATGCAGACTGCTTGTCCCGTGCTCCTATCCCGTCCAGCTCTGATGACCTCGAAGATGACCCTCTCTTTATTGGTGCTCTGACCATGTCCGCCCTCGCTCAACAACAGAGGGACGACACGAAATTGCGGCCACTCATCGATTATCTTGAGGGTACCGCCTCGTTACCGCCTCGTCTATTCGTGCGTGGCTCGTCGTCGTTTTGCTTGCGAGATGGCGTCCTCTACAAACGAAATTACGGCCCGACGGACTCTGGTTACCTGCTCGTGGTTCCAACGGCGCTCCGCACTGACGTTTTGCAGGCATGCCACGACGAGCTTCCTTCCGGCCACCTCGGATTTTCTCGAACGATGACACGAGTTCATCAGCGTTATTACTGGCCCAGGCTTTCTGCGGCTGTCAAGCGTTATGTACGCACTTGCCGCGAGTGTCAACGTCGGAAGAAACCACCTTTCAAGCCGGCTGGCTTGCTCCAACCCATTGCTCCGCCGAGAATTCCTTTCCACCAAGTCGGCATGGACTTACTGGGCCCATTTCCCACGTCATCATTGGGTAACCGGTATATTGTGGTTGCCACCGACTACCTCACCCGGTATTGTGAGACGAAAGCCCTTCCCAGCGGCACTGCTGCTGAAATTGCTGACTTTTTCATCATCAGCATAGTCCTCCGCCATGGCGCCCCTTATGTTGTTTTAACTGACCGAGGCACAGCGTTCACGTCCACGCTTACTCAGGAAGTTATGCGGCTCAGTGGCACAAGTCATCGTAAGACCACAGCTTACCATCCTCAAACCAACGGCCTAACCGAGCGCCTCAATAAGACTATCGCTGATATGATTTCTATGTACGTCGACGATGACCATAAGAACTGGGACGAAATCCTTCCGTACGTCACGTTTGCCTACAATACTGCCCTTCAAGAGACGACGGGGTTCACGCCATTTCGTTTGGTACACGGTCGTGAAATCGTGACTATGTTGGACACGATGTTGTTGCCCGATATTGCACGCCCATCCGTTGCCGACGCTGATGCATTCGTTCGCCATGCAGAGGCTGCCCGCCGGCTGGCTCGGCAACGAACCTGCGTGCGGCAAGAAGTCGATGCTCACCGCTATAACCTCCGTCACCGCGAAGTCATTTTCCAGCCTGGCGATCAAGTGTGGGTTTGGAGCCCCATCCGTCTGGGCGGTCGCTCCGAGAAGCTTTTGCGCCGTTACTTCGGCCCCTACGAGGTCCTCCGCAAACTCAGCGACGTTACGTATGAAGTGCGCCCGCACGGGAGTGTTCGTTCTTCCAGACGCCCGCCGACATCCGAAATTGTGCACGTCGCAAGACTCAAGCCATACCATGCCCGCTAGGACAACTCTCACCACGTTCGGTGCCTGGGATTCTGTTAACACCCACACGTCGCTCCCCCTCACTTTCAGGCATCGAGTCGATGCCTTTCCAGAGGAGAGGGGCAATGCCGCACTTAGTTTAGCCATCACTCTACCGGCGCCCCCGTGCGGTCTGTCTTCGACCTTTGTCGCGCGCCGGACTTCGTCCTCTTCTGCTCGGTGCTAGTGCCTGCCGGCTGCGCTCTGCCCAGTGTGCTCGCCAGGTACTGTTCTGCCAGGGATAGAACGTCCTACCGGCGTCCGTGACAATATCAATAACAATACACAAAATTTGGTTTCTGTTTGATTTGAGTGGAACAAAAATAAGTATGGGGTGCTATCTTAGTCCCGCTGAAATGGCTCGCATTGTAATAATGGAGTGATGCGATCGACGTTATCAATCACTCACCGAGCACATTTTTTTTTTCAACACAGCGTCCCCTTTTAATCCACGGACTAGAAAGGCGGCGCGCAACATCACCGACCACGCAAGTAAAAAAACTACCAACCTCCTCTCCCAGCCCCCTCCGCGACCGTTGGGGACCTTCCCTCTCTCCTTCGTGTGCGGGAGAGGAAGACTCCATTTTCAGGATAGGGAATACAATATCCTCCGGGGTCGTCGTACTGAGAGGTCCGGGGCGTCCGGCGCTCAGTAGTCTCAAGGTAAAGGGGCAATGCCCAATGCAGCTACCGCCTTCCGTTTCAACGCGCATAATAAGGGCACTATTGGTCTCTTTTTGACTTTGAATGCAGTACGTGCCTATTTTAAAGTAAAGGCGCCAAAAACCACACACACACACAAGACAAGAGAAGGAGGCGCTCTGTCCCTTTTTCTTCTCTTGTGTGTGTGTGGTTTTTGGCGCCTTTACTTTACAACGAATTACCAACTAGCCCCGCAAGAAGTTCTATTATGCCTGTTAGAGGGGTATATTTGTGGGTCGGGTTTGTGGGCTTCGGGGATGACGGGATGGGGTGGTCGAAATTTTGTCCAGGAAGGGAGGGAGGTGGAGGCAACGAGAATATACAAGGAGATTGGACACCACGCGTGGGTGTTGCACTCTCCGTGCACTAGGTCAAGATTTTCTGCTAAATATAGCCGGTAATTTGTACCAAAACTCAACTTCTCGAGATAAGACTGCTGATATCTCTTTGAATTCAGAAAAACAAAACATCAAACTATTCTATCATAATCATTCGCTATCTTCAGTAACCGACACCGCCAGTCTCTCTTTCACTGCTGTGGCATGACCCGCAAGATCAGTGACAGTGTGTAACATGTCAAGTTCGCTCGCAATCCTGAAGGGCGTTTTGTATGGATATGCGATACTTGAGTGTGCTGATCAGGCTATGCAGCCTTTTGATAGTGCGCACAAAAAAAAATATTCTCAACCAAATTTCTACCTTCTCCTCTGCCTCCCCGAATGCTCATGCCACTACCTGTGACTGTCGAGGTTCTTCCAAGCAGCTGAAATATATGTTTGACTCCGACAAGAAATTATTCCTCGTACTAAGAAACACTGACTGCATAAATTGTTCATCAACCTTACATCAGTCTTGCCTGCTACAGCAAAATAAAAATTGAACATAACGTGTAGACGTCAAGCGTAAACGTTTAATTGCTTAAATAAGGTTGCTAACAACCTTAATTCAGGCGTACACGGCTGCTATTACCGAAATATCGAAAGAGATGGGATTCTCGCTTAGGGTTTGAGAAGTGAGAAGTACCGGGTTAAAATACCGGACGAACCCGAAAACGTTTTTAGGCAGTTGAAGCAGCTAAACAAATAACCTCCAAGCTTGTTTGCCGGCCGTTTCGAGCGCACAACGGAACACGTAAATGCCTTGAGATCATTTTACGGCTAAGCAACGTTGTGCGGCATACTTGCAGTGCGGTTTTGCGTTTCGAGTGTTTCCATCTTAAAATAAAACTGCACAGGTTTTAGAAATCAACGACCTTAAAAGGGTTTGAAATAGTGATGTAATCGCCCATTAAAATCGCGACGCCCTTCAAGCTTCTCGGTAGCGCACAATGCCAAGTGGAGGGCGCATGTGACGTCATCTAAGGTATCGGTACATTTCCAACGCATAAACTCATGCGTTGAAGGAAAAAAACCAACTCCACCGAAGGCAAATCCCGCTGAGCGTTCTTTGACAGTGTCTAGCGGCGCACAGCAGGGTGTGGCTGACGACAACGGCAATTTGAAATCACACCTTCTATGACGTCACAACTGAGCTTCCCGGCACTTCTCTGCGCCATTGACGAGAAGCGCAAAATTCAATCAACGATTACGCCATTAATTTAAATGCTAGTGCAAAAACACTTTTTATGTTTTACCTACAGCCTATATAAATTTGAATCCTAGAATATCGCCAAATTCTCAAAAAGTGGTGCAGCCCACCTTTAAGCGCAGGTAAACACTCATTCTTTTCAGCAACAAAATAATGAGGTGAATTCATTCGAAGGAGCATATACGTAACATTTCATTTGCAGGCAAACTGACTGTCTCACAAGCACCCGTGACCGTCTCTCTAGGACCTTCATCCACTTCCCTTGAGAGAGCGGGGGACACCACTTATACGGGGGGTACCGACCTGGCGGCCGCGGTTCGTCATGGCCGTCGTTTTTCCGCTTCAAACAGACATTGGCAAACTTTGAGAGGCGGGGGCGGTTGGAGGGGTTAGTTCTAGCACACTGAAACAAAGTAACCAGCATTGCTAGCCTCAGCCACGGCCGCTTATTGACACTTATTGACGTCTTTCCAATTCGACTCGTTAGCCTAGGGGAGTGATCCTAGATTCGGTTGCGAGAAGTTCCGGGCTCTAATTTCGAGAGCGGTCATTCCTTTAGCTTGCAAAACCAACCGAGAAAAGGAATCTTATCTTGAAGGTTCATTCCCGACCAGTCCAGACACGGTGTCAGCGCAACGTCTGCAGGGGTAACAACCCTCCTTGAAAAGTAAAGAAAATATCCTCCATATTTAACGGAAAACACAAACATATAGCTACGTAAAAATCAACACCCGCCGCGGTGGCTCAGTGGTTATGGTGCTCGGCTGCTGACCCGAAAGACGCGGGTACGATCCCGGCCGCGGCGGCTGAATTTCTTGAAGGCGAAATTCTAGAGGCCCGTGTGCTGTGCGATGTCAGTGCACGTTAAAGAACCCCAGGTGGTCGAAATTTCCTGAGCCCTTCACTACGGCGTCTCTCATAGCCTCAGTCGCTTTGGGACGTTAAACCCCAACAAACCAAACCAAACCAAACCACACCAAAAATCAACACCCGGCACTTAACGACATACGCAGTTGTTGCCCAGATATATGACCCCTGCGAATAGTCAGCAAGAACACCCGGTCTGTCGACAGTCAGCATTACGCCAAGAGCGATCAGTGAAGAAATGCATGCTCATTTAAGAAGAACATTTCCTTTTCAGATGTTAAAGTGTAATTCAAGGATGAACCCAACTTAGGACCACTTGTAGCCCCTTTCTTGTTGCCGTGGAAATCTACTGCTTAAAATTTAGCAACGCCAACGGGTTTGCAAGTGGGGCTCGTTGGTCTAGGGGTATGATTCTCGCTTAGGGTGCGAGAGGTCCCGGGTTCAAATCCCGGACGAGCCCGATTTTTTTTTTAATAACAAATGTGAAACTTTTGCTCACCCATTACCTAATCAGCTCACCCAATTCCCAAGCGCCCTCTCCTTTCATATATAACTCTCTCTTTTTACTCTCTCTTTAAACAAATGCTTACCTGCGGCTGTGTCTCCGAACTCTTTCTCTTTTTTCCCCGTTCTTTCATTCTCTCCTTCATCTCTCCGCTTACAGCGTTGTTGAGGCGTCTCACCTAAAGTTCAATAATTGATTGCTTTTTTTCGCACAGACAGTTAATTCTTTATTATGGCACAGTTGTGGATGGCTCCTTTGTGCCACCGCTCACCGCGGCTGCACCACCAGTGGTGTTGGCAACCAGAGAGAAAAAATTATTGAGAGGGTGTGCAGAAAAAGCGCTCTCCGCAATAAAAACTCCCAAATCAAAACTTACATCTTGTCTTCGCTCCGCTCAATGCTACTAATTCAGAAGTTGCAAGTAGGGACATGCTGCGCAAGTTTGTCGAAAGTCGCATATAAAAAATTATTGAGTGCTTACTCAAGGCTCCGTAAACTGCTAAACTTCGTGAGGGTAAGCGCAAACATTCCCTTTTCTTTCTACCTATCCTCCTTCAATTCCTTAATAGCTTTCTTCACTGACATACAATCCATGTGAAAACCCACTCTAGCACGTATTCCTGCCCCGCCTTTGCTATGTGCTTATAACTGCTACACAGCGCCTAAGAGGCGTTTCACAGCTTTAAGCAGCATCTTACGCACGCGCATCCCACTTCAAGTCAAGTTATAGCCTCGACAGTGTGCCGAAAAAATAAACCTATTTCAGTTTCCACTTTTGGGATCCAATGAGAGAAGTCCGAGAACTGATCGATAAATACGTGGCGATGACTTTCATTTTGGTAGTTTGTGTAATCTAGATTGCTTTCAGATGGAGACGGATTTCTAGACTGCCCTTACAAATTTTGCCTCATGGGATCTTCGCTCCGGCACAAGGTTCAAATCCCGGAAAAACCCGAAGCTCTTCTTTGTACTTTAGCAGTCAAAACAGATAAACGGAAAGCTTCGCTGCCGGTCACCCAGGATAGGCAACGTCCCAGCAACGTCTCCAGATGACCAGGAAAATCGTAAATGGCCAAACGTTGCAAAACAAAATACGTACAAACATTTCATGCAACGTATGCAGTATTGCATAGCATCGTTACAGCGTTGCCCTAAACATGGTAGTAGCAAACGCGTTTGACCATCTAACTCTTTCTTTTCAGCAACACTCTACCAATATTTAATCCAAGGAGCGCAAACCTTACAATGTTTTTTTTAGAGGAAAACAAACTGACTGTTTTCAAGGGCCTCCAAGACGTCATCTTGGGTTCTTCATTTTTTTCATAGCAAGGAGTACCTAAGTTGTCTGATGACGCCGAAACCCCTACATTCAATAGACAGCGGTGCAGGAAGGCCTGGTGCCCTCGTGTCGTTTTGGTGGTGACGGCGGGCCAGACCCAGTGTGCCCAATGTCAAAATGTTACATCAATACTACACAATTGGCGTCAGCAGTTCTGTTCCACAGACCGTAAAACTGACGTAAGCTAACCACAGTGGCTCGCATTGAATTAAGCAGAGAATACAAAGGCATAAACGCGGAAGGGACAGCGCAGTGTGTTTCTAAACCCCACAAATAAAGCAAAAAAGTCACCAATAATAGCCCCCCTAAATTATACGGCGGCTAAGGAAGGGGACACCGCCGGAGGACTAGAAATTAATTCTGACTTTTAACGTGAACTCATACCAGAATGCTCAGTGACGTTTCGGAATTTCGCCCCTCCTATCTCACCTGCCGCGGTGTGGTAATGAAATCTGAAGCGGATGTTGCGCCTAGGAAACGGTGAGCGTCTGCATAGAAGGAGCTCCTGTCTCAATGGCAAGCTTGCTGATACGAAACGTTAGCCTTAGCTCCGGCAAACTCACCTTGGTAACTGTTGTATCGGCCGCGGCTATGTTACAGTGGCGACGAGTCAAAACGACACCCACGCTGTCAAGGTAGACCGAGACACTCCGGCCCTGAAGACAGCACTGCCAGCGACTTCCATGGCCTTCCAGATGCTCCCGAGCTTCGACGAAAGCACAGATAAGTGGAAGCCGTACTTGATCAAAGTGGAGGCGTATTTCGAAGCAAGTGGCATCGCTGAGTCAAGTAAGAAGAGAGCACTTCTTGTGGCTGCACTGAGCACGCAGACTATTCAGATCCTTGCCGGAAGGGTGGCTCCTCAGGCGCCGAATTCTTTGAGTTATGATGAAGTTATCAAAGCCCTGAATGAATACTATGGCCCAAAACGGAATGAAATTTCGGAAAGCTACAGATTCTTCAGTCGTTGCCAACTGGAGGGAGAATCTATTCAGGCTTTCCTCGTCGAGATCCGCCGCATCGGAGACAACTGCAACTTCGGCAGTTGCCTTGACAGGATGATCCGAGATAGAATTGTCTGCGGTGTACGCTCAGGTGCAGTACGGAAACAACTCCTGGCAAAGAAAGAGTTAAAACTAGACGAAGCCGAAGCGACAGAGATAGCTGCTGAAGCCGCGGAAAACGATGCGCAAAAAATTTCTCCAGAAGTAACACCACTACTGAAAATGCAAGCGCGACGCCGGCCAACCCCGAGAGAAAGCGCCGAAAATGCAGCGTGTCGGCAATGCAGCAGATGTGGAAGCTTGAAGCATGACGCTAACAGCTGCAGCTGGGCCAAATCGCGCTGTTATCACTGTGGTCAACGTGGACATCTCGCAAAAATGTGTCCCAATCGCCGTGACAAGCAACTCGGGGCTGCTGCACCTGCGCCTCATGGCCAAACATTAACAGTGCAAGAAACCACTTCGGAAGATGGCTATGAAAATGCTCATATCTGAACTTTGCTGTCGGCGCGAACGAAGTGTCTCGAGCCGCCACTTCGCCGCACATTCAATTGGGGCGGTGTAGAACTGGCAATGGAAGTAGACACAGGATCACCAGTATGCGTCATAGCGCGACAGGTTTTCGATAAGCACTGCAAACACTGGCCAAAATTGCAGCCTTCACATCTGAAACTTTCGTGCTACGCTGGAAGGCTGCCTGTGTTAGGCGAGCTTCAGCTAGTTGTTGCGCACCAAGGTGTGTCAGTTGAATGCACACTAATAGTGCTAGACTGCAACGGACCAAGCCTGTGCGGGCGAGACCTGTTAACCCTGCTGAATAGAGCTGGAGTTCCGGTACTGCAAGTCAGTAGAGGTGAAGTGCCAGCGGCGGGAGAAGCCATCAGCCGCATCAATGCCTTACGGAACAACTACGAGGATGCATTCTCTGAGGAATTGGGCCTGATGAAGGGACCCCCAGCCAGCTTGGTGCTGAGGGACGGTGCAGTTAGCAAGTTTTGCCAGGCAAGACCGCTTCCGTACGCGCTCCGCGACAAAGTGGCAAAAGAGTTGGATCGGCTAGTGTCGCTAGGCATAATATCTCCCATAAAATATTCAGACTGGGCGACCCCCATAGTACCAGTGCTTAAAAAAGACGGCACAGTGCGGATGTGCGGGGATTTTAAAGCCACCTTGAATCAGGCTTGTGCACTTGAGCAGTATCCCCTTCCGGTGATTGAAGACTTCGCGTCGTTAAGCGGTGGTGAAGTTTTTAGTACACTCGACCTGAAAGACGCCTACAACCAGGTGCCACTAGACGAAGCTTCACGCAAGCTGTGCGTGATTAATACGCACCAAGGGCTTTTCTGTTACAACAGGCTGCCGTTCGGCATTTCCTCTGCTCCTGCTATATTTCAAAGGAAGATGGACACCATTCTAGCGGGCATTCCTGGAGTTCAGGCATACATAGATGACGTGCTTGTGTCTGAAAAGGCGGCAGACAACGGAGCTCGGCTGAAAACTGTGTTGCAGCGATTTCGAGAGCACGGCGTAAAGCTGCGATACGACAAATGCAATTTCAGCCAGCCATCGGTTGCTTATCTGGGACACCGTATCGATCGTCTCGGTCTTCACCCGACGGAAAAGAACGTGGAAGCTATCATGAAAGCACCGAGCCCTCTTAACGTGAGCGAGCTGCGTTCGTTCGTCGGAATAGTAACATTTTATTCAAGGTTTCTGCCGAACATGTCAACCGTGCTGCCCCCGTTATACCAGTTACTGGAAAAGAATACGCGATGGCAGTGGAACCACCCCCAGGAAACTGCGTTCGTCAAGGCCAAACAGTGCCTCAAGGATGCCGAAGTGCTTGCCCATTTTGACCTGTTAAAGGAGCTGAAGCTAGAGTGCGACGCTTCGCCACACGGCATTGGCGCAGTTCTGTTTCACACAGTAGGCAGCGTCCACAGACCGATCGGATTCCGTTCAAGGACTCTTACTAAAGCCGAGCGGAATTATTCACAACTGGAGCGTGAGGCGCTGGCACTAGTTCTTGGGGTCACCAGATTCCGAGACTATCTGTTGGGCCGTGGATTCACCTTGGTTACAGACCACCAGCCTCTCCTCGGATTGCTAAGACCCGACCGCCCGACACCCTCTATGGCTGCAGCCCGCATTCAGCGTTGGGCACTCTATCTCGGAGGATATCGGTACAAACTTCAGTACACTCCTGGAAGGCAACTGCTGAACTCGGACGCCCTCAGCAGGCTTCCTCTGCAGTCACCCGGTCCTAGTATGGAGCCCCAAGAGCCGCAAGAGTACGTTTTTTACGGCTATGTTACGGCTATGTTACGGCTACATACGTACGGCTATGTTACAGTAACAAATCAAGAGCTTCGGAAATGCATACCTAGAAATTCCCTTTTTTTTCGGCGCCGCTTATCAAGAGTCCCTCCACCAATGCGGCGGAAGGGGACCTTAGGGCTAACCAGCAAAATTTTGGGTGTCATTCTGACTTGCACGCACATGGTTCTGCGCAATTGTGGTGATGCAGCAGGCGTGTACGTGGTCTTTTCACGACGTGATGTTTATATAAAGCAGCAAATAATAAACACGCGAGGCAAATTCCCTTGACTCTAGCGTGGACAACTGGGGTGTCCCACCCGGACGGTTTCGGCGTGTGCGTGCTACTTTAGCCAGGGCAGTCTGAGGAGTTCGGTCTCAAGGCTTCAGCCTCTATGAAATGAGAGGCAATGCGAGAGGCCTGCCGCCTTCATGAATCGGCGCAGGCTCAAGTATGCCCGTTCCGTGCGCGGGCTGTTCCTGTCAGAAACAGCTGGGCTCCACTGATGTCCTTGCCGAGACCCGTGTGACGGAGCTTTAGCAGCAAAGATGCGCGCTCTGGTTCTTGTAGCTTACATCGAAGGAGGCTGTGGTAGACGGTATCTCCATGGCCACCGTCGCGACACGCGCTGTTAGGGGCTATGGTATATGTATATCAAGCGGCGCGCCGTTGTACACGTGCTGCCCGCCCGACAGCGCCGAATCGCAACTCATGTCCAGAAATTGTTGACAAACACATTTTCTACAGGAAATAAATTATGAACGCACTTTTTTTCATACATCGTAATATTTTCACTATAACAATCAAAATACCCGCAGACGCAGACCTACGCCTTGCGTACGGAGACTGCATTCTCTGTGCACTCTTAACGAATGTCGTCAAGCATCGTATTGCTCCACTGCGCAAGGTGCCATTACTTTAATTAAAGTCGTGAATCCGGTTGACGTTAACTAGCGGACTGGATTACCCACTCGGCGAAGCACCGGCCGCTTGCGAAAACACCGGCAGTGACCCGATAATACTATCCACCTACGTCGAGGGTGCTGTCTCACAAAGTGCGTACATGCCTTGTCTTTCTTTTTTTCTTTTGTGACCGAGGTGGCCATGGCGCCGGTGGTTCGCAGGCATGTCGCAGTGCGGCGGCGACAATTTTGCGCCCCTCGCGGGGGCAGTTGACCGCTCGCGAAGCTGGAGGGTCAAGGCTTTTCCGTCCCCTCCCCAGGATTATCGACGGGAGGCGAGCGCTTTCACGCTGCAGGCACAGACGCGAAGCGGCCGGTCGAATGCCCAGCCTCTATTCCCGACCTTCGCAAGCTTCTCGTTAGGACCGTAGCTTGCTCTCGCGTCCCATTCAGTTTCTTCGTGTTTCTTCTCTCCCCTTTTTAACACCTGCGAATCGTTGGCGCACTGGGCATTGAGGATTCGTTTGTTTGTTTGTTTGTTTGTTTGTTTGTTTGTTTGTTTGTTTTTGTTGCTGTTGTTTGTCACAAGAACGCGGTGGCGGGAAAACCGTGAGCCGGGCAGTTGGCTTGGAGATTTCGGTGCATGCGGACGTGTTTGAGGTCAGCCAACTCGTAGAGCGCGGTGACGGCGGCCCCGAAGACGCGTGGAAGACGCGTGGCCCAAGTTCGCCCGTATCCGCAACCCCCCATCAGCCCCGCGCGCCTCCGCAGCTCGACGCTCCCAGCGACCGGACCTTGCCGCACCGCAGCTAAGCCACCGTTTCTCCCCACTCGCTTTAACTCTCTTTCTTTGTCCTGTCATTGTTCTCGTCCTATTCTTTTATACATTGCTTTAATCGTGTAACATTGTTGTATAGTTCTCGCCCTTATGTTTTCCTTTTCCCTGTTGATAGTTGTGTTCTGATTCTATGTTTATTCGCGTCGCGCCTGTGCATTTCCGCTAGTTTTCTTGGTTTGTTTTGTAACCGTTTGTTCTTGTTCTTGCCCAAGTAACCGGGGTGGTTACGGAACTTGCGTACGCCGCATGCCTCCGGTCAACGGCTAATCAGGCGTGGCCCCTATCGCCGGTCAGCAGTCGAACCTCATCTTTTGAACGCGGGGTGGAGAAGTTTGTCGCTCCTCCCCCTCCAAACTTACGGAGAGTGCAGTGGTGGGCAGGTTGGCCCGAATAATTATAATTTCGGCGCCAACCAAACATCCAGCCACCCACAATATCGCGACATGCTGCAGACGTTTTCCTCGCCCGAGGTTCTTCGGAAGACACCCTTCCACGATATCGGGAACTTCATTCAGGTCCCCTATTTCTGGAGGTGACGTATCATTGTTGGACAGTGTGGTCACGATGATTTCCCTTTTGACAACAATAACTAACGAAACGGGGGAATCCAATGAAACCAAACGTGAATCACACCAGCACCACGCTGTCGTTGTTGTTGGCCTCTGTTGCAGTGGCAAATCACGGTGTCACTTGTTGTTGTAAGTCCATTAAAAGATTGCATATACCCACACTGAGGGATCGGCGAATAATCGGGAAGCAGAGGCTGCTCTTCACCTGTACATACTAAAGGCAGGCAAAAGACAAGCACACGGCAGAGCAACACCGGTGGATTCTAGCACACGTTGAATCCACCGTTGGTTCTACCCTTGGTGCCTAAACCACTTCTTCTTCCTCAACAAACTAGGCCGATCGCTTTGTAGACATTACATGGATTCATCATCATCAGCCTGACTACACCCACTGCAGGGCAAAGGCCTCTCCCATGTCTCTCCAATTAACCCTGTCCTTTGTCAGTTGCCGCCACTGTATCCCCGCAAACTTCTTAATCTCATCCGCCCACCTAACTTTCTGCCGTCCCCTGCTACGTTTGCTTTCTCTTGGAATCCACTCCGTTACCCTTAAGGACCAGCGGTTATCTTGCCTTCGCATTACATGCCCTGCCCAAGCCCATTTCTTCTTCTTGATTTCAACTAAGATGTCATTAACCCGCGTTTGTTCCCTCACCCACTCCGCCCTCTTCCGATCTCTTAACGTTACACCTATCATTTTCCTTTCCATAGCTCGCTGCGTTGTTCTTAACTTAAGCTGAACCCTCTTTGTTAGCCTCCACGTTTCTGCCCCATAGGTGAGTACCGGTAGGATACAGCTGTTGTATACTTTTCTCTTCAGGGATATTGGTAAGCTACCATTCATGATGTGAGAGAACCTGCCATATGCGCTCCACCCCATTCTTATTCTTCTAGTTATTTCCCTCTCATGATCCGGATCTGCGGTCACTACCTGCCCTAAGTAGACATATTCTCTTACTACTTCCAGCACCTCGCTACCAGTTGCGAACTGCTGTTCCCTTGCTAGGCTGTTGAACATTACTTTGGTTTTCTGCATGTTAATTCTTAGCCCCACCGTTCTGCTCTGCCTGTCTAACTGGTTGGTCATGCTTTGCAGTTCTTGTCCTCACTGGCTTAGCAAGGCAATGTCATCAGCGAATCGCAAATTACTCAGGTATTCTCCATTAACTCTTATCCCTAACTGTTCCCATTCCAATCCCCGGAATACCTCCTGTAAGCAGGCAGTGAAGAGCATTGGCGAGATCGTGTCTCCCTGCCTGACACCTTTCCGTATTGGAATTTTATTGCTGACTTTATGGAGAACTATAGTAGCTGTGCAATCGTTATAAATATCTTCCAATATTTTCACATAACACTCTTCCACACCCTGATTCCGCAATGCCTGCATGACAGCTGAGGTTTCTACTGAGTCAAATGCTTTCTCGACAATGAAGGCTATATATAGGGGTTGGTCATATTCTGCGCATTTTTCTATCACCTGATTGATAGTGTGAATGTGGTCTATTGTCGAGTATCCTTTACTAAAGCCTGCCTGATCATTTGGTTGACTAAAGTCCAAGGTTGTCCTGACTCTATTAGCGATTACCTTAGTAAATACCTTGTAGGAAACGGACAATAAGCTGATTGGTCTGTAATTCTTCAAGTCCTGACTTGAAGAATTAAATGGATTACTATAGTAAAAAATTACACAACTCCTTTTTGACGCGCATACAAATAATATTTTTCGTATGTTAACAGACATAACGAAACTTTTAAAATCCTCCTTTTTCTAATAAAATGTACTCTGATGCACCTTCTCCATATATGAACTCTAGACATGTAATAGTTGGGACAAAAGAGTGACAATTGACCAAGGTGCAGTCTAAAGCAAGGTTTTGAAGGCGCACAAAAGAGTGGTCTACACCTGTTGGATCTCATTCCAGCTGAGCAGTCAGCTCGTTCATATCTATAAACATGTCCAGAACTGCTGTCTCAATGTTTAAATTGGCTATACAAAACAAGTACAGCGCGGTAAGGTAGCGTTGCTTAAAGCCGCGCTACTGTGGAACATGTGTTACCGGTTGTAAGCGAGCGATGAGGTGAAGCTGCATTGCAAGAACCAGAGGAAAAAAATTACCCGTCGCGCGCCCGAGGTAAGAGCAAAAAATTTTTTTACATTCATGTTTTATAAAAAGTGCTCCGCGTTCGCTCCCTGTCTCTTGTTTCTGTCGAGTGGTGAATGAATTAGCCCTTTATGGTTCCTAAACCACACCTCGTTCGCAGGGCACCCCCGCTTAGACTGATTTTCAGTCACCAGCAAAGGCCAAATCGAGCGCCCAATTCGAACTGGCGGCCCAAGCTCTGACGACGGGCTGAGTACTATTCACTCAAAGCCATAGATACGGCCAGTCTCCCAGGTTATAGGAAGCATTTGTGTTTGTATGGTCGGGATAGACGGCGGTGAAAAAGTGCGCCTACCTAGTAAGAATCAAAGTGGAGATGAGAGCACCCGGTCTGCAGTTATGAAAGGAGCAACGGTGCCGTCGTATTATATTGTAAGCGAATGTGGTTGCCACGTGCGTCGCGTTCACGTGTTGTCAACGTGAAGGTGGCCCCTCGCAGCATGGGCCATTTTGATTTGGGACTCGGTTGGTGCACTCATCGCTACCGCATCTTTGCAATGGGGAGCCCTCTTTCTCTTGAGCTACGAAATGGTGTATGTGGAAACTTAATTCACATGCTCAATGGTTTGATCCCGATGACCTTGAGACAGCGCCGCCTATTCCGGTGGGATTTCCTGGGCGACTTCATACGCTTGTTCAAGGCCCGTGTGAGCTCTTTGGCGATTACAGCTGGTGCCCACGAGAGAGGATGGGGGCCAAAAAAAAAAAGTTTATAACCTCCTGATATTCGACGTGCTTCAGCAAGTTGGGTCAGCAAAACATAACTTTACTGTTGCACTAAGGCTGAACACCTTTGACCGCGATTGTGCGTCGGCAACTTTTGTTAGCTATCAGAAATCAGTACCCGTAGTGTTCACAACTATCAGAATTAGAAAAAAAACAGTGCAGTTAGTATCGAAAGGCCAACGCTGGCAGAGCAAGCACCGCTGGGTATCGCAGTAGCCGCAGCGTGGGCGTGGCATATATAGCCACGTGAAATCTGTGCAGTGGAGTGATGTGTTTTGATGGACGTCGCGGAACGCTCTCCACAACCGCGTGACTTTTTAGCTGTACGAGAAGTAGCCAGAATATTCTGAGCCGTAGCACCCGACGAAAATCGCGTTTTGGGATTGTAAAAAACTAATTTGACTCTTACTAATAGCCAGCTACAGATTTATAATTCTTATCAGGTGCCTGACTCTAATAGTTAAAAAGTTACTTAGAAATAAGATAACCAGCTCGCTGTATAACATGATTCACCGAATTTCTGGTGACCCCCAACACTGTCATTATTATGACGCAAAAGCTATATTGTTATCTCAGGAGCCCGATGTTTAACTGTTAAAGCCGGGCTTCTCTCAAGCACGTCGCATATACATACAGCAGCAAGTTCGCGCTGGTTTCCCTCGAGAGTGTTTCTGGTGACCCCCAACACTGTCATTATTATGACGCAAAAGCTATATTGTTATCTCAGCAGCCCGATGTTTAACTGTTAAAGCCGGGCTTCTCTCAAGCACGTCGCATATACATACAGCACCAAGTTCGCGCTGGTTTCCCTCGAGAGTGTTTACGTTTTCATACCTTTCCTTACGTTTTTCATATGTTTTCATACCCTGACGTGCTTGCACATTAGATTCAACACGACAAGCCGTAAGCGCAAGGAATTACAGAGGCCAAGAGGAGGGGGTCATCAGGAGTTTGGCTGGTGGCAGATTAAGCGCGGCAATGAGAATGCTGATGGTAATTGCACGTATATAGTCATTTTTCTCATTCCAAAAAAAAGGGGGAGAAAATGGGCTCATCCGTGATTTGAACCAGGGTCCTCTCGCACCCTAAGCGAGAATCATACCCCTAGACCAACGAGCCAATTTTTTTTCTTCATTGCATGGAAGAACTTCCGTAGAAAGGAGGAAAACTTCAATCAGACTGGTTCGCGTCTCAAGTTACCGGACTGCTTAATAGGAGCCCGCCATAGCCCTAACTCAACACTGCATCCACTTCAAAACATCAAAATTCAGGGAGGCACACACATGCATCTAGGCACGGCAGCCAGCTTGGAGGTTCTTCGCGTGCAGCATATACACTCCTCACCAAAGCACACTGTTCACGAAACACAGGGTTGGACGATCTTGGTGGCTCGGCATGTCTGTCCATCATACGGCTTTTCCAAAGACTGAATAGTCCCATGAACATAAACAGATCATAAGGCACAACAGAGTTTTTGTCAACAGGCAGAAATCTAATAGTGTATGGTGTAATTTCAATGTCCTACCAACGAGCCAAGTCGCCAATCCGACGCAGTGTGTTGCATAACTTTCGCGCTTGGGAGCCGTTGACGGGTGTAATAGCGCTTTTCACCATCCTACCACAAGCCTTTCAACGTTACTGTTAGACGCCTTCCGCTGACCTACTGTTCATTCCTTTTTTTTTTCTTCAGAAAAAATAAAAGGCTCATACACGTTCATGCCTAAGAGAATTCTTTTTTTCACAGTCAACATGAGTTTTCCGCTTCCTCAAAGAGGACATGATAGGTAAAGTTGAAGAGGTCGAACTTCTTGAACCACATGACGGGTTTTAGGACAGCAGTGCAAGTATTCCGTGCCAGTCTCTTTACGCGTAAAAGGTTCGCAGAACTTCTGTTCTCCTTATTTCCGTAGTGAAGTAGCGGTGACGTTATCTACTCCGAATGGCGAGCAATGAAGCTTCCACGTTAGCGTATTTGGCTGCTTTTAACAGCTTATGTGAAAAAATGCATTTGGGCTCGTCCGGTATTTGAACCCGGGACCTCTCGCACCCAAAGCGAGAATCATACCCCTAGACCAATGAGCCAGGTCGGCAATCGGACAGAGTGTGTCGCATAACTCTGGCGCTTGAGAGCCCTTGACGGCTGCAATAGCGCTGTTTGCCGTCCTACCACAAGCCTTTCAATGTTAATTTTAGACGCCTTCAGCTGACGTACTGATCGTTTCTTTATTTTTTTTTTGTAGCGACAGGTGCATTGGCCATATTCTCGCCGTTTCGCTGTGGCCGGTGGCCACACCGCGTGCTGAGCCGTTGCCTAGCAGCCACCGCAGCTGGTAGCGCCGCTCGCCGCGCCATCTGGCGTAACGTCAGAGGAGGAGCCGGTGAAACCGCGTTGCAACAGAGAAGGAACCGGCTTTGCATCGCATATATGGAAGGGGTGGCTCGGTGGGAATCGTTGGCAGATATGGAAATTTAGACGGAGAGACTGGAAGAAGCCAGGTAGGTAGGAAAGACTTTTATTGCTCTAGAAAGGTGCTGGTAGCAGACGAGAATGAAGAGGTCCATCTTCCTTCTTCTCACAGGGTCGTTGCCCCTATTATAGTGTACTAGAAGATGGGGTAGAGTGTTCAGGCGCCACCGCTCACCATGCATTGGCGTGTCGCGGCGCGCGTCGAAAGAAACCGGAGTCGTGCGGCGGCGCTGCTGTAGCATGGGCTGTCGGGAAAAGGCGCGCTTTTCGTTGTCGTCTGCTAGTCAGTGACGCGTACGCGTGCATTGACGCGGTTGCGTGGTACGCGGCTCATAGAAAGTTTTTCATGTGATCCCTTTGTCGTGCTATAATTGCCGCTGGCAGTCCGACAGTGAATAAATGCCGAATCGTCGGCGGCAACGGCACTGCTTTACACCTGGCTGCACAACAGGCTACCATTGGACTAAGGGTGAGCAGCCGTCGCTTTTCGCTGTTCCAAAAGATGAAGCGAGCAGGAAGATCTGGAAGCGGAATTTGCACCGGAAAGACAAGACCCTGGATGAAACCTACTCGGTATGAGAACTGCACGTCGAGCCATCATGCATTCTCAGAGATTACGTGCGCGTTATAAACGGAGAAGTCCGCATACCACGCGGGAAACCAGAGTTCACGCCGGACGCCGTGCCGACGTTGCTTCCCAATAACCCGAGCTACTTGTCATTTTTTTGTCAAGGGCATCAAACAGTCGCGAGAGGAAGGGCGAAAAAAAAACTGCATGAGAAAATCAGTCGATGTTCATAAGCATGCCACCCCGGCCGTCTGATCATGAATTGGTCACGATATCGAGGTCGCGCTTCCTGCTCGCTGCAGTATGCACAACAGTTTGTTCATCACCCTTGTGTTCAATCTTTCCTCGGCAGCAGTACCCGCTGTAAGTTCTCTGCGTCTGTATGCATTGCAGCTATTGGAAAAGAATCTGGAGTCGCGCTCTTAGCAAAAGAAAAGATGAGGTAGTCGGGAAGAATGCAGGGCAGCGAAAAATTAGCATTTTAACAATGACCTGCAGGCTTCATTGTGTTCTTTCTTTTAAAATTTTGTTTCAATTCAATGACGTTGTTACAATAAATTAGCGGAGCTGTTTTTCCGCAATTTTGGCTGTTTCGCAGCCGTCTGCTAGTCACTGCTCTTTTTTTTTTCTTCCGTGTGCGACTAGTCTTATCGCATTTAATTTTATTTGTCGTGCATGTACAACGTCAAACATTTAAACGGCACGTTACTGAAGTGTTGGCTTTTAAAAGGACCAAAAATATTGGGTGCAATGCACAGAACGCACCGCCGCATATCGGGAGGAGTGCATATAGTGACAGCCCGTGCTCTGGTGGCGCCGTCTCGTGGCTTTCGACATCAACAGCGACAGCCGCGAGTCCTCCCTGAACACACTACCCCATATTCTAGTACACTATACCCCTATTCCAGGGCTCCGCTGAGCTTCGCTGCTCGTTGGGCGTGCTGGATCAGACCTTGTTGGCAACCCAGATCACCGCCAGGTTTCGTCGTCGGAACGAAACCAGGCAGGCAGCGAACCGAGGAGACATAGACATAGAAGCGTCGGAAGTACGAAGCTGCCAGCGAGTGCATTCAGAAGAGGATGGTTCGTCGTTTAGTTCGGCATCTCGTGCCGGCGCAGCGGATCAATGACAGGATGAAACCAGGAGGAGACAACGGGCTGCGGAGACAGAAGAAGAACGTGCTAGGCGTCAACATAACCTAGCTATAGGTAACAACAAAACCTAAACACTCACATGCACCAAGCTAAACGATAAAGATGTAACCATAGAGATAACAAAGCTAAACAAAAAAATTAACTGCACCTCTCGCTGCGCAAATGAAGGCATAACTGGGTTAGGCCAAAGCCAATTTTTTTGCAGAAAAAAAAAGGCTCATACACGGGTAGTTCATGCCTAAGAGTGTTTCGTCGTGTGACGAACAATCCTTTTTTTCACCGTCAACAGGAGTTCTCCGCATCCACAAAGAGGACATGACAGGTACAGCTGAAGAGATGGAACTTCTGGAACAACAGGTGTACGGTTTTTAGGACAGCAATTCAAGTATTCCGTGCCAGTTTTCATACGCGTACAAGGTTTTCAGTACTTCTGTTCTCCTTACATCGGCAGTGACGTAGCGGTGACGTTATCTACTCCAGATGGCTGCCAATGAAGCTTTTACATTGGTTTATTTGGCTACTTTTAACAGCGTATGTAAAAACAATGCATTTGGGCTCGTCCGGGATTTGAACCAGGGACCTCTCGCACCCGAGAGAGAGAGAAAACTTTTATTTTTCAGCTCAAGTCCGAGCCTTCTTCGCACCCGAAGCGAGAATTATACCCCTGGACCAACGAGCCAGGTCGACAATCGGACAGAGTGCGTCGCATAACTTTGGTGCTCGAGAGCCCTTGAGGGTTGGCTTGCCCTCGTTTGTGTCGCGCTAAGCCAGCCTGCAAATCGACAGCAGTGTTTGAAGCGGCAGCAAAAAAGCGAGGTATAGTATTTTGAGAAATCGGTTACTATTTAAACTCTACTAGTGACCAGGGCGCAAACACAGTAGAGCTTGTGGGTTTCTTAGTGGACACAGGCCACCAACCACCGCGGGTTCGGGCTTCGCGCGAGCCAAGGGCCTCGATCAGCCGTCACCACACACACCCTGGGGCACCGCTGCGGCGCACTCAACCTCCGCTGGGAGGAGAGCGATTCGCCGCAAAGAAATAGGCCTCCAAGTTCACAAAGGAGATGTTAATTCACGTCGTCCTTGAGCAGATACACAAACACTCAATAGTCACCCCGTCCCGGGGGCGCGCGAGGAGCAAGGCACCGCTGCGCGCACGAAGCAACTAGAGCAATGCGCGCCGCTAGCACGCCGCTGCAGGAGAATGTCTGCGCGGCAGTGCTGTGATCTCTCTCTCGTGTCGACCGTTGGGCCGGTTGCGAGAGAGAGTGGGCAATCAACGCAAGGTACGCCTGTCGGAGGTCGCTGGACCCCGCTGGACAGGCTCGAGCCGTTGCAGGTCAGAGGACACGTGCGGGCGAGCTCGAGTATGCACTGGTCCTGACGGCAAAGGCCGGCACGGACAAACAGTAGCGTACGCACCTTACGCTGTTTCGGAGGGATCTCTCTCTGGGCCCCGCTCGGACGGTCGCGCGGCGCGCGGCCGCCCAAGCGGGTCACGAATTCCCGCCAAAAGGCGCCAATGGCAAAGGCCGTTGGGGAACCGGAGCGGAGCTGTGGCCAAGTGGCAGTGATTAGTCACTTAGCCGCCTCTCCACCGCCTGAGGCGGGAGCAAGAGAAAGAGGAGAAACAACGCGGGAAGCCGGCAACAACCGCGCAAAGGCAACGGCGGGAAGCCAGGATTCCCACATCCCCCTCTCCTTAAATGCCCTCCTACCCATCGGCGAAAGCACACGGCAAAAATAAAGAAATCAATACACAAAAAAAGTTAGCTACACTTCAGTTCCAGCCATAACAAACTAAAAACACACACACAAACAAAGGAAAACATGGCAAACAAACAACACTTGCATACGCTTCAAGAAAAACAAAACAGCATGCTGATTATATACAGTGCGGTGTGAATACAACTGCACAACTATGTGACAGGTGGACGACAGCCTCAAAGTTCGATGGCGCGGCCCAATGGGCCTGTCGGCGACTCACCGCTCGCAGACTTCAAGTTGAACAGGTTGGGAGGGCGTACGACTGATGGTGGTCTTCTTTCCGTTTATGACGACGGGGCCACGGCAGAGCACTAACCGCGCGCCCTCGGACACGCCGTCACGTTCGGGCACAAGACAGCTCGTCCCCCCCCCCCCCCCTTCACGCCGGCTGAAGCGGGCGCAGACGTTCGGCGGCGTCCTGATGTGTAAACTTGGCAACAGCGAGGGGTCCTTCTCATCCCCGCACTCACGTAGAGGCACAACGGCACAACTCACAGGCGTCGCCTCGGCTCACGGTTACGCGCGCACACAGCCACAAACACACATACACCAGCACGTGCGCGGACGCCGATCGGCGACAACGATCCGCTCATCAGAAGCGTCCCGAGGCACTGCGGCGAGTGTCAAAGGGTGCACTTTCCGCTCCCCCATCGCCCCAAACGCCCCGCCAACTTCCCCTCCTTATCGGCCGCACAAAACTCGCGCCGCGAGACACCGGCCCCTTAATGGGTACCATTCACGGGGGGAGCGAAGAGAGAAAAGACGCGCTGTACAAAAGAAGGCAAACTCTGCGCTTCAAAAGATAAGTGCAAGAGCGAGCGGCTGAAGTTTACATATGTACAAGTCCGGTTAAAAAAACAACGTCAACACAAACGCATATTGGATATGTACACCTCGGAACGTTGGAACGAAAACAAAACAAACGAACAGGAAATGAAAGGGCTATAAGCTGACTAACACAAACAAATAAATAAATAAACATCAAGGCTGGTACCGAGCATGCTGCAAAAACAAAAAAAATAACACACCGTGCTTCACCTGGGTAGGGCCTGACGACAAAGCTCGCCAGCTAGCTGAGGCTGCGTGCCTTCGGTTGCGGAAAAGTCCGCCGTCCGGCATCAATCACACCGGTGACCGTCGCCTCAGATTGTGCCGGTGCTCCGTACGCCTGCATTCCGCAGCACCAGTTGTGCCTTTGCGCTTGCCTTTGATACCAATCGGTACCGGCGCCAGCTCGTCAGACCATGACGCATAGGCCTTCAGGTCTGCGATGTGGGCACGGCTGGTTTTCCCCGTAAGGGGATCCTCCAGCAGGTACGCGAGTGGCGACCAGACTCTGACCACTCGGTACGGGCCAAGCCACTTAAGAGCGAGCGAGGCTGAGAACCCCTTGCTCGCATCGCTATGGACGTGGTTGCGCTTCAGGACAAGATCACCCACCTGAAAAGTCAGGCGGCGGTCTTGCGGTCATACTGAGCCTTCTGTTGGGCTCTGGCTGCCGCCAAACTCTGCCTTGCTCTGTTGAGAGCACGACCAAGCCGGTCCCGAAGCGTCGACGCATAAGCAGAGCAGTCTGCCCGCGTCTGCTCATCCCCGAGCTGGGCAAACGACGTTTGACATCGGATTCGCCAGCTCCCTCCCGAAATTGAGGAAGGCGGGAGAGAAAGCAGTTGAGCGATTCTCAGCTGTTCAAATGGCGAACGCGAACTCACTCAAATGGTCTGCCCAATCCTTTTGACACTCGGCAAAGGCCGCCAGCGTTGGCTTGAGCGTTCGGTTGATTCGCTCGGTCAAGTTGGACTGGGGATGGTAGGGTGAAGTGGTGTAGTGCTCGATTCCGAGGGAACGGCACGTGTTACCGAATACCCGAGCGGTGAAATAGGACGCATTGTCCGTGATCAGTCTTTCCGGAAAGCCGAACCGACAGAACACTTCCTGGAGTTTATCCAGGACCGCTCGTGCTGACACTTTACGAAGCGGGTACAACTCAACCCATTTGGAAAAATGGTCAGCGACTACCATCAGGTAAATGAACCCCTGCTTGCTTCTCGGGAAAGGCCCCATCAAATCGCAGGTGGCCAGCTGCCACGGACGCACACTGTCAATCGGTTTCATCATTCCAGGAGGCTTGTCACCCCGTGACTTCACCGCTTGACAGACATGGCAGGAACGGCAATAGCGGAAAATGTCACGCTTCATGCCGAGCCACGTCACCGATTGACTCAGTATTGCAAAAACTTTGGAGCCACTTAGATGACCGGCCAGTGGTTCGTCATGCGGGAATCGCCAAAGTGCGCCTCTCAGACTTTTTGGGATAACCACCTTGAACGGATCAATGGACTCGTCATCGGTGGCTATGTACTTCAGCAGGAGCCCGTCATGGTCGAATAAATATGAATTCCCGGGGTTCGCCGCGACACAAGCTGGCTTCTGCCCCCCTGCGCCCGCTACAATACCAGTAGTGTCACGGCGCTCCGTCTCCCTGAGACCGTCGCTCACCTCGCGACAAAAGTGGTCATTTTGCTGGGCTTTCAGTAGCTCTTTGCGGCTGAAAACGATTCCAGTCATCCCAGAGGGGAGCCTGGTCTCGTCCCCACTCAGGCTTGCAGCCAAAATTTCCGTTCGCGTCGGCACCTCCGAGGCGCTCACGAAGAGCTTTGCCTCTCATCCGCTTTGCGAAGCGCTGCTTGCCTGGTTAGCGGAATGGGTTAACCCGTTTGCGGGCTACCCCTCCTTGCCGCCCGGCAGCTCGTCCGCTGTTTCGCCCCCTCCGCTTACAGGCGTCAAGGCGCCGCTGGCGAGTGGGGCACAGGATAGCGCGTCAGCTACCACGTTCGTGCTCGCCTTTCGATACTGCACCGAAAAGTCCTAATGCTGTATAAGGAGAGCCCAGCGCGCCAGCCGACCCGCAGGCTCGCGGAGCCGCATCAGCCAACTGAGCGCACTATGGTCTGTCTGCACCACGAATTGCGTTCCATCAAGGTAGACTTCAAATTTGCGCAGTGCAAACACGATGGCGAGGCACTCCTTCTCGGCCACGGAATAATTCCTCTCCGCGGGCAGCAAGGAGCGGCTGACAAAGGCCAGCGGTTGCAGCACGCCGTCGAATTCCTGTAGGACAACTGCTCCTAAACCCAGATCGCTCGAGTCAGTCTGGACTACGAACTGTCTGGTCAGGTCGGGTAGCCTGAGCTGCGCTGTCTCGGCAATGGCACTAGACAGGAGGCGAAATGAACGCTCTTGATCGGGCCCCCATCGCCACGCTGCAGTCTTTTCCAAGAGCTTGGTCAAGGGTGCCTGCACGCGGGCACAGGACGGGATGAACGACCGATAAAAATTGGCCATTCCCAGAAAACGGCGGAGGCCGCGTACGTCCTTGGGCGCGGGAAATTCGAGTATGGCTCGAAGTTTCTCCGCATCGGGCTCAATGGAGCCCTCGCCCAGCGTGAACCCTAGTAAATGAACCCGGGTCCGCGCTATTTGGGCTTTCGCAGGATTAAAGTCATCCCAGCAGCCCGTACCCTCTCGAGCACGTCGGCAATGTGGCCTAAGTGCTCATAGAAGGTTCGTGAATAAATCACGATATCGTCCAGGTAGCACATGGCGTGGGACCATTTCACTTCCCCCAGGACGCGGTCCATGAGCCTCTGAAAAGTCGCAGGACCACTGCAGAGGCCAAAGACTCAAACAGCCCTCTGTGGCACGTGAACGCGGTCTTAGACCGGTCAGTGTCAGCCACTTGCACCTGTAGGTAACCTTTGGAGGCATCTAGCGTGGAAAAGTACCTCGCACTGCCCAGGTTTCCTACGATTGAGCTGATCGTCGGGAGCGGATAGGCATCCTTGCTAGTCAGCGCATTCAGACGGCAATAGTCCACACACAAACGGTGGCTGCCATCTTTATTAGGCACCAACACCACCGGAGACGCCCAGGCGCTGGACGAGCGACGGATAATGTCCGCCGACAGCATCTCATCCAGCAGCCCATCAATCACCTGCCTTTTCGCAAGGCTGACGGGTCTAGGGTTGCACTTCAAAGGAAGCGCGTCTCCAGTGTGGATCTTGTGGCTCACTAAAGTGGTACAGCCAGGTTGATCCGTGAAGACCTCATCGTCCTGACACAATAGCGCTGTCAAACGAGCCTTCTGTGTGTCATCCAATGTTACCGCACAGGCGGCCAGCGGATGTGGTGCCTGGTCGTGCCGCGTCGCTCGGTCCCAAAGGGGAGGCTGAACGACGGAACGCTCGACAGAAGGGCGTGGCCCTATCCGCTGAGCGTGGCACTCTCCGAACGCCTTCACTGCGCAGGCAGATACTGATGCCAGTGGGCTGATGACCGGCTTAAGCTGGGAAAATGGTCCCTCGCGATAGCCGCCATTCGCAATGTCCACCACGATCCCGGTTTTCAGGAGAAAGTCCCTTCCGAGAATCATGGGCACACTGAGCCCTAGGAGATGAATGAAACGCGGGCGTCTCGTCCGCTCTCCCCACCTGACAGTCAGCCTCGCGGCGCCAGCCAAATGGGCTACGCCTTTCGCAAGGTTGAATGCCGTACGGCAGTCCCGCAAGCGCACAGAGTGCTTTTGCAAGTGGAACAACACCTCTTCACTGAACAAGGAAGCGCTGGCTCCCGTATCCAGTAACGCCGAAAATTCGCGGCCAGCAATGGTTACCGGAATAAACGGCGCGTGCGCATTGCAAGGCAGCTTGCTCTGTACGCAGAGGGAATTAGCAGAGATTGGGCCGGTCGTCCCTTCATGGCCGACACCCGCCGCCGCCCGCTCCTCCAAATCTCGGAATCGGCCGCCGCGCAGGTAAGCCGAAAAGGTCGGATATGCCTGCCTGATCGTCCTTTCGACACGCTCCTCGTTCGAGGCTCTGGGCTCGGCGATTGAGAAAAGGTCTTCCATCGCACGAACATACTCTTGCAGCGACTCATCCGGAGCCCGAGTACGGAGCTCCACCTCTCGCCGCATCCTACGCTCGTAGTCAGCGGGCAGGAATTCGCACAGGAATGCTGCACGGAACTCATCGAGAGTCGCTGCCCGGTGGCCGGAAAGCCGATGCCACCGAGCTGCCGTGTCAGTCAGCGCTGCGGGGATGATGTGGGCAAGCACCACCTGCTCAGTGAGACCCATAGTTCTCTGGTAGTGGGTGAGGGACTCAAGGAAATCCCGGGCACTGAGTAGGTAATCATACCCGCGGTATTTTATTTATTTATTTATTGATACTGTCAGCCGTAGGCCGTTACAGGGTGGAAACAGATACATATGTAACTTAAGTCACAAAGCCACAATTATGAACAGTGCACAATTCAAAACAGTCAAATTGAAAACGACAATCGTCGCAACACAGCTGTCCTGCACTGCAGATACATGCCTAAAGTACAAACGCTAGTGGGTAAATATTTTGGCTTACAACGATAAAATAGCAGTAGGGAAACAAAACGTATGAAAAGAAAAACAAAATTACAGGGATGCCTATTCAGGTAAGTGACGGTACAAGCAATTTTCAAATTTGGGGAGATTGTCTATTTGCAGAAAGCTCTGAGGCAGGGAATTCCATTCTGTTATTGTTCTGGGGAAAAAGCAGTATTTCAAACAGTTAATACGGGCCATCATGGGTGTAACCTGGTAACTGTGGGAGCTTCTTACAGGGCGACACGAACGCTGTTGCAAATAGAGGCTTGTGTTTAAGTTGAAGTGATTATTGCAGTATGAAGTGATTATTTAAGTGATTGAGTATGTTGGCATGGGCAACTTGACCGCAGGGTGTGACAACTTCGGCGTGGCCAAAAGCGTCCCAACAGCCCCTGACAGCGACTGGATCATGTGGGCGTCACTGGCTAGCAGCGCCTGCGCCCCGGCCTCAGCGGAGGTTTGGGCGGGCTGCACGAAGGAGGGAGGCAAGGCTCCTAGTTCGATGAGCGGTGCGGTTTCCACAGGGAACCGGGCCAGCGCCTCGCCGCTCCCAGAGCAGAATTGACTGCTCGCGGGGCACGGCTGCTGCTGTTCGAAACTGCTGGTTGCGGCAGCGTGACACGAACTGCTTTCGCACTGGGCGGAAAGCGTGCACAGCTGAGGCATGTGACCAGCGGATGCACCGCAGGATGCTTCCGATACAGCTCCAATGGGAGCCGCGTGGTCGACATTTTGGGTTGTGTCGCCGTAAATGCCAATGGGGGCCGCGGCCAACCACGGTGTCTGGCTATTCGAAGGAACAGCAGCCAGCGGATCAAACGACGCTACAAGTCCGTAGGGAGCCGACATGTAGCTGCCAAGTGCCCCGCAGGGGGTGGTAGACATGGTGCACAAGCGTGATCGGCAAGGCGACCTGCTCGGCTAATGTGCCATCAAAGGCGTAAGCGCCAATGACTTAGCACGTTGGGCGCCAGTTGTGGGTTTCTGAGTGGACACAGGCCACCAACCACCGTGGGTTCGAGCTTCGCGCGAGCCAAGGGCCCCGATCAGTCGTCACCACACACACCCTGGGGCACCGCTGCGGCGCACTCAACCTCCGCAGGGAGGAGAGCGATTCGCCGCAAAGAAATAGGCCTCCAAGTTCACAAAGGAGACGTTTATTCACGTCGTCCTTGAGCAGAAACACAAACACTCAATAGTCACCCCGTCCCGGGGGCGCGCGAGGAGCAAGGCTCCGCTGCGCGCACGAAGCAACTAGAGCGATGCGCGCCGCTGGCACGCCGCTGCAGGAGAATGTCCCCGCGGCTGTACTGTGATCTCTCTCTCGTGTCGACCGTTGGGCCGGTTGCGAGAGAGAGTGGGCAATCAACGCAAGGTACGCCTGTCGGAGGTCGCTGGACCCCGCTGGACAGGCTCGAGCCGCTGCAGGTCAGAGGACACGTGCGGGCGAGCTCGAGTATGCACTGGTCCTAACGGCAAAGGCCGGCACGGACAAACAGTAGCGTACGCACCTTACGCTGTCTCGGAGGGATCTCTCTCTGGGCCCCGCTCGGACGATCGCGCGGCGAACGGCCGCCCAAGTGGGTCCCGAATTCCCGCCAAAAGGCGCCAATGGCAAAGGCCGTTATGGAGCCCGGGCGGAGCTGTGGCCAAGTGACAGTGATTAGTCACTTAGCCGCCTCTCCACCGCCTGAGGCGGGAGCAAGGGAAAGAGGAGAAACAACGCGGGAAGCCGGCAACAACCGCGCAAAGGCAGCGGCGGGAAGCCAGGATTCCCACAAGCTGTCATCCTCAAACTGCTGCCACAACATCGTGCTTCAGCGAGCTCGGTTGGCCAGGTTTTCAGTGTCTCTTAAAGCAGCGTTTCGGTCGGAGTGTCTTTTCTCATTGTGCTAGTCTGTCCCGTACTGGCACTTGTCAGCAACACAGCTTTACGTGTGTTAGCAGTCGTTAAACGCGCCTAAGGGAGGCCCTTATTTCAAGACGGCATTTCGTAACCCCCTTTTTCGTCAGCAGGAGTCAGATAACATTGTTGCTTGAGATTGGTTTCCTTTCGGTGCAAATCCTAAAAGTAACAGTGATAAAACCGCAGTGCGAGCAGCACTACGCAGTGGAATCTGATACGTCGCAGAAGGCAACCGGAATGGACTACGATCGTTGCGCTTAGATAGGTTCCAAGTGGTAGCGGCGGCTACGCCAAGCACTGAAAAGCTGAATGTCGTCATTGCTTTGACCAAAATGAATGCCTACGCTTGCCTCGCACAAAGAGCGTACAATGCTGCGATTGCTCTGCGGCCATTCTGGGGCACGCCACATTCGAGACAAGTTATAAAAATTGTGCGCGTGCATAATCGGTTCGCCGTCCAAGATCTCCGAAGGCAGCTGCCCTAATGAAGTCTTCTTAATCATTTCAGCCTACATGCGAGCACATCCCGTAGCCAGGATTCGACTAAACATCTTTCGTTTTGACATCGTCTATTCATCGCTCCGTCGACTGTTAAAGGAAGAAATATTTTTTTTCTGAGCTATATGGTGACATTAATGAAGTCGAACATACTCAGGGTCACTAGTTCCACACATGAGCACTTATAAACAGTCATGAAGATCCAAATTTATTCTGCGACGTTTTCTGTACTCATGTTGCCCAGTTTTGCGGCACCACAAACACCCAGACTGCCTTCCATTGGTCTGACGTGAATCATGGAAGGCTCTGTGAGCGTCACATCTTTCGCTATTTAGTGAATGTTTAGTGTATAGAAAGTTCCCTTAGAAAACTGTCGGGCCGCAGTTTTGGGGCAGCAGTTCACCCAAGCAATTGCACAGAACCTACATAAGTGATTTGACGCCATATATCCAACTATGTGCTATACGGGACGTGGTTTATAGTACGGTGGAATAGCAGTCCATGTCGTGTACCAGAACAGAAGCTCGTTAGGGACCATCTTTACTGGAGAAAACAAAAAGGCAATGTGGAGGGAAGATGATTGGCCTTCAAGTCTGGACGACCTAACGCCACTAGATTTCTGTTCATATCAGAAAGAAGCATGTTGAATAGATCCTGGAAACTAGCTGACCTCTACACAAGAATAACTGCCCTGCGCGGGAAAGTCCTACTGCAGTGGATTGCAGCTGATGAAGGAAGGATTCGTGGCATGTATTGGTGGTGAAAGGCCAGAAATACGATTAGTATGTGCAGGTCGACCGGGAATTTCAAAAAGCCCGTTTGAACATTAGGGCTATGTGTAACATTTTTGGCGAGAGCTGAATGTATAGCGAGTAGCTTTCAAAGTCAGCTTTCCTTCGATATAATGAGCACGTTCTGCGGGAATCAACCGCTGTCTCAGTTGCAGACCCCGGGGTAGAAGATTATATGAAAAGTGATGAATGAAGAGCGCGTTTGTTGCTCAGCTCTGCAGCGATTGTGCAAGTCGAGCCAATTCTTCGCCTGTCCGCATCCGCGTAGTCGTGACGAAGCACAAGTCATGACTACGCCAGACTGCTATTCGTTAGTGTAAGCAAAAAAGCAGGCCAGTTTTCAGAGTCCACTTTTGGAATTAGGTGGCAGAAACTAAAAGATCAAGCAGACATTTAGCTTACCACGCACACTATTATCGTAGCCGTCAAACAAGAAATGGCAGCCGGACCGCTTCTACGCCTATCGCTACTGTAAAGAACAGTGCCAAAACACTAACTAATGCTTTGGTTTATTGGGGTTCAACGTCCCGAAGCAACTCAGTCTATGAGGGACGCCGTAGTGAAGGGCTCCGGAAATTTCGGCCACCTGGGGTTCTTTAACATGCACTGACATCGCACAGTACACGCGCCTCTAGAATGTCGCTTTCATTGGAATTCGGCCGCCACGGCCAGGACCGAACCCGCGTCTTTCGGGTCAGCAGCCGAGCGCCGTAACCACTGGGCCACCGCGGGGGACTCTAAACTAATGGTGCGGAACCCCTAGCTTCACTTCATCCATTGAACAGAGTAGAGGTGAAATGGCGCTTTTTTGTTTTTTAACTATTTTCATATTTTTTTTAAGAAAGAAAGGGCTCTACCAAATACAAACACGTGCTTTTTAGCCAGTCCCTTTAATGGCGACAGCGGATTTCCGAGTTGGCTGGAAAGAGAAAAATTACCGGAACTCGTACGCCAACCGAGGGTCAAAAACCAGAGCTGGTCAGGATGTTTTAGCAGGGATAGCTCCGTCGCCTTTCCGGCCTACAGCTTGAATTCGCTTCAGACCTTAGGCGCCGATGGAAGATATTCGCATGTTTTACTTCTCCGCAGTCACTATCACCAGAGTGAGGGCATAAAAAAAAGGAAGGCACAGAGCCAAACTCAATCTAGGTGGACACCTCACCAGTGCCATGATTCAAAGGGTGAGAGAGATGAATTGGTAGAAGAAAGTGCAGGTACTGGGGCGGTCAGTATGACCTGCAATGCACCAGATATTGTACGAGCTCACTTCTGTAGCCAGTGGCAATCAAATCAGTGCTGGAAATTTCTCCATCTGGAAGTCAAACACTGAAAGTTTGTGCAACATGCGGGTTCTGTGTGACGCACATTTTGTTGTATAAAGTGTAAACATAATTTGGTTGAATTCTGTCGTGTCGCAAGTCATATTGAGACATACCCACCCATGACCTAACGGGAACATGAATGAGTCTAAAATCGCGTCATTCCACAGCGCAGTTTCAACGTAGCCTTCATATCGGCTCCTCGCCTTACACAGCGACCACCGTTAGTACCACAGTAACCGCAGCGCGGGCCGGAAAGAAAAGGTCACGTGGAAACAGCGCCAGAGAGTGATGCAATTTGATGGACGTCGCAGAGCGCTCTCCGCAGGCGCGCGAATACCTCCAGGCAGGCGAGCGACAGCAACCGCGAATTCGAAATTCTAGTAACTGATATTGCTATTGCCAGCAGCCAGCTAGGAATTTATAATTGTAAATAGGTGCCTGACTCTAATAATTAAAAAGTTAACCAGCTTATTAGTTAACAGGGAAGAAAATTCACCTTCTTGACATACTTTAACAAAACTTCTGATTGGGCTAGATGGTGCATAGCTTATTTTGAAACGAAATCAAGCGCACAACAACACGCACACAAGAGCCTGTCCTGTGTCGTTCCTCTCTTGTGTGCGTGTTGTTGTGCGCTTGATTTCGTTTCAAAATATTCTTGACATACGTTAATCAAAAAATGCAGGAGCTAACTTCGAATCGTGGGCACACGAAAACCGCAGGATACCACCTTGTGTTTTTTTTTGTTTTCTTTTGTCCATGTTTCAAACTTACCACCTGTATCTTTACCAGACAAAATCATTCACTGATTTTATGGTGTCCACCAGCTCGGTTACTAACATGACGCAAAAGTCTAGTTCTTAACTCCTCAAAGCGATTCTAAAAATTAGTGGCGGACTTCCCTTATACACTGGTGCATATCCGGAAAGGTGTCAGGCAGGCAGACACGATCTCGCCAATGCTCTTCACTGCCTGCTTACAGGAGGTATTCCGGGGACTGGAATGGGAACAGTTGGGGATAAGAGTTAATGGAGAATACCTGAGTAATTTGCGATTCGCTGATGACATTGCCTTGCTAAGCTACTCAGGACAAGAACTGCAAAGCATGATCAATCAGTTAGACAGGCAGAGCAGAACGGTGGGGCTAAGAATTAACATGCATAAAACCAAAGTAATGTTCAACAGCCTAGCAAGGGAACAGCAGTTCGCCATTGGTAGCGAGGTACTGGAAGTAGTAAGAGAATATGTCTACTTAGGGCAGGTAGTGACCGCAGATCCGGATCATGAGAGGGAAATAACTAGAAGAATAAGAATGGGGTGGAGCGCATATGGCAGGTTCTCTCAGATCTTGAATGGTAGCTTACCAATATCCCTGAAGAGAAAGGTACACAACAGCTGTATCCTACCGGTACTCACCTATGGGGCAGAAACGTGGAGGCTAACAAAGAGGGTTCAGCTTAAGTTAAAAACAACGCAGCGAGCTATGGAAAGGAAAATGATAGGTGTAACGTTAAGAGATCGAAAGCGGGCGGAGTGGGTGAGGGAACAAACGCAGGTTAATGACATCTTAGTTGAAATCAAGAGGAAGAAATGGGCTTGGGCAGGGCATGTAATGCGAAGGCAAGATAACCGCTGGTCCTTAAGGGTAACGGAGTGGATTCCAAGAGAAAGCAAACGTAGCAGGGGACGGCAGAAAGTTAGGTTGGCGGATGAGATTAAGAAGTTTGCGGGGATACAGTGGCGGCAACTGACAAAGGACAGGGTTAATTGAAGAGACATGGGAGAGGCCTTTGCCCTGCAGTGGGTGTAGTCAGGCTAATGATGATGATGATGATGATGATGATGATGATGATATCCGCCCTAGCAAAGTCCTGTCGGTTTCCTTCGAGGCCGATTGGTATTTCCTATCATCCTCATGGCACATCAACGTCATTACAATGAACCGGAGCAGCAGTAAAGAAAGGATGATTATGCTTGGTAGCTAGTAGCGCAAGAAAAGACTTACGCTTGTGGTGCATTACCCTTCGTCTTGCGCTATTACCTACCATGCATTTCAACCAACTCGCCCAACTTTCTGGTGTAATCAATGATAACGGTAACATTAAAGTTTAACGTATTTGGTCACCTTTCATCTTCCAGAGAGAAGAAGGAAAACAAAGCAGAAGAAAGAGAAGGATAAAAAAAACACACGGGCTCGTCCGGGATTTGAACCCGGGACCTCTCGCACCCTAAGCGAGAATCATACCCCTAGACCAACGAGCCAGGTTAGGACAGCAGCGTCAGCTGCTAAATTTGATCATTGTGGAGCCCAGCTAAGAGTGCGAGGACGGGGCCTATGGAGCCCTTCACGTCTGATAGAGGTTGCCTCCAGCCTTTAAATGTTGTTCGCCGTCTCCACCTTCTGTACTCATTTCTATTATTTTGCTGCGACAAGTAAGAGAGCTGGCACGGGTTCATCTATAATTAAGGAATTCAGTGTTTTTCAGTTTGAGGATGAATGTTGTTTCAAATTAAACGAAAGCAAAGTAAGAGAACAAAAATTGAAGTGTCTGAGATCTATTGCATGAATCTTTTGGATACTTATTGTTGTTTATATATGATAATGCGACATTATGACACTATGCAATTCTATCGTTGATTTCCCGCTTTCTGTTATCACTGAATGCTGCCATACTTCTGTAAATGGATGTGACTGATTCAAATCATGATGATTTATTTTTTCCACTTGCACATTTCACGTAGCGCTGATAATCAGTCTAGAGCTGGCTCTTTCTGGTATGCCTCCTACTGCTGCCGCAGCACTGTGCTTCAGTGAGTTAAGGCAGCTTCCCACGAAACACAAAACGTCTTACAAACGTCTCGGAACAGCTCCGAATGACTATAAACGTCTCGCGCTAAATTCAAACGTCTCATAAATGTCGACAACAAGACGTTTCCTCTGTGACATCTCTTAAAGATCTGCAGTCAGACGTTTGCTGTGAAACCTCTCTCAAACATCCGTAGTTAGATGTTTTCTGCAATTGTTTCTAACACGTGGAGCTTAAGACCACGTCAAGGAGACGCGCCTAGCGATGAGCTGAGAGTTGCCGCCGTGGATTAAACATGTTGTAAATCACGGCACATAAATTAGATGGTTCTCTGTTACTCCGGTGTTCCTGCCTGACGTTTCGAAGAGCACAAGCGCCGGTGCGAAGACCGCTCTTCGTACTCAAACACTGAAAGCGCGTTTTCTCCTACGGAGCCCGAATCACGTTCCATATACAGTGCAGCTAGTCCGCCACTCGTAAGGCTGGATTTAGGTAACATATAATGGCCCTGAAAGCCGACGGTAGTTACGCGAGCGAAAAAATTTGCGTCATGTTGCGAACGCCTCGGCTAGCCAGCGGCAGCACGCGGCTTGACTGGCGCAGCGTACGCTGTCATTGCCGCCTTCACTCGGCTTACCGCCACCTTCGCCAAGCCCGCTCGAACGCTCTCTCTCCATGGCCTCCGTGATTACCTGATCGCGCTCGCGCACGGGTGATCTCAGAGCCATAATCTTTCTCGCGTCAGGCCGCAGCTTGCTGCTTGGTTTCGCTCAGTACGGTGGCGATCCAGTCTACAATCTGTCAACGTCATTTTAACCGTTTTAAGCGGAAATAAATTTTGATACAAGCTGTAAGGGCTTAGTTTATGATGAAATTTTCAAATCCTGTTTGTTTTTTTGATTCTCTATTGATTTGTTTATTTTAAGTTTAGAAATTTAGTACTTCATTTGGCCTTTTGGCGTTGCAGTCGCTAGCGGTTGCTAGTTACGCGTGCCAACGAATGCTGCAACGTACGTCTCCCTGCGCTCTTTATTCCGCGCTGTTTGGCACTTCACGCCACTGCTTTTTGCAGTTTCCCCTTTTCCCTCGATATCGTATACTACCAGCGTTGCACTGAGATGTGAACGCCGTTTTCCGCAGGAGTAAGTAACCTTCCATTTCTCTTGTGTGGTGAAAGTGTCAGCCTTGCTGTAGCTAAGCCACTAATGCGCCTGACTGAACGGTCGGCTAGTGTGTCGCTCCTTTGCTTTACAAATCACTAAACAGTATCAGTCAGTGTTTTACATAAAAAAGTGTAGCGTTGAATGTATTAAAAGAGGGTGTTCCATGTGTTTGAGCTTTCGTTGAGTGGATACAGCTAGGCTGCTATCGCCTGCGAGTTGATTTCTTTACCAAGGCGGTGACAAGGTGAACGTGACAAGCTTCAAACCAACCACCGTGTTTAAACGTAGGTTGGAAAGCCATTAATTTTTTCGTACACATTGATTAAAGTATGTGCTCGATTGCATTCTGGACTCTGACAATGACTCTCTTCTGGCCACCTGGGTGCTCCAATTCTTGCTGTGATTGACATCAGTGAAACTCGCGTTAAAAAGGGTTTGGTTATCTTAACTGCGGAAATGAATCTGCAGTATTAATAGTCATGAAGTAAACATGAAGCACGTCGTGAAGACTGTGCGGCATTGGCGTTCGGCTGCTGATCCTAAGGTCGCAGGTTATTCTATGCTGGCCGCGGCGGCCGTATGTTCGAAAAACGTCCTTTTGATGTGCGAAGTCAGCATATCTTAAAAAACCGCTGGTGGTCCAAATTAACCCGGAGACTTCCACTACGGGGTTCCTCAAAGTCAATATGTCGCTTCGGGACGGTAAACCCGACAATTTACAAGTGATCATGAAGCGGAAGTTGTAGGGGTTTCATGACATCCAATGACTGCATGCGTAAAGAAAGCAAACCAATGAAGCAATATATTTATTGAATACTGCGGACATGCTGTATGTCCAAGCAGGAGAGGGAAATACATACAGGAGGGAAAAGCAAAACGGGTGCGATAGTACCGAACGATATAAATGCCACAAAACAAGCAACGCAAAAGTACAATTGAAAACGTGGTTACAGTACAGCTACTAAACCAGTAGTGAAAATCAAGAATTATTACAAAGCAACGCAGAGTTCTCCGGTAGAGCATTCCATTGAGAAACTGTTCTCGGAAAAAAAGAAAACTTTTAGGTATTTGTGCGTGCAAAAATAGGTTTCAGGCTAAGGGCATGCTTATGGCGCGAGGCTCGTGCAGAATCATTAACGATGTAATTTTCAGGTCGGATACCAAGTCGAGAAAAGTATAATGAATGAAGGAAGTTGAGACGGGCTTTCTTCCTTCTATCTGCCAGTGGTTCTAAGTCTGCGAGTTTCAACATGGCGGAAGGAGAGCCTAGGCGCCTGTAACGGTTGTAAATGAATCGTGCCGCAAGACGTTGCATTCTTTCTAATTTTTGAATGTCATATATCGTGTAGGGGTCCCATACAATGCAGGCATATTCGAGACTTGGCCTTACAATAGATTTATATGCCTTCAGTCTTAGGGCACTAGGGCAACCGCTCATCCGAAGCTTCAGAAATCCTAGTTGCTGACTTGTTTTGTTGCAGAACACGATGAAAATATGGGAGAATACTTTGTAGAAAAACTTTGCCTGATTTTAGTTCATTTGTGCAGAGCTGCCCCGAGGTATTTCTTCTGCTATGTGGACTTTTATATGCCTAGCTGCTGCAAGCTTTGTGATTTCGCTGAGATTAGTTATTGACCCATAGTATTAAAAGGAAATGAGAGAATCTTGACAATCCGGGTGTGTTAGTGCACTGACTAGTCAAGCTTTTATTTCATTACCATTGAGAGCTCCGGCACTGAGGTAGTCTACTCAGTGGTGCTGCTCTGTATGTGCGCAGGCTGTTAACAGTGCAATGAAGTACTACGGCTCTTTGCAGGCATGGCTCTTTTTATTTTTTGGCAAATCTTTGCACCGTGCACAGCTGGCGTTGTCCCTGCTTCACTTTGTACATTTCTTTTTGGGTGCAGGCTGTTCGACAGTGGTTTTCTGAAGACCTCCTTGCCTGCTCAACTTCTCAAATTTTGGTAAGCACGCTTTGCAGCTGACACTTTTTCTTTCACTTCATGCTTTCTTGTATAGGTCTAGGCTGTTTGCTAATGTTCATTCCACAAGCCCCATTATTTGCTTTAGCTTTAGAGCTCCAACTGTTGGCCGGTGGATCAAGGACCACAGCTAGTTTCACTCATATTAATCGCAGCACCTTGTGCCCGGTTGTTCAGACGACTTGGCCTGGAGATTGTTCCAGTTCTGAGGTGCGCATCTGGACTAATGCTTCTTGTGCAGTGGTGTAAGTAATCTCTTGCCCACAGTGCCATCATTTGAGCTTCGTCGTACAGATTAGAAAGGACTTGTTTGGCAGTGCAGTGTCAGGAACCTTATACACACGCACTTGTATTTGTCTTATCTTTGAGATGCGCCCCTTTGTGGCTATCAAGGTAAGGTCCAAGTTTTAACCCATCTGTGGGGAATACTAAAGTGATGCAGGTATTACCAAGACAGTACCATCTCTGCTATGTTTTCGTGCGTTGGTGCAAGATGTCAGCCATCAACCACTTTTGATTCAGCCACATCTTGCACGTAAGCGAAAGCCTGTTTGCAAGATACAGCTCAGGAGGCTCTGTGAGTTTAGTCTACATCACAGTAAGGCAGTGCACTTGATATTGAATGATTTGCTTTGTGTGTCCATGCACGCAGTTTGAATTTTGCATTCGCCTCCACAGTGAATGACTTTTTGAGTTTATGGTGAGCTGTAGCATTCTGCTCAAATGCAGCTCACAATGACACCATATGCATTAATGTTTTTAGTTAGCTTATTTTCGTGCCTGTGCTGTCACTCCTTGCCATTGCCTGGTCTTACTTGCTTCCGACTCCTCGTTGGCCATTCCACGTGCACCTAACTGATTGTGCTTTTGGTTCTCCTAATATTTTTCACCTCTGCAGGCTGCTGAACAGAGCTCGATTTGACTTCCTCATGTTACACTCTATAGTCGGATACAACTTAAGAAGGCAGCGGCTTTTCCCCGTCAAAGAACCCCCTTCCGGTCAATGGCGTCGGCCAATTCTCATGACCCTGCTAGGGTGACAATGCAGGAAGCGGTGCCACAATGGAGAGAGGGGTCTATCCCCGACTATGGAGGGGGAGGGGGGACTATCTCCTTTTATCTACCACTCCCTGCTTTGTGACGCTAGCAGGGTCGTGAGAATCGGCTGACGCCATTGGATGGAAGGGGTCTTTTGACGGCGAAAACCCGCTGCCTTCTTAAGTTGTATTATGCCATCATCAGCCTTCATTCGCACTTTCCTTTTCCTCCTCTTCCCTTTCCCCTGTGTGGAGTAGCAGGCCAGGGCTATGTTACCACCGGCCGACCTCTCCACCTTTCCCTCATTAAAATTCCTTTCTCTCTCTCCGACTATAGTTGGCATCCTCCTTGCAAGAAAAGCGATTTTAGGAACACTTAGGGAGCTCTTCACTGCCATCCACATCACAGCAACTTGCTCATCAACGCATCCATTGCTGAGGACGATTCAGGCACGAACGCATCGGCCCGACGCTCATCCTACTTTTCGTATTACAGGTCTGTAATACTCTTTACTTGTACACACATTTTGTAGTTTGTGCCTGGGTCGTCCTAAAGCAATGAGTGATGATGAAGGGTCCGGTACCCCGTCTAACACGAAAGAAAAGAGAGAAAAGCTATTCGATAAGGCTCCAACTACTGTGAAAGAAGTTGGAAGTTTTCTTGCGAAGCTAATAGCAAGTTGGAAGCCTTGGGAAGTAACCTGAACCATGAGCTTGGCACCCTGCGGGGATCAGTCGAATTTATGAATGAAAGTTTTGAAGAATTTAAGAAAGAACTGGCCGAGGCTCGTCGGGAGATAAGCGAGCTTAAGGAAGAGCAGAATTATCTAAAGCATGAAAACAGTGAACTTTCGAAACAGCTGCAGCGTACTAGAGCAGAGCTAACTGAACTTCAGCAGTACAGTCGCAGAAATAACCTTCGCTACTACTGACAGCAAGTCACTGACAGGCATTGTCTCCGCTCTTGCCACGAAGGTTGGAGCAGAAATAACGCTGAACGATATTGACCTCGTGCATCGAGTGCCAACAAAAGACAAGAACAAATCGAATATCATCGTTAAGTTCAGGTCAAGTGATGCCCGTGATAAACTGCTCGAATAGGCAAAAAAAAATTCGCTTAATCACATCGGACCTTTGCATTTCTGGATCAACATCCGTGTTCGTAACGGAACATCTTTGCCCAGAGTATAAAGTGTTGCTTTCTAGGGCTATAGCGGCGAAGAAACTTCACAACTGGAAGTATGCATGGGTATTTCGTGGCCGGATCTTGGCGCGAAAAGCAGACAACTCGGACGTGATCCGAATTTCTACAGAGGCCGACCTCGGCCTTATAGTCTAGTTGATTCAAAATGCTGACTGTACGAACCACTCATAATTTTTTCACGTTAAATGAATCACGCACCATACTGCATTGCAATGTAAAGAGCATAGCTAGAAATTTTGACGGCCTTTGTACGTTTCTAGCAGAGCACAGCTTTCTTTACGATGCTATAGTCATTACAGAAACCTGGCTGATGCCTGGTGAAAGCTATAACATTCCCAATTATGTATTTCTGTCCCGTCCCCGCATTTCGAACAATCGAGGAGGAGAGGTAGGTTTGTACATTAAAAAGACCCTTGTACACTGCGAATGTCCGTATCTTAACGCATCCGTCAGTAGCAGTTCGGAATTTCTATTTGTTGAACTGGAAGGTGTCATGGTTGGTGTTGTTTATGAGCCCCCCACGCAGATCGCAGTAAGTTTGTGAATGATCTTGAATCTGTTTTTATACACGTAAGCGATATAAACAAAAAAACAATCATCGTCGGCGATACTAATATTGATACTTTAGGTGCCAACCATAGTGAATACACTGAACTGTTATTTTCATATGTATTTACGAATCTTATCTCTACTTCAACCCGAATCGTAGGTTTCAGCTCGACATGCCTCGACCATGTGCTATGCAATTTCGTGCCACCTAGTTATTTGGCTGGGGCATATGATACAGCAGTGGCAGATCACTTCGCGATTGTCTTCTTATACCGCGTAGACGATAGAGATAGCCGTAGAACTTCTGACAGCACGTGCGAACTTAGGAAGAAAATTGACTATCAAAAATGCGCACTCAGGCTCTCTGAAATGAGCTTTGCAGACCTCGCCGATATGAATGCCAATGAACACTGCTGCAGCCTTGTCCATAGAATTAAAACTGTGATAAATGATTCTAGTTTTACGCAGAAAAAAGCGTACTATACACATCCAGTGTGCCCTTGGATGACAGCAGCTGTGCTAAACATGATAACAACGCGCGATCACTGGCACACCAAAAGTAAACAAAACAGAGGGAACGCATATTATAGTGCTCAGTATAAGATTCATAGAAATAAAGCTGTTGCTACCATGCGTGTACAGAAGAAGCTACATTTTAGTAGCCAAATAAACGCATGCGCCGGCAATTCTAAGAAACTCTGGGCTACAGTGAACTCGATAATTCAGCCTACTTCATCAAACCGAATACTTCCTGACCTGGCCCTTTCCGCAGATAAACACCTGCTATCAGATCAGTTTAACGATCATTTCTGCTCAGTGGGTGCTGATTTACGTTTAAGTATGAGTCTCACAGACGAACCTTCTCTGCCTGAGTATCTTGAAAAGACCTTCGGTTTTACAGAAATAAGCAGTGACGAAGTAATGAGTGCACTTAATTCAATGGATGCCACTAAGGCCACGGGTCTCGATGGTATTCCGGTTTCCATAATTAAAAACAACAGTGGTGTCCTAGCTGCCACGTTAGCCTCTTTATTTAATAAAGCGTTTCTGTACGGCACCTATCCTGATATTTTGAAGCTCGCCAAGGTAGTCCCTATCTGCAAAACTGGGAATCCTAATGAACTCGGAAACTATAGGCCGATCTCAATCCTTAGCTGTGTCAACACTCTCTTCGAAAAACTACTGGCTAAAAGAATTGCGCAATTCCTGACTAAAAATGCAATTCTGTCAACGTCCCAACATGGTTTTCAGAAATTTAGATCGACCACCACGGCTGTGCTTTCTATAACTGCCTGAATCAATGAAGCACTCAATAATAACAATATTCCTGTTGGTGTATTCCTGGATATTAAGAAGGCATTCGACACTGTGGATCTCGATATTTTATGCAAGAAACTAGAACGATATGGGTTCAGAGGTGTATCACTCGATTTCTTTAGCAGCTATTTAACTGGGCGACGGCAGTGTGTTATATTGACGAACACGCGTCAAGTTCGCGTTCTATTTCCGTAGGTGTTCCGCAGGGCTCAGTACTGGGGCCTATACTTTTTACACTCTACATAAACAACTTACCCGATTGCCTAATAAATACCCGTGCCATTATGTACGCCGACGATACCTCATTGTTGGTGACCGCTAATTCCGTTGAAACAGCCAAGCATATTATAAACTCAGAACTTCAGAAAGTCAATAAATGGTTTTTAACGAATAGAATCACTTTGAACATAGGCAAGGCTAAATATGTTATATTTGCATCCCCTTATAAAAAATACCAGAATACCTGCTCCGCAATGTCGATAGGAGATAAAGAAATTGAAGAAGTGAAAACTATTCAGTACTTGGGTGTAACCTTAGACGCTACATTAAACTGGAAACCGCGTATCGAAAAATTGCGCAGCAAACTATCTTATGCATGTTTCGTTCTGGCCAAAGCTCGGCGACATTTCTAAATACACACACTAAAAACAATATACATTAGCTTCTTCCAGTCCCAATTAACTTACTGTATAGAATCATGGGGGTTCACTTACATCACTTACATTGAACCTGTTTTACGCCTGCAGAAGCGGCCACTGAGAATAATGACTTGCACAACACCGTATATGCCTTCTCGCCCTTTGTTTTTTAGACTCCAAATAATACCGGCATTGCAGCTTCGAGATTTTCGCGTTGCACTACTCGTAGTAAGAGTCCTCTCCGGCACCTCCCCCTTTCCTTTGAACACATTCCATAGAGCCCCAACTAACAACCGTTCAGCAGCACAGGGAAGATTTCTGGTTCCTACATCTCGCAATGACTATGGCCAGCGCCACTTTGAGTATCAAGGGGTAAAAACTTGGAATAAAATCTCCTGTGCAGTCTTTGCAACGTCTAATCCTTATATTTCACTGAAGACCTTTTTTCTGTCACAAATAATTACCTGATTTACAATGCAAATCGCTTAGTGGTTGTCTCTTATTATTCTCTGTAGTGTCTATGTTGGGTTTGCCATTCATATGTCATTGTCGTTAAACGCAATAGATCTGTGGAATAGATGGCATTTCAGTTGATGATTTGCGAACCTTGTTCGAAATACTTAAAGGCGTGTTGTTGACGCTGTTAAACAACATTATCTCAAGCGGCATGATGCCGGTGAACATGAAAGCGGCTATAGTTACCCCAATTCACAAAGGTGGTGCACGTAATAAGTACGAGAATTATCGTCCTATTTCAGTCTTGCCCTGTTTGACTCAAATATTAGAAAAACATCTGCTGTTTACAATGACAAGTTTTTTAGATAAGCACAAAATCCTGTCACCGTGTCAGTATGGTTTTGTACAAGGTAAAGGGACGGAAATGCTTTTGGAGGATTTTTCTGACATGTTAAATCGATCTTTTGAACGTAACCAAGTGGTGTGTGCACTGTTTCTGGATGTCAGCAAGGCTTTTGACAGCGTGTGTCACAGTGTGTTATTGTGTAAACTGTCCAGGTTAGGCTTCCGTTGAGTGTTTCTTTCGCTTTTGGAAAATTTTTTACTGCAGAGAACGCAATAGGTCTCCATTGGCCGGGCAAAGAGCGCTTCTTTGTTAATTAAAGCTGGCGTTCCGCAAGGTTCTATAATTAGTCCCCTGTTATTTAACGTCTACGTGAATGACCTTTCAAACTTTGTTCCTGTAGGCCTGTACCAGTACGCTGACGATACTGTACTGGTAACCCAGTCACCGAAGTACTCCGACTCAATTTCTTCTCTTCAAGCTGCAGCAATAATTTCTATGGACTGGTTCTCAAACAACCTAATTAAAGTTAACAGCTCTAAGACTCAGCTTATATGCTTTCACAGCCCGATGAAGAAGGTAGATTTAAACCATCACCTTTTCTTGCACGGATCTGATTGTTCCCAATGTCAATGTGTACCCTTGAGCTATACAAATACAGTGAAATACCTAGGATTATACTTTGACAGTGCTCTTTCATGGAATGATCACTTGTCCCACGTTTGTAAAAAGCTCCGAACCGTCTCCTGTGTGCTTTACAACATCAGGTACTACATGCCGCTTTCAATACGCAAAGTTATCGTAAACGCCCTTGGTTATAGCATACAGCGCTATGGCATAACGATTTATGGTCACTGTGCAGTTCGCTGGAAGTGCAGGATTAATTCTCTATTACGATCTTTATTAAAAAATATCGGCTATGATTTAGGCCTTCGCTCCATTTTCTGATCTCTTCAAGGTATTTTCTCTACCTGATTTTGATCTCCTTTTGATGGAAACGATACTCCTGAAACATTTTTAGCTTAGTGACTATAAGATTCCGTATGTTCCCACACGGTCTCTTCGACCGAAGGAACCTTTTTGTATTCCCCGACGGTCTACAAGATATGGAAGGCGTGTAAGAGATTATTACGTTCCCTTTCACTTTAACAGGTTACCTCCAAATGTTCGCCGGGCAAAAAACTAAATACAAAATAAAAAAGATGCTGCGATATATTAATTAGAGGGTTTACGACATCATGCATGTGCTTTACCACCTGTGAAGTAAATCTTGTGATTTCATTGGTTACTGCTGTATTTATTGCATTGATCTGAGGTATTGTCATGCCACTTCGGTTTTTCTTCCTCGCAATTTAATCTGATGAGGATTTTTTTTTCCTACATGTAACATGAGTCTTGTGTCTATTTTGTTCTCACCACCATACTAATTTGATTTCCGTTATTTTGAATGTATTTTTTTTTTTTGCCTGTGTGTATGTCTGCGCGGTTCCGCTGCCTGTCGGGCTCTGCCACTCAAGCCCTATGAGGCTTTGGCAGGCCAAATTTCTGTACATTTTTTTTTAATATTTGGCGCAATAAAGTATTATTATTATTATTATTATTATTATTATTATTATTATTATTATTATTATTATTATTATTATTATTGAATAATCACTTCTAAGGCAACTTCGTTTATTTTGTATAAAGAATGCTGTTCCTGCCTTCATATGTTTGTTTTTTTTGCACACTCTTCTTTTTTTTGTCATGAGCCCTCTTGTATTTCTGTAATTTGAACCATCTTGCTTGTATGCTTTGCATTTCTCCACCATTCTTATGTGTATTATTTTGCCATGCAGTAAAAAGCATTTGTCCTCACTAATCTCTTTGCTTTTATTGCATGGATCCATAACTAGCCTTTGGCTAAGGATCCAGACAGTGATGTTATGTACTATGCTGAAGAAATGATAATAAAAGAATTTAATTGAATTGAACAAGGCCCGGGGCCAAACCAATTTTTGATTCAACAATTGGTTACTGCTCGATACTTTCCCGTCATCCAACTGCTTACCGTTTTAATGTCAAACCAGTGAACCTACCTCCTCCGTGGCTTCTAACATTAATTTCCTGGTCATTTTCTTTTTTGTGTGGGTGTATGCAGCAGATTCAATAAAGAATTAGCGAAGTAACTGAAAAGTGTGTGCCATTTTCATACTTACCACAGAAATTTCTGGCCCTTGTAATGTGGGCTCATTGCTGTGGTCATTGTGAACCAGCTTTGAGTTCTCTTTTGGTGGGTTAGATAAGAAAAAAGAACTCTTTAACATTTCTAAAGCTTTAGGGGGTTTAAAGGTAGCACTAAAATCAGTATTCAAATGCGTAAAATAATTCAGGCGCCCATTTTGGAAGAAAAAAAGGAACGTCTAAAAAATTCATGAAAAGTTCTACCAAACAAGTTTTCTAGCCATATACTGGCGTAGCCTTAGCAATGCTAATAGAGGGCTAGTAAACGTCTAAGTCTAAAAAACTGTTTAGATGAAACTTATTTTTGATGTGAAGCTTTTTTTTCCAAGACTTTTTTTAGACGTCTATTAGCTATTTCTGTGTTTCGTGGGTTGCCTTCTAATCGGAGTCCCTTTTCTCGATGCGTTACACTGTTCCACGAAGAGTCTAACTGAACATTTATTCATTCAAGAGCTGGAGCTCCAGTATGACTGCTGCAATTCACAGCGCATGAATTTTTCATTCGCTACAGCCTTACAATTCTCGCTAGCCTATCATTCACGGCGGCAAGACAGCTTTACCTACTTTACGAGTCGTTAAAGGCGCTTAAGCAAAAGCCGTATTAGAAGACGGCGTATTGTTATCTTTCGTTTCGTCGGCAGTAGTCACATAACATTGATGCGTGGGTTTAGCTTGCGTTACCTCCTGATGCCGAAAATAACAGTGATAAGACTGCGGCGGAAGAAGATCTACGCCGTGGCAGCTGCTATGTCGAGACGTCAAACGAAAGGGGCTGCGAGCGTCGCGCTTAGATAGGTGCCAAGACGTTCTGGCGGGTATAGCCGAGTGCTGAAGAGTAACGGTAATCATCGCTCGTGCCAAAAAGGTTCTCTGTGCTCGCTTCGCACAAGGACTGTACGGCGCTAAGATTCCTCGTGACATGGCACATTAGACGACAAAAAGCGCAGTGTTCCACACGGAATCCTGAATTCCTTCCTGAAACATTATGATGAGCCCATAAGCAAATATTTGTTCCCTGTGTACAATAAATAAATCTGAAAACAGTGCCTCCCAGTAGAACTAAAAATTTCAGAAATAGTGCCAGTCTAAAAATCAGTTGATAACTCTTGGTAGTAAAATTGTAGCCGATTTCTTTCTCGTCAACATAGTATGAAACATTGGAACATGTAATTTTAATTCACATGGTTACTAGGGCTAAAAAGCCCTGCGGACAGCGAAAAGATACCAACGGGACAAACGCTAGACAGCCAGTGAATCAAAAGGACCAACAAGCCCGTCTTTCTTCTTCAATCATGATGTCATTTGAAAAATACTAACAGAGATCCAAGAGGGAAAATATTTATCTTCATCCCCACAAACATGGGTTCACGCAAACTCTTTCTACCGTTACAGATCTTGTCGGGATTCTATATGATTTCGCGAAATCAATTAATTACCAAACGCAAATATATGTAATTTACCAAGTCTTTTCAAAGGCTTGTTAATTTGTCTGCCATGCTGAAGTGTTATTCAAGCTTAACCATGTATTAGGGGATGGGCCAACTGTCAATGAATCATCTGTTATATATCGGACCGCCGCCACTCGTTCAGCTCGGAGCCCACAATTCTGAAATTGTTCCAGACCTTTCTGCTGATCCTTAAGGCTCCGTTTTAGCCCTTATCCTGGCCCTTCTGTTCATAAACGACATAACTAGTTGAGTAGAAGCCAAGATTAGGTTATTCGCAGACGACTTCGTTCTGCACAGACAAGTAAAAAACCGACGTGATGAAAGAAGCCTTAACAATGATTTCTGCTTAATAACCCAATGGTGTAAAAACTGTAAAATGGCCATTAGCCTTGATAAAGCAGCTTCAGTATCAATAACACATTCGTTCTGCGTGAATCGGCGGCTGTCTCATTCGGAAGCACCGGGGTGGAAGATTCTATGAAATGTGATGAATGAAGAGCGCGTTTGTTGCTCAGCTCTGCAGCGATTGTGCAAGTCGAGCCAATTCCTCGCCTGTCCGCATCTGCGTAGTCGTCACGAAGCGCTAGTCATGACTACGCCAGACTCCTTTTCGTTAGCGTAAGCGAAAAATCAGGCCAGTGTTGAGAGTCCAGTTCTGGAATCAGGTGACAGAAACTAAAAGAACAAGGAGACGTTTAGCTTACCATGCACACTATTATCGTAGCCGTCAAATGAGTACTGGCAGCCGGACCGCGTATGCACCCATCCCTACTGTGAAAAAGAGTGTCAAAAGAATAAAACAATCGTGCGGAACACCTAGAACTGAGTAGAGGTCAAATGGCGCTTTTTCGTTAAAAAAACTATTTTCATAATTTTTCTAAGAAAGAAAAGGCTCTACCAAATACAAACACCTGCTTTTTAGCCATTAGTCCCTTTAATGGCGACAGCGGAAGGTCGAGTTGGCTGGAAAGAGAAAAATTCCAGGACCTCTTAAGCCAACCGAGGGTCGAAAACCAGAGCTCGCCAGTATGTTTTAGCAGCGATAGCTACGTCGCCTTTCCGGCCTACAGCTTTAATTCGCTTCAGTCCGTAGGCGCCGGTGGAAGATACTTGCTTTCTTTACTTCTCCGACGCCACTATCACCAGAATGAGGGCATAAAGAAAACGAAGGTAGAGAACCAAACTCAATCTAGGTGGACACCTCACCAGCGCTAGGATAAAAGGGGTGAAAGGGATGAATTGGTAGAAGAAAGTGCAGGTACTGGGGCGGTCAATATGCAATGCACCAGATGTTGTACGAACTAACTTCTATAATCAGTGGCAATCAAATCTGTGCTGCAAATTTATCCATCTGGAAGTAAAACACTGAAAGTTTGTGCAACTTACGGGTTCTGTGTGAAGGCACGTTTTTGTTGTATAAAGTGTAAACATAATTTGGTTGAATTGTGTCGTGTCGCAAGTCATGAGACATACCCACCCATGACCTAACGGGAATATGAATGAGTCTAAACTCGCGTCAGTCCACAGCGCAGTTTCAACGTAGCCTTCATATCGGCTCCTCGCCTTACACAGCGACCACCGTGAGTACCAGAGTAACCGCAGCGCGGGCCGGAAAGAAAAGTTAACGTGGAAACAGCGCCAGAGAGTGACGCAATTTGATGGACGTCGCAGAGCGCTCTCCGCAGGCGCGCGATTACCTCCAGGCAGGCGAGCGACACCAACCGCGATTTCGAAATTATAAAAAGTGGTATTGCTATTGCCAACAGCCAGCTAGGAATTTATAATTGTAAATAGGTGCCTAACTCTAATAATTAAAAAGTTAACAGGCTTATTAGTTAACAGGGAAGAAAATTCATCTTCTTGACGTACGTTCCTCAAAAAATGCAGGAGCTAACTTCGAAACGTGGGCACACGAAAACCGCAGGATACCACCTTGTGTTTTTTTTTTTGTTTTCTTTTGTCCATGTTTCAAACTTACCACCTGTATCTTTACCAGACAAAATCATTTACTGATTTTATGGTGTCCACCAGCTCGGTTACTAACATGACGCAAAAGCCGAGTTGTTAACTCCTGAAAGCGATTCTAAAATTAGTGGCGGACTTCCCTTATACACTGGTGCATATCCGCCCTAGCAAAGTCCTGTCGGTTTCCTTCGAGGCCGATTGGTATTTCCTACCATCCTCATGGCACATCAACGTCATTACAATGAACCGGAGCAGCAGTAAAGAAAGGATGATTATGCTTGGTAGCTAGTAGCGCAAGAAAAGACTTAACCTTGTGGTGCATTACCCTTCGTCTTGCGCTATTACCTACCATGCATTTCAACCAACTCGCCGAACTTTCTGGTGTAATCAATGATAACGGTAACATTAAAGTTTAACGTATTTGGTCACCTTTCATCTTCCAGAGAGAAGAAGGAAAACAAAGCAGAAGAAAGAGAAGGATAAAAAAAACACACGGGCTCGTCCGGGATTTGAACCCGGGACCTCTCGCACCCTAAGCGGGAATCACACCCCTACACCAACGAGCCAGGCCGAAAGCCCGCCGCAGTGTGTTCCATCACTTGCACTGTACAGTGATTTTGACGGCTGCAATAGTAGCTGCAAACATCTGCTAACACAACAAGCTTTTAAGAGTTGCTGTTTCAGGTCTTCGGCTTAGGCACTTATTTTTTTACGTGAGAAATGAAAGGTCTCAGACAGGCCGGTGGCTAATAGTGTTCCGTGGTATGACAAAGAATTTTTTTTGAAAGTGAACCTGAGTATTCCGCTTTATAAAGAGCACATAATGGTTAAAGTTGCCATAATGTAACTTCCGGAACCATATGTACCGCTTTTAGGACAGCCGTGCAAGTATTTCGCGCAAGTTCGTATACGCGTAGTTCGCAGAACTTTCCTACCCCTTACATAGTATGTGCCGTAGCAGTGACGATATGTCTTCAGATGGCTGGCAATGGAGCGTCCACGTTTTCTTATTTCGTTTTTGGCAGCTTATGTAAAAGAAAATTGTCGGGCTCGTCCGGGATTTGAACCCGGGACCTCTCGCACCCGAAGCGAGAATCATACCCCTAGACCAACGAGCCGGCTTGAGAAGAGCGCTGCGACCGCTTCACCTGTTCGTGGTAACACTCTGGCCGTGACCGCGTCACCGTGTTGACATCGTTGAGAACAAGGAGAATTCATTAATCCATTCAGAATCAGGATCAGTTTATTGTAATAAGAAAGAAAATATAATATGGAGAAATTTATACATAAGGAGGTCCCGCAGTCAGTGACTGTACTGGACCTCCTTAAAGAGGCCTCGTTGTTAAGGCAAGAACATTGAGGCAACAACAAAATATGTATTTAAGTCTCCTCGCTAGTCTCCATGAATTACATCATGAGAAATAAGTATACATGGTAACTTTTGTTTTTAAGTTCGGATGTTTAAACTGTCGGCTGACGGTTGTGTGGACGATGCCTCCACCGTTGGACCTGGTTGATCTTATATGGCACACGCTGTCAGATCATGAAGAGCCGTTTAGCGATATCGCTCAAGAGAAAAGTATACAAGAGCTGTATTTTATTGGTACTTAACTATGTAGCAGAAATGTGGAGGCTAACGAAAAGGGTTCAGGTTAAGTTAAGGACTACGCCGCGAACTATGGAAAGAAAAGGGATAGGTGTAACATTAAGAGACCCGAAGCGGTCAGATGGGGTGAGGAAACAAACGCGGGGCATTAACTTTAATGAACAAAGCAGTGAGAAAATCAAGACGCACTAATGAGACATTAATTAGTGACATGAATGAGCAAAGCAAGAGAACAAGAAATGAAGTGCGTAAGTTTTACTGCGTTAATCTCTTAGGTTCAAATCGTTGTTTTTATATGATAATAGGACATTATGGCACTGTGCATTTATATTGTTGATTTCCCCCCTTCTGTTATCCCTGAATGATGTCATACCTCTGTAAATGGATGTGATTGATTCAAACCATAATGATATATTTTTTCCACTTGCAGACATCATGTAGAGCTGATAGTTAGTCTATAGTTGGCTCTTTGTAGTATGACTCCTACCGCTGCCGCAGCACTGTGCTTCAGTGAGCTAAGATAGCTTGCCTTCTAATCGGAGTCCCTTTTCTCGATGTGCTACACTGTTACACAAAGAGCTTTAAGTAAACATTTATTCATTCAAAAGCTGGAGCTCCAGCATAAATGCTTCTATTCGCCGTACCTGAATTTTTCATTCACTACGGCCTTACAATTCTCGCTAGTCTATCACTGACGGCGGCGAGACAGCGTTGCCATCTTAAGGAGTCGTTAAAGGCGCTTAAGCAAAGGCCGTATTACAAGAAGCCGTTTTGTTATCTCTCGTTTTGTCGGCAGTACCCAGATAACATTGTTGCGCGTGTTTCTTTAGCTTCTGTTAGCTGCTGATCCTGAAAATAACACTGATAAGACTGCGGTGGAAGACCTACGCCGCGGCAGCTGATATGTCGCAGATGTCAAACGAAACTGGCTGCTAGCGTCGCGCTTAGATAGGTGCCAAGACGTTACGGCGGGTATAGTCGAGCGCTGAGGAGTAACGGTAGTTGTGGCTTGTGCCAAAATGTTTGGCTGTGCTCGCTTTGCTTAAAAGACGACAAAAAGCGCAGTGGTCCACACGGAGTCCTGAATTGCTTCCTGAAGCATTATGCTGTGCCCATAAGCAAATATTCATGCCTTTTATATAAATAAACCTCAGAACAGTGCCTCCCTTTAGAACTAAAGATTGCAGAAATAGTATCAGTCTAAAAATCAGGTTATATCTATTGCCAGAAATTATAGCCCAATTTCTTTCACATATACTTGGTATTAAATATTGGAACATATAATTTGCATCCACTGGCTGAGACATGGTTACTAGGGCTAAAAAGCAGAACGGACCGCGAAAAGATACTGACGGGACAAATGCTAGACATTAACGCTAGATAGCCAGTGAATCAAAAGGACCAACTCGCCTGTCTTTCTTCTTTAATCATGATGTGATTTTAAATTTGCTAACAAAGCTCCGTGAGTTAAAATATATTCTTCATCCCCAAAAACATGGGTTCACGCAAAGTCTGTCTACCGTTACCCATTTTGTCAGGATTCCATATGATTTCGCAAAATCAATTAATAACCAAACGCAAATAAATGCAATTTGCCAAGACTTTTCAAAGGCTTGTGATTGTGTCTACCGTGCTGAAGTGCTACTCAATCTTAAACATGTATTAGGGGATGGGCCAACTGTCAATGGATCGGCAGTTATATATCGTACCGCCGCCATTTGTTCCGTTTGGTGCCCACAATCGCGAAATTGTGCCAGTCCTTTCTGCTGTGCCCCAAGGATCCGTTTTAACCCCTATCCTGTCCCTTTTATTCACAAACGACATAACTAGTTGGGTAGAAGCCAAAATTAAGATATTCGCAGACAACTTCGTCCTGCACAGAGAAGTACAAAACCAACGAGATGAATGAAGCCTTAACAATGATTTTTGCTTAATAACCCAATGGTGTAAAAGCTGGCAAATGGTCAATAGCCTTGAAAAAGCAGCTTCAGGTTCAATAACACAAGCGAAATTCAAATTACGTTTTTGGTATGGCTATAACGGTGCCAACCTTAACGCAGTCACTGAGTCTAATAACCATTTGGGCCTCGAATTATCACTAGGTCGACTGATGTAGAGCCCGTGGCAAACAAAGTGATGCGAAAGTAATGTTCCTAAAACGGCCGTGCATTACTCTGTGAAGGAAGCCCAGTTTTTGGCTTTCGTGCGATGATATCTCAATTATACATGCGTGGCGTAATTTCCGTTTATCTGAAGTAAAATAACTAAGATTGAAGCTGTGCGCCTTATCTCCAACAGATATAGCCGCACCGACTCGCCGAAGCAGATGCTCTTCGTGCCCTGTCTTCATACGCTAACCAGTTGTGCGATGCTTCACCGTCCAAATTTTTGTGTCTCATTCTGCCCAACAATCTTCAATAAAGTTTCACAACTACATTTTATTTACCACTTCCGGATAAACCCTTCATAGGAATCAGTTCGCACTGCAAGAATATTTTTCGCTACTAATGCATACAGTGTTTCGTTTCTTTTATTTTTAATAAGGCAGTAATTACTCATTGACATCCACCCAAGCGCAGCCATACGGCTACATAGGAAAGCTATACAGCTTTCTCAGAAACTTCGCAGTTAAAGAAAAATTTGTCCTGGTCCGGGGTTCGAACCCGGGACCACCATTTTTACCGCGAGCCCTGCTTGAATCGAACGCTTTACACCAGGAGGTGGTTGCCCAGCCCACCGTTGACATGTCTGTTGAAGTTGCTGGCAAATCTGCGCTATCGTGAACGAGTGAGTGATGCTATCATCATGGGTTTGTCATTCCTTTACTTGCCATGTAAATTTCGTAATATGTGAGAATGTGAATCTGTGAGACTGTGAATGATGCTATCATTTTTTCATCTTAATATGCTTGTCTATCTTTCTTGTTGTACACTATATGAAACTGAGAAAGATTTCTTATGTATTATCTTTCTGCCCAATTTGATGCTGTTAACATAGGTCCCTTATCTTTCAATACTTTTCAGTTACTCTTTTGTCCATTCATGTTGATGCCTGTATGACTGAACATTAGCAGGTCCTTCTAGCCCACTCCTGTAAAAATCTCTGAATGGATTGACAGTCTCACGAAATAAAGTAAATGATATTAAATATAATAATGTATTCGTTGAACTCTATTGCTAATTATTCGTGACGGCAGCGGTCAGCCTCTAAAATGCTGTTGAGCGCCACAGCTGTGCGAAACTAATTGTGGCCGCATTAGTTGCGCAAAAAGTAAAATAAGGGTATCTGTAATCAGTAACATTACCTCGAAAACTCTCGCGCGCGCGTGGCGATATTTTAAGACCTAATGAGGACAACGCCATCTAATTTTTCTTCTTGGGAAAAAAAGTTGATTCTATGGATCTTTTTTGGGTAAATTGATGTGTGTCCGTCCCGCAGCTCAAGATGCATTTAAAGCTGCGAAAATTGCAACTGAAAAAAAATGATAACACGTTATGCCTCGTTGCTGTCACGCGAACTTAAAGCACCACTGCTGGTGGTCGAGCTGCGCCTGGCCTCCAATCTGACAACTTCCATTCTCTCCTATGGTCTCCTCCATTACAGTCTCCCTGTCTGTCCTCCTACCTGACTCCATGCAGAAGCTCCTTGCCTCAGAGTGGCCAACACGGCTGCATGATCCCGCCGCAGTTTTACCCCAAACATGTGAAATTTTGTTAAGTGCGGAGTTTTCAATCTGGCTCGTTGATCGGATTCTACCTCCGGCCACCGAGCGTGACGGACGTGTGTATCATGGGCTCCCAAGGAGCGGATTCAGCGGCCCAGCCGGGCCGCGGTATCAGGAGTACGATCAAACCGAACGAGGACTACCAGCTGATTTTGCCGCATTTGCCAACAGGTTCGAGCGTTTTGCATACTGTTTTTTTGCATGGCGACGTCCAAGCCAGGCCATACCGTGTTGAAAACTTTCGTGACGCTCTTGAGCGTCTGTCATTGCTGCCGGAAGTGGTTGCCCTCGGGGCATACCAGATGAACCATGTTTGGGCCGTAACATTCTGCAATGAAGAAGGAAAAAACAAAATGCTACAGGCGGAGGCGTTCAACGTCAAGGACCACCGCTGCGTGGTCATTGACCCACGCAACCAGGGCGTCAGGCTGAAGCTGTTCTGGCTGCTACACGGCGTGCAAGATGACGAAGTGAAGGCAGCTCTGGCGGCTTTTGGAAAAGTGACCGACATAACTCGGGACAAGTAGAGGGTCAAAGGCTGCGTCGACAAGTCGTCTACTACGCGCTCAGTGACACTGAAGCTGAAGGTGGACTTACCGCACCAGTTGCGTGTTGGAGAGGACGTCGCACTCGTCCACGTTCCTGGCAGAGCTCCGCTCTGCCTCCGGTGCCGCGGCACCGGACACATACGTCGGGAGTGCCGTGTGCCACGATGCGGGCTCTGTCGTCGCTTCGGCCACGACGACGCCCAGTGCGTGCGAACATATGCTACCGTAGCCGGTCCTGGTCGTAGGGATACTACTGAGGAGCATATTATGGACGAAGTCGACGCGGTAGAGGCGACCCGTGAGAGCCGGGAAGACGCAGTACCGAAAAGCATAGCCTCAGAAAAAGCAACGCTTCCCACCGAACATGAGGCTGCCAAATCAGAAGAACCACCTGTGCCTGACACCAGAACTGAGGCGGACGCGGGAAAAGCAGATGATGCTGCGGTAGGTGCACCTGAGACGGTTTTGGAATCGACCGACGAGAAGGACATTGACACGGAGATGCCCGCGGCGTCAACTTTGCCAGCGAAGAGGACGCACGACGAAGCTGATGACAAGGCGACGAGCTACGACGGGACGGACCATGAGGAACCTCTTCCCAAAGCGCCTCCTGTTCGACGTGCGGCCTACAAGCCCAAGCCGAACATCCCTCCTGATCGTAGGACTTCGTCGGGTGTCCCTCCGCCTTAGCGGAGGTGCCTTGCAGGGTCTTCGTGTTGGTAACCCGGTCTTCGATCGGGTTCAGTGCTGACACCGCCGTACTTTGCAAACTGGAAAGATTTTTGATGAGGTGAGCTGCAAACCGATCTCACTTCGAGAGCGGCGAATCCCAACCATTTAGATGGCGTGTCAAATAACATCTTGCTTGCGTATTGCCACACTGAACGTGAGAGGTCTTTCTGCGCGAAGGAGGCAAAATCAGCTTAAGCGTCTCTTGTTCGAAAACGAAATCGATTTGTTGGCTATTCAAGAGACAAAAATTGAAAGCGAAGAGTTGACAGATGCGATGGCTGAAATTTACCGTGCACAGTTCAGTGTTTGCGTGTGCCATGCAACGGGAAAGTCGGGAGGCTGTCTGATTTTAACACGAAACTGCAAAGTCAGCGTGGAAACTGTATTTTCCTGTGAAAGTGGCCGGATTGTAGCATGCGATTTTTATTTCTCTGGGGTAGAGTGGAGAGCTGTGTGTGTATATGCACCTAATAGAATTCCCGAACGTGATGCCTTTTTTCGCTGTGTTCAACCTTTCCTGCTGACAGAAAAGCGTGTACTATTGCTTGGAGATTTTAACTGTGTGTGTAGACCTGAAGATAGAACAAGCAACAAAACCCTGCGGGACACGAGTGCCGAGCTGCTGTCTGAGATGATTAATGAAGCAGAATTGGAAGACATTGGCATTATAATGCAAGGTTCCGAACAAGCAGAGTACACGCATTTCCAAGGCGTTAGTCACGCAAGGCTGGACAGAATTTATGTTTCTTCTGAGGTTGTGCCCTTGTGTTCCCAGTACCAGACTGCGCACGTCAGCTTCAGTGATCATTCTTTAGTCGTGGTCACACTTGGGGAGAGGAAAAGGACTGTCAAGTTTAGTTGGGAATTATGGAAATTTAATGACACATTGTTGGAGGATGAGGAGTTTAGCAAGAAACTAAAAGACTCAGTCAAAAACTTGTTAGAAAAAGAGTCAGACTTTATACAAACATGGGAACAATTTAAATGCGACGTGAAAGTGGCCGCTATAGAAAGAGCATGTGTTTTAAAGCGTAAGGAAAAACAGCAAGAAAAAGAACTTCGTACCGAGCTTGATTTCATGCTCAGCATGGAAGGCGTCAAGCCGGGGTTGTACAGACAAGAAATAAGAGAGACCAAAACTAAGCTTGAACTAATAGATGAAACGAAATATCGAGGTGCTGTGATAAGGGCGCGCAGCGAAAGATTTTGGCTTGGGGAGACGCCCACCAAAAGGGCGCTCAGCGACGAAAAACAGTATGCAGTTTCGAAAGAGATAAAGGAAATTTGTTATCGCAATGACGTAACTTCCGAATCTGAGATGATTGAAAGGGCGTTTCTGGAATATTACCAAAACTTGTTCAGCCTTAAAACGCCTGATGTTGAACATTACAAAACTGCATTCCTGTCGCTAATGCCAAGAGTCGAGGATGACCTGGCGCAGGTACTTGAGGAGCCTATAACTGCAGCAGAAATCGAAGCTGCAATACAGCACCTGAGCTTAAACAAGTCGCCTGGGCCGGACGGCCTCGGTGCCGCACTCTACAAGGCTATGAAAACAGGAGCACAGACCTTTGGGCTAGTTGGTTCATAGCAGACACGTACAAGCGCTAAAAAAACACGGACAGAGAAGAGACTTGGACAACACGAGCGCTTCCTGTTGTCCAAGTCTCTTCTCTGTCCGTGTTTTTTTAGCGCTTGTACGTGTCTGCTATGAAAACAGAAATGGCAATAGCATTACAACGCGTAATAAGCGAGTGTTATGAAAGAAAGTTAACTCCGCCGTCTTTTCGAACTTCCCACGTGGTGTTGATCCCAAAATCGGACGACCCGAGTAGGTTGCAGTCAGTTGAGTGTTACCGCCCAATAAGCTTAACTAACGTAGACTACAAAATTTATATGAAAGTGCTAGCCGGACGACTCCAAACAGTAATTAAAACCCTTGTTGGCCCACACCAGACCTGTGGCATTAAAGACAGATCCATTTTTACTAACATACACGTAGCTAGGAGTGTCCTTGAATGCTGTGATGCAACGGAGGGTCGTGTCGCCATGATGCAACTGGACCTGCATAAGGCGTTTGATAAAGTTGTGCATGAAATTTTGTTCGTGCTTTTGGAACATGTGAATGTGGGATGTATCATCACTGATGGTGTGAAAATGGTTTATGATGGCTGTACATCAAGGTTCATAATTAATAACCGCCTGAGTAACAGTATTCCTGTCTTGTCGTCAGTGAGGCAGGGTTGCCCTCTTTCTCCACTGCTTTTTGCACTTTACATGGAGCCCTTTTGTTTAAAGCTGTTAACTACGCAAAACATTCGAGGTCACGCGTTTTGTCATACTGAAGTGAAGGTATTGGCATATGCAGATGATATAGCAGTGTTCTGCAGAGACCATGAAAGCGCGCAAGAAGTGGTGAGAGAAGCCGTAAATGTTTGTGATGCAAGTGGCTGTGCGATAAGCTGGCAGAAATGTTTTGGTTTTTGGCATGGAAAGTGGCAGGCCACGCCAGAAGTATTCTGTCGAATGAAGTGGGTAGACACGCCAGGAAAGTACCTCGGCGTGCCGCTAACCAACTACAGAGAAAGCAAAGAATATTGGGCCCATGAAACCGAAAGAGTCAAAGCTCAGACAAACAAATGGGGCGGTCACAACTTTTCCATGTTTGCAAGAGCTACAGTGTGCAACATGTTTTTAATAGCGAGGATTTTCTATGTTCTGCAAGCGTTAACTTTGCCAAGGACTTCAGTGCAAAGGTTGCACAGAGTGTTTGCAACGTTTATTTGGTCGTCAACATGGGAACGTACCAGCCGATGCAATCTGTTCCATAAGGTGCGGAACGGGGGGCTAGGATTATAAAATTTATTTCTGAGGCAGATAGTGACTAGATTCATTTTCTTGCGTCAAGATAATGATTTTCTGCGAACTATTATACAAGTGCGATTGTCAGAATCACTGCCTGATTATGTTGTGTCATCCATGTCTGCAGGTCGGAGTGGGTTAAGTGCTTTCTTGCAAGAAGTTGTTGCAGCAGTCCGTATTCTTCGGTCAAAATTTTCCGATGAGTATCTAGCCATTGTAACAAAGAAAAAGATGTACAAGGACCTGCTCGATGTGTTTCTGCCAGTGCCTGTTTATCGCAGTGCATATCTTTTGGGTCGCGAACGCGATGTGCTAAAAAGGGTCAAAAGAATGCCGGTGAAGCCTTCAGTGCGTTCTTTCTTTTTTCAATTGCATACTGGAACCCTCCCAGTGAAGCCATGGTTGCAGAGCAAAGGCCTTTTTGTACCTTGGTCAGTGGAATGTCTAATTTGCAAAAGAGTGGAAACTATAGAGCATATCCTTCTCGATTGTCATGACGCTGTCTTTCTTTGGGATGTCTTGAAACGCACCCTGAAAAAAAGAGTTACCTTTGACGCCTTTTGGAATACGCTTCCCACCATGTGCAGAACCAGGTGAAGTGCCCTGCGACCTGCTAATGTTGCTCTGCATGCATAGCCTATGGCGCACGCGAATGGATGTCAGGCATGAGCATGCTGTTGTGCATCCTGGACATGAGTATTTCATTGAAAGCATCATGTACACACAGGAAGTTTTCGAACAGCGAGCTCCACAACCTGAGTGGTTGCCTGTCCTCGACCAACTAAAATCAGTTAATCCATTTTATCATCGTGCACTAGCTAGAAACTGACCAGTGCTTTTATTGTCATGTCATTGTATTTTTGTGTTTCGTTTTTCCGGCCAAGTCGGTAATAAAGAAAAAAAAAGGCTCGTTGGTCTGGGGGTATGATTCTCGCTTCGGGTGCGAGAGGTCCCGGGTTCAAATCCCGGACGAGCCCGATAACTTTTTTTTCTGTCACTTTACATCTCAGCAACATGAAATCAAATAGACTTATTTTGATTTTTTGCATACTTTTATGTGTTGCTGGGCATACCAATCTAATCTCTTTCCTGCAATAAACTTCAATTACGAGTCAGCGCTTCTCATGTCTACTTCATGTCCTTTTCTTTCGGGGTGGCAAATTTAAATTGATACTGTACCAACCTATCCAGATCTCTCTTTTTCCGGAAATAGATATACCTATAAGCTTCACTTCCGGCCATCCGGAGTGGATAACGTCGCCGGAACGTCACCTCAGATGTAAAGGGTGCAAATGGTATGCGCACCATTTATGTCACTCAACGTTGTATTGCATACTTACTCTGCTCTCCTAAAAGCGGTACGCAAGAGGCGGTAGCTCCATCCAGTCGGCTGTTACAGGTACTAGCAAACATGTAGTATTTGAGTTCTAAACTAGACAGATTAAACAAAATTAAGAAACGGCAAAATAGTAACAGGCTTAGGCTGTGACAGGCAAACTTTGAGAGGAGGGGGCGGGGGGGGGGGGGGGAGCGGGAGGGGTTAGTTCTAGTTCACTGAAACAAAGTAACCAGCATTGTTAGAATCAGCAATGAAACACTCACTGTCGTCTTTCCAATTCGACTCGTTAGCCTAGGGGAGTGATCCTAGCTTCGGTTGCGAGAAGTGCCGGGCTCCAATTTGGAGAGCGTTTCTTCTTTTAGCTTGCAAAACCAACCGAGAAAAGTTATCTTATCTTGAAGGTTCATTACCGACCAGTCGAGAAACGGTGCCAGCGCAACGCCTGCGGGGGTAACAACCCTTCTTGAAAAAAAAGAAAATATCCTCCATAACTAGCGTAAAACACAAACATATAGCTACGTAAAAATCAACACCCGACACTTAACGACGTACGCGGTTGTTGCACAGATACATGACCACAACGAATAGTCGGAAAGAACACCCGATATGTCGACAGTCAGCATTACGTTAAGATCGGTCAGTAAATAAATGCACCTTCATTTAAGAAATACGTTTCATTGTCAGATGCTAAAGGTGTAATTCAAGGATGAACCCAACTTAGGACCACTTGTACCCCCTTTGTTGTTACTGCGGAAATCTACTGCTTAAAATTAAGCAGCACCAATACGTTTGCATGCGGGGCTCGTTGGTCCAGGGGTATGATTCTCGCTTAGGGTGCGAGAGGTCCCGGGTTCAAATCCCGGACGAGCCCGATTCTTTTTTTAAAGCCATAAATGTAAAACTTCTGGTCACCCATAAGCTCATCAGCTCACCCAATTTCCAAAGCGCCCTCTCCTTTCACTTATAAATCTCTCTTGTTACTCTCCCTTTATACAAATGCTTACCTGCTGCTGTGTCTCCAACCTCTTCCTTTTTTTTTCTCGTTCTTTCATTTTCTCCTTCATCTCTCCGCTTGCAGTGTAGTTCAGGCGTCTCACCTAAAGCTCAAAAATTGATTAAGTTTTCCTTTTCTCACAGACAGTTTATTCTTAATTATGACACCATTGTGGATGGCTGCTTTGTCCCACCACTCACTGCGGCAGCACCAACAGTGGTTTTGGCAACCTGCAGAAAGCGCGTTCTGCCCAATAAAAACTCTCAAATCAAAAATTTCATCTTGTCTTCAATCCGCTCAAAGCTACTAATTCAGAAATTCGGAGTAGGGACTTCTGCGCAAGTTTGTCGAAAGTCGCAAATAAAGAATTATTGAGTGCACACTCAAGGCTCCATAATTTGCTGAACTTCATGAGAGTAAGGGTAAACATTCCCTTTTTTCTACCTATCCTCCTTCAATTCCTTAATAGCTTCCTTCACTGACATACAATCCATGTCCCGCCTTTGCTAAGTGCCTATAACAGCTACACAGCGCCTAAGAGGTGTTTCACAGCTTTAAGCAGCATCTTACACACGCGTATCCCACTTCAAGTCTTGTTATAGCCTCGACAGCGTGCCGAAAAAATAAACCTTTTTTCACTTTCCACTTTCGGGATCCAGAGGCAGAATTCCGAGAACTGGTCGATAAATATGTTGCGATCGCTTCCATTTTCGCAGTTTGTGTGATCTGGATTGTTTTCGTCTGGAAGCAATTTTCAAACTGCCCTTGAAAGTTTTGACTGATGTCATTATGTAAAAAAGGTAATTAAAAGTTTGCTTATTAATTTCGGTAACTTGCTTTTTGCAGAGCATTGTCCCAGCCCAACAGACACCTAGTAAAGGCATGCATTATCTGTCTAACTATCGGGCGATTTTCATTAAAACCACATTTAAAAAAAATGCAACACAATATACTCATTTCCCATGCTCAATTTCTTATCAACTAACGTACAGTTATACATCCGGAATCTTCATATCAAAGCGTTGCTTATTCTAAATTTGCGTTCCTAACTAAGCCGCAAGAACGTAAATGAGTATTTCCTGTCAGTCAAGAAATTATGCAAAAACTTCTTGCTCACAGCATGGTCCATGCGGCGACAGGCAACGTCCCAGCAACGTCTGCAGATGATCAGCAAAACGTAAGCGGCAAAGCCTTGCAAAACAAAATACGTACAAAGCTTTTATGCAACGTATGCAATATTGCGTGGCATATCATTGCAGCGTTGCCCTAAACATGGCAGTAGCAAACTCGTTTGTCGATCTAAAAAATTGGCAGTGGCTTAGCTCAGGTTAAGCCTGGATATACAAGCGAAAAGCTGTAGTTATGCTTTGTTTGACGTCATGGCTGTCGCAGTTCGCGCACAATGTACTGCACAATAACGATGTAGGCAAGCACGTTATATAGCCCTCCTTGCACATGCGTAGTAACTGTGGTAAACACGCGGCTGCAACAAAAGGTCAAACGGTGGCGAGGAGGCGAGCGCGCAGTAGTAGCGGCGGTGAGGAGGCGGCGAACATGCGCAGTAGCGCGCGGCTGCGGCGAAAGCTCAGGCGGCGGAGTCGGCGCGGCGGCGGCTGCGCCACCTGCGCCTCACGTGACGTCTTTCGGTTTTGCGCATGCGCAGCTGTGGCGAATCTTGGCTCAAACGGCTCACGCGAAGCGCGGCTGTGATGCGGGTAGTGAAGCTTTTCGCTTCAAAGCTTTCTTTTCAGCAAAACTATAGTATTTGATCCAAATAGCGTAAACCTCACAATGTTTTCCGTTTCTTCATTTCCGTTTCATTTTTGCCAGGACCGCCATCACGTCATGGAGCTGGAACGGTTGATCCCGCTCAACGTTCTCAGAGCCTGTATAAGAGTACGCCGACCCGCTGGAGTCCTGGGTGGTGCACAAGTACTGGTCACGTGTTCACGTGTTCTGGCCGCGTGTTCTGGCTTGACATTTGCCGCGCGGCCGTATTGCATCGGGCCACCCAGTTGGAGTCGGCGAGTTCGGCCGCATATTCAGCCGCTCGTTGAGTGAGCTCGGCAATGCGAGCTTTAATTTTCCGGTTGTGCTTTTGCCGGCGCCACCGACGGGCAAGGCAATGCCGGGCTTCCCAGAGGTGGATCAGGTGGTTTTCCACATCCGAGACCGCCTCTGAGAGCTGAATTTGAGTTTCGTTTCGGAGGAGCGAAGGCCAGAGACCAATTGTTGTGACCAAGACTGGTAACCTTGCTCATGGATGGGTGTGGAAGTGTTATAACTATGCCTGAACTTGGTTCAATCTGGGAGTCGGGCTTGCGTTGTTGGTCGCACGAAAGGATGGGTCCTAATCGTAGTGTTCAGGAGTCAGTGGTCGCTGCCGAGGGTTCTCTCGGTGTTGACCCGCTCTGCATATTGAATGTTGCGGGCGAAGGTCAAGTCCGGACATGTATCCCTAGTCACGGAGTTGCCTATACGAGCTGGGTGGACGGGGTCACTGTGAAGACTGAGGCCTAGCGTTGGCGCAAGCTCCGCCAACTTGCGTCCCCGCTTCTCTTCACGGCAGTAACCCCACAACCGAGCGGGAGCGTTTAAATCACTCACAACCAGGGGGGGGGGGGGGTCCTCATCCGCAACTCTCAGCGCGCGGCTAAAGAGGTCCGCGAATGATACATTCGGTTTCGGATTGCAGTGTACACTGATTATGTGTAGCGATGGGTCCTGCTTGCGGAGTGGGTGGAGGGTCACCATTACATAGGAGTATAAAAGTTGCATGTGTAAGTCGACCTGGTTGGCTGTAAAATTCCTATGGACGCATCGACAAGACTCAATCTGGCTTGGGGAAGTGCCACTCCCCATCGACTGGTGCTGGAATTTAAGTTAGTGGTTCTAGCGAAAGCACGCTAAAGTGTGTAGCAACCAGAATGGTTAAGCTCGCTGTAAAACGCTCAATGACGTCTTTCCAACTCGGCTCGTTAGCCTAGGGGTGTGATCGTCGCTTTGGTTGCGAGAAGTGCTGAACGCAAATTTCGAAAGAGCCTGGAGCCTTCTATTTTATATTATTTTTTAAAAACATCCTAGAATAGTAATCTTATCTTGAAGGCTCTCTTACGGCCAGTAGAGACATGGCGTCAGCACAGCGCCTGCGGTGATAACAAACTACCTAGAAATAGAAAATATCCCCAACTACTAGAGCAAAACACAAGCCTCTTGCTACGTGTGCATTAAATAGATATCCGACGAACTACGTAGTCAATGCACCGAGTAATCACGACTACTCAGCAATAAAATCCCGCCTGTCGACAGTGTCCTGAGCAAAGTTGCAGGTTTTCAAGTTTTATTTCATTTCTTTCTAAAGCTACAGAGAAAATGAAGAGTGGCCGACAGAGGTTACTGCCCCAGATAGCAAGATTCATCATTCAGTGTACACTAGTCACAAAAATAATGGGTACGAGGATAACATACATAGACATACATTTATGGTCGAACCAAGAATCAGCTGATATTGCACATTAATATAAGAAATGCAAAAATAGTAAATATTTACTATGAACTTTATGTACCTACACAATATACAGAATAATATAAGGTGGTAATCTTGACTTGCCAGAACCGATAAAAGATAGACAGATAACAGGCTGGTATTATGACAATAAAATAGGTTTGCTTAGCGAATAAGTTTTAATAAATCTTTTAAACATGGGTTGTTCGAACCTCGCGCTCTGCGGTATTTAGCAAGTAAGGGAGCTGGAAGTTGAGGCTCTGTCTTCTATAGTTCGTCCTGGTGAAGGGGTATTCTTCTTCTTCGTTTGCGCATTGTGTACTTTAGATTTATGATCTGTTGTACTGTTGTGGAACTTATTCTTATTAAGATGTAATAACTTGCAGCAGTATATTGAAGTGGCAGGAAACATCGCGTGCTTAATAGAGAGCTTGTCTGCTGGAAGTTCGCGTAGTTTTCCTTGATAATTTTCTAACATTCTTAAAATCGTATTTTGCAACACCAGTAATTTGTCGTAGTTTTGCGTTTTAATTGTTCCCCACACTAGAACACAATATGATAACTTGGAGAAGAAAAGTGCATAATGCAATGTTTGTGTTAACCATGACGAAATAAGTTTACTTATCCTGTGTATACAGTCCGCCCTTTTTCCTAATTCTGTAGGTATTTTATTTACATTCGTGTACCAGGACATAATTTTGGAACCATTCTCCCAAGAAATCTTCAGCTGCGACGTCCTGTAATCCTGTTGTGACACAGTATGGCAATATCAGCACTATGTGGATTGTTGATGGGTTTAAATGTAACATATTTTGTTTTACTGACATTTAATTCTAACTTATTTATGCGCAACCATTAGGAAACGTTATTTAGGTAATAATTAATTGATTTCTCTAAATGAGGTAGAGATGCATTTGAATAGAACAGGTCTGTGTCATCTGCATACATAACTCTTTGTGGTGAATCAAAACACATCAATACACTTTCAAAATTGAAAAAAATGCCTTTGAGCACGCAAATGGCCGTAATATTCTCAATTCTCGGTGGACACCTTCGAGAATAACATTTCAGTTCCGAATTTTCGGCGTGGAATTCAATGGTGAATTCAGTCAGACCTGTTTATTGTCTAGGTCTTGATAATATGAAAATCGGCCACTGAATACTCAGCAGCAGCAACGCGCAGCATTACCTGTATAGCCTCTCGAGAAAACAGATGACCCAGGCTCTCACTGAGTCTTTGTTCCCTACACCATTGTATCGGCAGCCTTATCTGGGGTCTTTGGACATCAGTGTTCTAAAGCGTGTTAGGCGGATGTGTATTCAGGCAGCCGCTAAAACGTTCTTTTTCAAACTACACACAGCGACGCTGCCTGTCAAGACATTTCTTAATGACAAGGGGATGTTTGTACCTTGGAATGTGAATTGCCGTCTGTGTAACGTGCCTGAGACAATTGATCATTGTTTTATCCTGTGCCGTGATGCCATGTTTTTTTGGGACATACTACAACGAATTCTCAAGAAGGACATTGAAATTACACCGTACACTAGTAGATTTCTGCCTGTTGACAAAAACTCTGTTGTGCCTTATGATCTGTTTATGTTGATGGGACTATTCAGTCTTTGGAAAAGCCGTATGATGGACAGACATGCCGAGCCACCAAGATCGTCCAAATCTGTGTTTCGAGAACAGTGTGCTTTGGTGAGGAGTGTATATGCTGCACGCGAAGAACCTCCAAGCTGGCTGCCGTGCCTAGATGCATGTGTGTGCCTCCCTGGATTTTGATGTTTTTATGGGGCTGCAGTGCTGAGTTAGGGCAATGGCGGGCTCCTATTAATCAGCCCGGCAACTTGAGACGCGATCCAGTCTGATTGAAGTTTTCCTCCTTTCTACGGATGTTCTTCCATGCAATAAAGAAAAAAAAGCGGCTCGTTGGTCTAGGGGTATGATTCTCGCTTAGGGTGCGAGAGGTCCCGGGTTCAAATCCAGGACGAGCCCGACATTTTTTTTATTTTACGCGAGCTGTTAAAAAAACCTAACCATTAACCCAAAGCGGTATCTACGTTGTCAGCCATAGGGAGCAGATAAAATGACCGCTACGTCACTTCCGATGTACAGTGACGGCTTCAACGTTACCTCCACGAGACGACGCGGCCAAGACAGTGCCGACCAAGACAGTGTGCGTGTAGTTGCAGAAGAAGCTGCGGAGTTCTGCAGGGTAACTGGGAGCGCAATAAATTGGTCAAAATGTCTAGGTTTATGGCATGGAGACTGGGAACACACGCCAGAACACTTCTGCAACATGCAGTGGACGAAAACCCCTGGCAAGTACTTGGGTGTGCCGCTGAATAACTACCGGGAATACCAAAGAATATTGGGACGAGAAAACACAGCGTGTCAAGTCCCAGACCAGCAAATGGGGAGGACACAATTTTTCTCTTTTTTCGCGAGCCGCAGTCTGTAATGTATTCCTGGTGGCTAAAATATTTTGTTCTGCAAGCGCTGTCGATGCCAAGAGTGTCTGTGCAGAAAGTGCACAGAGTGTTTGCGACGTTCATATGGGCGTCTACATGGGAGCGTACAAGCCGCTGCACCCTGTTTCATGCCGTGAGGAACGGGGGGCTTGGGCTATTGCATTTATTTTTGAAGCAAATTGTGACCAGATTTTTCTTCGTGCGCGAACAAAGTGACATTTTTCATAGAACTGTAATCCAAGTGCGATTAAGTCATTTGCTGCCTGAGTCTATAGTGTCTACAGTTTCAAGACCAAGCGCGTTAAGCGCCTTTTTGCGTGAAGTTGTGGCGTCTTTTCGTATCCTCCAGGCGAGGTTTTCGAATGAGTATTTAGCTTCAGTTACACGGAAGAAGTTGCATAAGGATCTCGTCCAAGTGTCTTTGTCGGTACTTGCGTATCGTGCTGTGTATAATTTGGGTCCTGAGCGCGATGTTTTAAAAAGGGCCAAAGAATGCCTCTCCGAGCTGCGGCCAAGACGTTTTTTATTTAGCTTCATACCGGCACGCTACCAGTCAAGCCATGGCTGCAAAGCAAAGGGCTATTTGTGCCTTGGAATGTTAACTGCCTTATCTGTAAAACACCGGAAACCATAGAACACATATTCCTTGATTGCCATGACGCAGTGTTCTTGTGGGACATCCTTCAGCGAACTTTGAAAAAGGAACTGCCGATAACACCATTCGGGATTCGCTTCTTGCTGTGCGCCGAACCTGAGGGCGTGCCTTGGGACATGGTAATGCTGGTATGTATGCACAGCATTTGGAAAACACGAATGGATGTAAGACACGAACACATTATTGTACGCTCAGCTCTCCTGTACTTTTTGGAAGCTGTGAAGTATTTACGTGATGTCTTCCGAGCACAGAATGACCCCCCAGAATCGTTGCCTGTCTTGGAGCATCTGGCTTCATTGAGACTCTTTTAACCATCATGCACTGGACAAAATAACTAGTGCTTTTAGCAACCTGAAGTTCTATTATTGTGTTCTGGTTGTTTTTGCCAAACCGGTAATAAAGAAAAAAACGGCTCGTTGGTCTACGGGATGATTCTCGCTTAGGATGCGAGATGTCCCGGGTTCAAGTCCCGGACGAGCCCGATTACTTTTTTTTTTGCATGAGCTGTTAAAAGAACCAAATAACCCAACGTGGTATCTATACGTTTCCAGCAATTAGGAGTAGACGAAGTGAACGCTACGTCACTTCCGATGTAAGCTGCCGGCTGCAACGTTACCTCGATGAGATGAGGAGGCCGCCTTGCTTTTCCCACATGGCTCGTTGGTCTAGGGGTGTGATTCTCGCTTAGGGTGCGAGAGGTCCCGGGTTCAAGTCCCGGACGAGCCCGATTATTTTTTTTTTTTGCATGAGCTGTTAAAAGAACCAAATAACCCAACGTGGTATCTATACGTTTCCAGCAATTAGGAGTAGACGAAGTGAACGCTACGTCACTTCCGATGTAAGCTGCCCGCTGCAACGTTACCTCGATGAGATGAGGAGGCCACCGTGATTTTCGCACCTGGCTCGTTGGTCTAGGGGATTCTGCTTCCGGCCGCGCTAGCGAACGTGCGCGTTATCATGAGCTCCGTCGGAGCGGTGTCAGCGGCCCAGCAGGGCCGCGGTAACAGGTTTTTTGCTGAAGAAAGCCAGGATTATCAAGTTGTTCTACCGCCACTGCCAACAGGTGCGTCTGTTATGAATACTGTTTTTCTTCACGGGGATTTGAAAGCCAGGCCTTACCGGGTGGAAGACTTTCGGGACATGTTAGTTCATCTGGGAGTGCTCCCTGAAGTGATAGCTCTGGGGGCGTTCCAGATGAACCACGTTTGGGCCGTCACTTTTAAAAGTGCCGAAGCTGCTAAGAAGATGGTGCAAACCAGCGAAGTAAAGGTGAAAGAGAAACGGTGTCTTGTTGTCGACCCTGAAAACCAAGAAGTACGTGTCAAGCTTTACTGAGTGCTACATAACGTAGCGGAAGGAGTGCGCTCTGCGCTGGCACCGTACGGAAAGGTGACTGATGTCTGCAAGGAACGCTGGCGAGTACAAGGAATTGCAGACAAAGGCTCGTCTACGCGCACGGTTGGCCTGAAGCTCAAGCCTGGTGTGACGATAGAAGATCTGCCCCATCAGCTGCGAGTCGCAGGAATCATGGCTCTTCTCGTCGTTCCTGGACGGCCTCCGCTGTGCTTGAGGTGCCATGCTACGGGTCATATTAGGCGTGACTGCCGAGTGCCACGTTGTACCAAGTGTCGGCGATATGGCCATGATGAAAGCACATGCGTGCGTACCTACGCAAACGTGGCAGGCCGGAAAGCAAACGAGGAACTGTCGACAGAGCATCTAATGGATGAGGCAGACGTGGCAGAAACTACGCCTGAGGCAGATACCTCGCTAACTCTTGGCTAAGGTAGGGCTGCACATGCGCACGAAGTGGATGCAGCTTCAAATGAGAAAGTGAATACCAACGCTTCGACCGATACCAAAGAGGCTCTGCTGACGAGTGACCCAATGAACAGAGGCAGTGCACCGTGTGAAGAGGTCGTGGGAGTGCCTGAACTAACAGACGTGACCATGACTAATGCCAGCAGTCTTGCGTCAAAACGACTGCATGAAGACGACAAAGACAGGCACAAGCCCAGCCAGACTGCAACCGATGAGCCGCCTGTGAAGACCACGCCCACTCGAAGGCCAACCCTGAAGCGCAAACCGCCCGAGCGGAAACCGCTGGCACCGCCGGCGACGTGACGTGGCGTCTTTTTTTCCAGCCGGACAGTGGCAACACCGGAACCGACCAGAAAGACAGTGCGTCGAGGCCACAACGGCGAACTCGAAGTGTCAACCAAAATGGCTCGAGCGGGTGGAATATGCTCTAAAAATGTGAGTGTTTGGCTGTCTCGTGATAATCAAAGTGCTACCATGCGATTCGTCTGTGGAAATTCAAACGGCAAAGAAATGGCAGTAACTCTCCAAACACCTCTGTATGTAGGCACGCTTAACGTGCGAGGCTTGTCGGCGCGCAGAAAACAATATCAGCTGAGTCGGCTTTTTATGGAGAATGATTTGGATGTAACTGCCACACAGGAAAGAAATATTGAAAGCGAGGAAGGAACGAACCGCATGGTTGAACCGTTCAGGACGTATTATAATGTGTGTGTTTCCCATGCAATTGGCACAGCCGGTGGTTGTGCTCTGTTTCTGAAGCATATCAGAGAAATAACTGTTGATAGTGTGTACGCGTGCCCTTCTGGAAGGCTCATTGTATGTGACATAACGCTGCATGCCCAGAAGTTTCATATAGTTGACGTATACGCTCCAAATGCAGCAAACGAGCGCAGAGTGTTTTTTGAAAGTGTTCAGTGCTATCTGAACTGTCACAGGGTCATTATAATGATGAGAGACTTCAACTGCGTATGCAGAGTTGAAGATAGAATGACAGATTTACCGGTACGAGACGCGAGTGTATCCGTGCTGAATTCGCCAACGGAAGACTACCTATTACAAGATGTAGGGTGTTTTCTGTCAAACGGTACAGTGCCTCGCTTTACGCACTACCAGCGAAACAGTCATGCTAGACTAGATCGAATATATGTTTCGGCCGGTCTGGCATCTCACTGCACAAAATATGACGTCAAAAACGTTTATTTTAGTGACCATAGCTTGGTTACGTGTGCGCTAGGACCAAGGAAACCAGCCACGTTCAGCTGGGAGCTGTGGAAATGCAACGCTAAGATCCTCGATGATGAACAGTATGTGAAGGAAATAAAAGAAGGAATTGGAGATCTACTAGCGAGTGAACCGCAGTGTTATGTTCAAGCATGGGAATATGTTAAGCAAAATGCAAAAATAGCAGCCATTGAAAGAGCCAGTGAGCTGCGGAGAATACGGAAAAAAGAAGAAACTGCACTGCAAAGTCAGCTTGACTTTTATTTAAGTGTAGAAGCCATTGATCCGGGTAGGTTTGCGAAAGAAATAAAACAAGTTAAAAGCAAACTAGAAATAATTGATACAGACAGATACAAAGGAGCTGTAGTACGCGCACGGGCGGAAAGGCTATACGAGGTCTGTTAGAAAAGTATCCGACCTTTGGCCGTAGAAAAAAAAAGGCGGGAGCCGGACGTTAATCTGATTTAATTAGGGAAATGGGCCGCGCAAGGCAATAAATCGATGTTTCTAAGAATGCTGGGAACGTGTAGATCGAGTTCCGGCGGGAAAATGACGAGTTCAGTTTCCTCTTCAGTGCACCTTTAAATGCCGCCTGCCAGGGTGGCAAGGTGGGTGGGGCCTCTTTTGATAGTAGTCTGGATTATATCTGAATTTCATCTCAAAGTTTAGCGCGCGTGGAGTCAGCAAGTTCAATGCATTCAGAAAGAGCGTTTATTGTTACAGTATGAATAAAATATATTTCAAATAAGTATTATTTGCGTCACGTTTGCAGGAGGACAGAAATGACATATCTATATGTCCATGGTAGAGAGAGGGTGCGGTAGATGGTCCTTGGCGATCACAAAATGAACAAGGGAGGGGAAAACCTCAGTTTGCTAGAGCCAACGTTTCGACAAGGGGACTTGTCTTCGTCTGGGCAAAGCGTTCATCATCGGCAGGGATTATATAGGGCCTTCGCTCCGAGGAGGAAGGCCCCGGGGGTGGGGAAGGAAAGTGGTGTGGGAGGGGATGCGTGTCAGGAAGGGGAGGGAGGTGAATCATCATTCGCTAGGCTGCAATAGTGCAACAACCTATATCCGGGGGGTATGCAATGAACAAAAGGCTTTGAAGGGGCTGCGACGGGGGGGGGGGGGGGGGGGGAGGCGCTGGGTGAACCTGCAAAACTCAGATAAAAGGATTAGTCAGCGTGGTACAGGGAAATGATAACAAGCGAAAAAAAAAAAGGGGGGGGGGGGGGCTGGCACTGGAAGGAGAAAGGAAGGGGGGCATTTCCAAGGAAGGACTAGGCAGGGGGGGGGGGGGGGGAAGCTCGTGTTCAGAGAAAGCCAAAAAGTGGGGGCAGAGGGGGGTAACAGGAGTGTCATGGTTTCCGAGAACTGGTAGCAGGGGATTAGGAGAAAAAAAAAAAAAGGTGAACAAACGAAGAGGGTGACAAGGCCGGAAATGGGGTAGAAGATATGACTTGGGAAGGGTGCAAGGAGCGACAATATACTTATGTGAGGTTCTAGGAAATAGTCTGACCACGTGCAAGACATTTGTTAATTTAAAATTATGCTGACCCTGGAATGTACCTGAGAGATTCCAGGTTTCCTCTGGACATGTTGATCCCTGTTGGTTGCAGTGTTTTAAATTTGTGGATTAGGAATGCTTCTCTGTATTTTCTGTCCCTAGTCGATTTGAAGCCTGACTGAAGAATGAACAATTTGAGTTCGTCGAATTTGTGATGGCGTTGATTAAAATGGGTCGACACTGCCTTCTGTTCATTCCGTGTTGTGTCAGCCCGGTGCCCGTTTAATCTGGCACTCATTGTTTGTCCGGTTTCTCCGATATATTGTTTCTGGCAGTAGGAGCACTGGAGCATGTAGATAATATTGGACGATGTGCAGTCAAAACTGGTCTTTATATCGAAACTGAAATCGCTTGCCGTACTTTTAACCGTAGTGTCCCTTTGTAAATGTTTGCATGTCTTGCATCTGGGTCGAGAGCATGAAGTTACTGTCGGTGGTGGTTTCTTACCGAGCCTAGCATGCACCAGGATGTCCCTCAGGTTTGTGTTGCGTCTGTATGTTACCCTTGGTGCGTCGGGAAATATTTTCTTGAGACGGTCGTTACCAGTTAAAATGGGGTGGTATTTCCGCAGGATATTGTTTATGTTTGGAAGCGCGTTTGAGTATTTCGTTATAAGTGCAGGAGGTCGTTGACTGTTAGCTTTTGTTCGTTTTTTAAGAACTACATCTCGTTTCAAAGTGGTTGCTCGTTGGAACGCATTATTAAGGGTTGTCTGTGGATGGTTTCTGGTGATTAGTGTGTTTTTTAGCGAGTGGAGGTGTTTCAGGTAGTCATCGTCGTCGCTACATATTCTTCTTAGTCTCGTTGCCTGTCCTACGAATATACCTTGTTTGCAGTGTTTTGGATGATGGCTAGTGAAATCTAAGTATTGTTGTCGGTCAGTAGGCTTCCTGTAAAGTGTGGTTTTGAGCTTGCTATTTTCTAAATGGACAGTGGTGTCAAGGAAATTGACTTGCGTTTTCGAGGAGTTGAAGGTGAATTTAATGCTGGGGTGGAATGAATTGAAATGTGTGACGAATGCCTTCAGGGTCTCAGCCCCGTGCTCCCATATCATGAAAATATCGTCTATGTACCGCAGGTATATGAGTGGTTTTTTTAGAAATGAATTTAGAAGTTTAGATTCTAGTAGCCCCATAAAAATGTTCGCGTAGGTGGGTGCGAAGGGAGTGCCCATGCTTGTTCCAAATACTTGAAGGTAGTAAGAAGAATTGAATTCAAAGTAGTTGAGTGTTAGTACCAATTCAAGTAGCGTGAGGTACACTTCAGTTTCGTGCGGGTGAGGACTTTGAGTTAGAATTTTTAAGAGTGCGTCGATACCTTCATTAATGGGAATATTTGTGTACAAAGCGGCGACGTCAAGTGTGACAAGTATGCTATCTGCTGGGATAATGGAAGCGTCATTCAGAGACTCTATTATGCGGAGAAAGTGCGGTGTATCCTCGACAAAGGAAGGGAGGTGGGTGGGAATATCTGCAAGATAGTTGTTCAGGAAAATTGATAAGTTCTCTGTGGGCGTGTTATTGTTTGAAACGATAGGTCTGCCGGGGATATCTGCGGTAAACAAGTCTTCTGCGGAAACCTTATGGATTTTGGGAAGTAGGTAAAAGCGTCCTGCCTGTTTGTTTAGCGGATTTAAGAAGTGGTAATCGGACTGCGTGATTAGTTCTCTTGATAGTAAGTTTGCCAGTTTGTTCAGAATCAATTTGCAGAACTCTGAAGTGGGATCTGAATCTAATTTCCTATAATAACAAGGGTTGTTAAGTTGCCTAAAAGCTTCTTTTTTGTATTTTTCGGCTGGCAGGATAACTATGCTACCTCCTTTGTCTGCAGGTTTAATGACTATATCGGTTCTAGAAGCTAAGTGGTTCAGAGTAGCCTGTTCCGTTGGGGTAACGTTTCTGCATTTTCGAGCTTGCTTTGTTTGGTCTATAATTTCTTTCGAGACAGATTTAATGTACAAGTCTAATTCGGGACTCTGCTGCGCTTCCGGCGTCCACGTGCTTTCGGCTTTGAGAGGGATGGGATTAAGGCTGGTTACTGCAGTAGGGTGAGCACGTGTTGACCACGTGTTACAGGAAAGAGCTAGGTTAGTAATTGGGGTGTTTGCTTTTTCGGCAAAGAATTCCTTAATTCGCAATCTTCGCGCAAATTCTGTGAGGTCTCTGTGAAGTTCATACTCGTTAAAATTATTGTTAGTTGGACAAAATGTAAGGCCATGCTTCAGAATCCGTTTGTCGCTATCACTTAGGGATTTGGAAATATCGACAATGTTGCTGTCAGTGTCCTGCGGCGGAAAATACGCATCTTTTGTCTGTATCGAAATTGGAGGGCGGTTGTTAAACTGTCCAGATGTATTCGTATCTAGCGGAAATTTATCTCTAATTTGTTTATGCTGCTGTTTATCGTGCAGCTTGCGTTCCTTTCTGGCTACAAAATCTGCTAGTGCCTGGCTTTCGCCCGAATTTAGTTCTATCTTACTAAGTTGATCATCGAGGGAATTTAACTGCTCTTGACAATGTTCTTTTAAAATAGCTATGAATGAAAGGGATGCGTCATTTGAAACCTTTTCCCATCGAGCGAGCAGTTCAGGCCTGAGCGCACCGAGGGAGCACCTAACATTAACTCGAAGTCCTTTTGGTATTGTCCTGCGCTGCGAGTAGGATTTGTAAGTGTGTAGGTGGAATCGGTAGTTAGTTTGTTTAGTGGCTATTTTTCTGGCGACCAGGAAATTTCGTCTTTTGGGTTCGGGGCGATTGGTGCTGCCAGATGTGAGTCATCTGCGCTTGTGCCGAGTGGACCTCTTGACGGGTGTTGTGTGTTTAGGGGACTTCTGTTTGGGGGTGGTATCGGTGTCGAGGTCCGCGTCGGTGACAATCTGGGTGCTAGTGTGCGTCACTAATCGCTTAGGTGTGTGTGTGAAGTGGTCGCTTTGTTGTTTAGTGGCTACTTTCGGTGTGATTCCTACGTGCTGTTCCGCTGGTGTGGGATCCACGGTTACCGTCTGTGTGCCAGCGTCGCGAGTCTCTGGAGTGAACTGTGTGGAGGTGTCCTGGGTCCTAGCGGGGGCAGGCTGTGTTCGTTCAGGGGTGTTGTCTCTTTTGTGGGTGGTCTGTTGTTGAGTGTTGGCCAGAGTGGGAGAGGGAGCATGAGTGGGCTGTAGCGTGGTGGATGATTTCAACGTCTGTTTGGTAATGTTCCATGTCCAGCAAAAAATTGTTGAGCTTAAACGAGTCCTGTGCGTGAGCTGCGAGTTGGCGGAATTGTGGCATGTGTCTGTGGTGCAAGGTGACTACCCTAGGAAGCACGGTTGTCAAGTGCAGTTTCGTGTTTGGTCTGTTGGCATGGACCTCGTGTACCAGTGTATTCATGGCCTCAATGGTCTGTTCCGCACTGCTGTGTTTCAGGTCATTAGTCCCGCAGTGAATGACGAAGTGCGTGATGTTCTGTGGTGCAGCGGCTATCAGTTTCCTTATGTCATTGGTTTTGGCGCCGCTCTGAAACCTAATGTATGGTGCATGTTCTCCGGGAGGAAAGTGATTGTGCATGTGCTTGTATTGACTATCACCTATCAACGCTACATGTGCCAATGAAAGAAGGGGGACAGGCTTACCTTGTTCCGTCATCTTCCGTTGACTGAAGTCCATGGTAGAGAGAGGGTGCGGTAGATGGTCCTTGGCGATCACCAAATGAACAAGGGAGGGGAAAACCTCAGTTTGCTAGAGCCAACGTTTCGACAAGGGACAAGGCCCCCCCTGCCTAGTCCTTCCTTGGAAATGCCCCCCTTCCTTTCTCCTTCCAGTGCCAGCCCCCCCCCCTTTTTTTTCGCTTGTTATCATTTCCCTGTACCACGCTGACTAATCCTTTTATCTGAGTTTTGCAGGTTCACCCAGCGCCTCCCCCCCCCCCCCCGTCGCAGCCCCTTCAAAGCCTTTTGTTCATTGCATACCCCCCGGATATAGGTTGTTGCACTATTGCAGCCTAGCGAATGATGATTCACCTCCCTCCCCTTCCTGACACGCATCCCCTCCCACACCACTTTCCTTCCCCACCCCCGGGGCCTTCCTCCTCGGAGCGAAGGCCCTATATAATCCCTGCCGATGATGAACGCTTTGCCCAGACGAAGACAAGTCCCCTTGTCGAAACGTTGGCTCTAGCAAACTGAGGTTTTCCCCTCCCTTGTTCATTTTGTGATATCTATATGTAGGCTTTTAGCACATGAGATGATTCCGAAACTATGAATATTTTAAAGGATTTTAAGGAATACTAGAGCACACTGCTCCATACACCGCAAGTGAACAAAAGTACCAGTGGTGTGCGGCTTCTGTGGACGACACAGAGGTTAGAACTTTACTTGAAAACTTTGTTTTCATTACAAAACAGGAAACTAACACCATCATTCTATTCAGTTCTGCGAAAAGTGTGCGTCTGCGTTCTCAGGATACCGGTGAATTTAGAGGACCCCGCTGCTACTGACGAATTCAGCTACAGCGCACTAGGCCAATCAGGAATACTCTGATGTAAATGCAAGGCAAGTCTACTGATTCCGAAGGTCACGACTATAGGCAAGCCTGTGCTATGTGCAAGTGCCTAAAGAAGCGGCAGCTGAATTTCGATTGAGGCGAAATTCTAGAGGCCCGTGTACTGTGCGATGTCAGTGCACGTTAAAGAACCCCAGGTGGTCGAAATTTCCTTAGCCCTTCACTACGGCACCTCTCATAGCCTGAGTCGCTTTGCGACGTTAAACCCCAATAAACCAAACCCGGATGACGTTTCCTGAAAAGAAAAAAAATTTCTGCCTCTCCCGTAACCGAGAGTAGAGTAAGCATGAAATGTTTACGGGCGTAATGTCATCTCGGTGGACACCCGAACCGCACCGTACAGGAAGGGAGGAACGCCACCACCCGTTCAGCGCGATGCCTTGCCATTTGAACGCAAGGTTTTTTGAGGAAAGGAAATGGCGCAGTAATTCTCTGCCATCTCGGTGGACAGCCGAACCGCACCGTAATGTAAGTGAGGAACGCCACCACCCGTTCGGCGCGATGCCTTGCCCTTTGAACGTAGCGCTTCTCCCCCGGGCCCCTGTGCGCCTGCGCGGCTTTGCTTCAATGCGCGAAGCCCCTAAGAGATCACGTATGACAACGAAGTGTATCGTGGCATTTATGTGCTTTTTGCACGCGTTATTAGAAAGCGGAAATTATAATTCCGTGCATTATCAAACGCACAGCGACTGATATCTGGATAAACATTGAGAAGGCACTGGAAGCAGTTATTTTTTGTGACTCCTTTGGAGACCAACCGGCGCTTGCATGCCGGTCGCGTAGGAGGGCTTAGAGAGTCTCGTTAAATCTCGTTAAGTCTCGTACGGTGCCCGGATGTTCACGTTTCAGAGCCCGGATGACGGCTCTCGCCCGCGTCTCGGCTGAGCGAGTTGATCGCGAGCGTGCGCCTTGGCGCCGACGACCAGCGGCGCACCGCGGTACGCAAGTGGCGCACGTGGTGCACAAGTCGTCTCCCTCCGCAGGTTCGCGACTTTGAGTGGAGGAGGAGATGGAGAGTCCTCCCCACGCGCGAACGCCTCTTATCATGGGGCCTTGTGCCCAACGCCCAGTGCGAGCGCGAGAGACAGCGCGACACACTTTCTTTGAGTGCCGTGTTGCCCGGATAATGTGGTGGCAGGTGTATCGGATGTTTTCAGTTCGTGCCGGGCCAGGCATCCGGCAACCACGGGATTATTTTGGCAAACTAGTGTTTATGTCCGCTATGTTTGTTTTGTGGCGTCGCCGCTGTCTGGCCGAAGCCCGGCGTGAACCGGCGACGGCTATGTACCCCGCGTTGCAGAGCCTGCGTCTCCTCATCTGGCAATACCTGTCTGAAAGGCTTGCAGCGGATGGGGAGGCGCGGTTTCTGCGACGGTGGCACACACGCTTCTTTGTCGTGCACGAAGGTCGGCTGGTTATGCCGGCGCTGCGGTGTTAGCCGGGCCGCCCCCCCCCCCCCCCTGCTCTTTACCGACTATGCTGGTTTGTTCGAGGATGGTGGTGTATAATTTTGAAAGGGCCAATCACCCTGAGAAAGATCCTTGCCCCCCCCCCCTCCCCCCGTGCGTCGTTGCTACGGGAGGCTGATTCTTCTTTGTCCAGTGTTCGTTCTATGCGCTATAGGCTGTAATTTGTGATATGTACGGTGTGTTAAAATAAGGTCATGGTGTTTCTGGGTGGCCACCCACTTTGTATACATTTGTTTTGCCCTCAGTCATGAGTGTTTCCAATGTTTTGTTTGTTTGCACTGTTGATTAAACTTCCCTTTTATTCAGAGCCCGGATGACTGGAATTCAGTGCCCGGATGACTGGAATTCAGTGCCCGGGTGACTGGAATTCAGTGCCCGGATGACTGGAATTCAGTGCCCGGATGAGTGGATTTCAGTACCCGGATGATGGCTCTCGGTCTCCGCGTGACGTCACCACGCTGCCGACAACAGGGGCTAAAAGCATTTCATACTTGCATAACTGGAGCGTTCCAAACCTAGTCACCTTCAAAGTAGTCTACTTGGGACTCCACACACTTCTCCCAGCAGTGCTGCCATTTTGGGAAGTATTCCGAAAAGGCCCCTTTCGGAATGGAGTTTAGCTCAGCTGTCGTTGCAGCCATAATGTTCTTCCTTGTCTGAAATCGCGCTCCTTTCAATGGCCTTTTGATTTTGGGAACCAGCCAGAAATCGCAGGGGCCATATCAGGAGAGTAAGGAGTCTGTTGAACTACAGGAGTCTGGTTTTTCGCCAAAAAAGTCTGAATCAAGTGCGAGGCATGTGCAGGAGCATTGTCGTGATGGATGCGCCACTTTCCTGTTGACCTCAACTCCGGGTTCTTCCGCCGCACAGCATCACGTAGGCAACAAAGGACATCTCTGTAGCACTGTTTGGTCATTGTTTGACCCTGTGGAGTGCGTATTCGTGGTTTGCCACACAGAGAGTATCAAAGAAAGCAGTCAGCATCACTTTCACATTGCTGCGCACTTGGCGGGCCTTCTGAAGTCTTGGTGACGTGGAATGCTTCCACTGTGACGCCTGGGATCTGGTTTCCGGGTCGTACCTGTACACCCAAGACTCGTCACCAGTTATTATGATGTTGATGAAGCCGGAGTCACTGTTTGCGGAATCCATCATGTCCTGTGAGACTTCAACACGAAGCTGCTTTTGCTCCACCGTGAGCAGCTTCGGCACGAATTTCGCCGCAACTCTCTTAATGGCCAAATCTTCGGTGATAATGGAATGTGCGGAAAAATTGCTCATGTCCACCTCTTCCTCAATTTCTCGGATAGTCACGCGACGGTCCCGCATCACCACAGCGTTCACTTCGGCAATGACCTGGTGATTTCGGCATGTTGATGGCCGATTGGAGCGTGGCTCGCTCTCCACCGATGTGCGGCCATCTTTAAATCAAGAGTACCACTGATTAATCTTTGCGCTGCTCATAGCATCGTCGCCGAAAGCCGTCTGAATATTCAGAATGGTTTCCACTTGGCTGTCACCCAGTTTATGGCATAATTTGATGCAGTAGCGCTGCTCCTGTCACTCCGCCATTTTCCTTGCAATAAAAAAACCGACGAGAGCACTGCGCACTGCCTCACTCAAATGCTGCGTCCCAGCGACTGACGCTATCGGCAGGCGGGAAAAAATTCGTGCATGCGCACGAAGGTTCAAGGTCACGTGATGCAAGCGCGCTTGTTTCATATCCATCAGGTGTTCGCAAAAAAAATAAAGTCGGATACTTTCCTAACAGACCTCGTATATGGGTGAAACACCGACTAAACGTGCCCTTTCAGGAGAAAAAAGCTACGCGTCGCGCAATGAAATAAAAGCGATAAGATACAGAGGTGAAGTTGTGCAAGACCAAGAACTGATACGCCGCGCTTTTGTCGACTATTATCAAGAACTGCTTGGCCACGAACCGCAGATACTAGAAGGGTTTGAAAGAGATTTCCTTAGGCTCATGCCAAAGCTTGAAGAAAAGGAAAAGACAAATCTTGAAGTGCCCATTATCGTTTCAGAAATAGAGTGGGCGATTGATGAATTAAGTGCAGGGAGGTCGCCAGGGCCTGATGGCTTTGGCTCAGAATTTTACAAAGCCTTTAAAACGGAGATAGCAGTAGTTCTTGATAACGTTTTCAAAGAAGCATACAGAGTTAAGAAATTACCGCCTTCTTTTAGGCAAAGCCACATTGTGTTGATCCCCAAAACAGATGACCAGGCTACGTTGTTGTTAGTGCGATCATATCGACCAATAAGCCTAACGAACACGGACTATAAGGTCTTTGCAAAAATTTTAGGCAGAAGGCTTCAAAGTGTTATAGCTGAGCTTGTGGGACCGCACCAGACTTGTGGTATTAAAGGAAGATCCATTCTAACGAACATACACGTAGCTAGAACCGTCCTAGAGTGCTGCGATGCCTTATGCGGGAAGGTAGCGATGTTGCAACTAGATCTGGAGAAGGCCTTCGATAGAGTTGCGCATAATGTCCTTTTCAGCATTTTAGAACACATCAACGTCGGTACAGTCCTGCTGGAAGGTGTAGAAATGTGTTACGCAGATATTTTTAGCAGGATTATAATTAATAAAACATTAACAGTCAGTTTTCAGATCAAGACCTTTGTCAGGCAAGGATGTCCTTTATCTCTATTGCTGTTCGCGCTCTACCTGGAGCCTTTCTGTTTGAAAATCATATCGTCCAGTGCAATAAAAGGTTTTCAGTTGAGCACAAGTGAAGTTAAACTGCTCTCCTACGCTGACGACATTGCGGTTTCCTGTTTTGACCAAGCAAGTATCACTAAAGCTGTCAGCGTTGCGACTAATTTTTGCAAAGTGACAGGCAGCGTTACCAATTGGGACAAATCCTTAGGCTTTTGGCATGGAGAGTGGGACACTCCTCCTGCAGTCTTCGAAAGCATGCAGTGGACATTGGTTCCAACGAAATATCTAGGAATACCTTTAAACCACTACAAAGACACAAATGACTATTGGAGAAATGAAGCAGAACTAATAAGGGAAAAATCTACGAAGTTTGGAGGGCGAAACCTTTCTATATTCGCAAGGTCTACTGTGTGCAATATCTTTCTGGTAGCGAAGATCTGGTACGTCCTCCAGGCATTGTGTGCGACGAAAGCAAGCATTCAAAGGCTGCATAGAGTGCTTGCAGTGTATATATGGGGATCAACATGGGAGCGTACGAGCCGTACAAATTTATTTCGCTCAGTGAAGAGTGGCGGACTGGGCTTGGCACACTTGTTTTGAAAACAGGTAGTTTCTAGATTTCTCTTTGTGCGAAACCAAATGAACGGTTTCCTTCGTACTGTGATCCAAACGCACTTTGTAACATGATGCCAGGGTTCATAGTGTCTTCTGCCCAAGTCAGTGGACCGAGTGTGCGAGGCTTCCTACGAGAAGTGGTCTGGTCTTTCCAGTTCCTCGCCACGCGTTTTTCATTCGAGTATCTGAGCACCGTGGCTCGAAAGCAATTGTATAAAGCTGTTGTTGATGTATCTATGCCAGAACCACTGTATCGCACCTTTTGCTCAGCAGGGCCTGGCAAAGACGTACTGAAAAGAGTGAAGCGGATGCCAGTGCGGCCAACTGCGAAAACTTTTTTCTTTCATTTGCACACCGGAACTCTCCCCGTTAAACCGTGGCTGGAGCAGAAGGGTATCTTTGTGCCATGGACGATAGACTGCTTACAGTGCAGGGAACCAGAAACCATTGACCATATTTTTCTTGATTGTGAAGATGCAACATTCTTATGGGACATATTGCAGCGCACTTTGAGAAAAGATTTGCCGGTAGCGCCATATGGCATCCGCTTCCTCCCGACCTCAAACTACGAAGGGGTGCCGTACGATATGATTATGGTACTATGTCTTCATAGCATATGGAAAACAAGAATGTCAGTGCACCACGAAGACGTAAATCCCCAACCTGCCAGAGAATACTTCAAGGAAAGTGTTGTATTTCTTCGTGAGGCTTTCAAAGTGCGGGCTGAACCACCAGAGTGGTTGCCTGTGTTAGATGACCTTGTCAATATGAAACTGTTTTAAATGCCCACGCTCGCCGAAAGCTGGCAAGCGTTTTCAACTTGTGAATATTGTGTGTACTTGTGAAAAAGGAAATAAAAAAAAAATCGTTGGTCTAGGGGTATGATTCTCGCTTAGGGTGCGAGAGGTACCGGGTTCCAATCCCGGACGAGCCCGATAACTTTTTTTTTGCATGAGCTGTTAAAAGAACCAAATTACCCAACGTGGTATCTATACGTTTCCAGCAATTAGGAGTAGACGAAGTGAACGCTACGACACTTCCGATGTAAGCTGCCGGCTGCAACGTTACCTCGATGAGATGAGGAGGCTGCCGTGCTTCTCCCACCTGGCTCGTTGGTCTAGGGGTATGATTCTCGCTTAGGGTGCGAGAGGTCCCGGGTTCAAATCGCGGACGAGCCCGATAACTTTTTTTTTTGCATGAGCTGTTAAAAGAACCAAATTACCCAACATGGTATCTATACGTTTTCAGCAATTAGGAGTAGACGAAGTGAACGCTACGTCACTTCCGATGTAAGCTGCCGGCTGCAACGTTACCTCGATGAGATGAGGAGTCCGCCGTGCTTTTCCCACCTGGCTCGTTGGTCTAGGGGTATGATTCTCGCTTAGGGTGCGAGAGGTCCCGGGTTCAAATCCCGGACGAGCCCGATTACTTTTTTTTGCATGAGCTGTTAAAAGAACCAGATAACCCAACGTGGTATCTATACGTTTCCAGCAATTAGGAGTAGACGAAGTGAACGCTACGTCAATTCCGATGTAAGCTGCCGGCTGCAACGTTACCTCGATGAGATGAGGAGGCCGCCGTGCTTCTCCCACCTGGCTCGTAGGTCTAGGGGTATGATTCTCGCTTAGGGTGCGAGAGGTCCCGGGTTCAAATCCCGGACGAGCCCGATAACTTTTTTTTTTTTGCATGAGCTGTTAAAAGAACCAAATTACCCAACGTGGTATCTATACGTTTTCAGCAATTAGGAGTAGACGAAGTGAACGCTACGTCACTTCCGATGTAAGCTGCCGGCTGCAACGTTACCTCGATGAGATGAGGAGGCCGCCGTGCTTTTCCCACCTGGCTCGTTGGTCTAGGGATTCTGCTTCCGGCCACGCTCGTGAACGGACGCAGGATGCAGGGCTCCTTAGGAGCGACTTCAGCGGCCCAGCAGGGCCGCGGTAACAGGATTTTTGATACTGAAGACCCGGAATATCAAGTGTTGCTGCCTCAACTGCCGACAGGCCGTATTGTTTTAAATACGTTGTTTTTGCATGCTGATGTGCGGGCCAGGCCGTATCGCGTGGAGCACTTCCGCGATGCGCTGGCGGGCTTAGGCCTACTGCCCGATGTTATCGCCCTTGGGGCGTATCAGATGAGCCACGTTTGGGCAATCACCTTCAAGAGCGACGAAGGCGTCAAGAGGCTCGCAAGCGTCAAGAACATGAAAGTGAAGGAGCATCGGTGTATTGTGGTCGACCCAGCCAACCAGGCGGTGCAATTGAAGCTGCATTGGACGCTGTACAACATGCTTACGATGACATACGGACAGCCCTCTCACCTTACGGAAAGGTGATTGACGTTTGCCGGGAGAAATGGCGTGTTCACGGCGTGCAAGAAAAATCATCGTCAACGCGAGTGGTGTCCTTGGTTCTGCGGACGGGTCTCACCGTGGAAGACCTGCCCCACCAACTTTGTATCGCCGATGAGCAGACCTTGGTTGTTGTACCTGGCAGAGCACCGTTGTGCTTGAAATGCCGAAACACCGGTCATGTTCGACGTGACTGCCGCGTCCTGAAATGTACGCTTTGTCGTCGCTACGGCCATGACGAAACGCAGTGTGAAAGGACGTATGCGTCGGTAACAGGACCGGCGCCCAAGGAAGACGTGGCGGACCTTTTCATGGACGAGGCTGACGTCGCTGAGGCCTCCCGCACGAAGAGTCGGCCGTCGGACACGGCCGGAATGCCGTCTGAGCATACCACCAGCCTACCGAACGCGGGTACAGTGCAACCGACTGAGCAGAAAGCTCAAGAGGAAAAGCCAAGCGATGAAAATGTGAAGGAGTTGGCCACCGAACCAGCCGCTACCGAGGTGGATGCAGCAAAACACGCACCTGGAAGCGATTTGATGGACGTCGCAGAATCGGGTGTAAGCAACGCGGCGACAAAAAGGTCAAGGAACTCAGCCAACAACCAGCACGAGAACCTTGGCAACGAGAGCAACGATGAACCCCCGCCGAAAGCACTGGTGGGCCGTCGGGCGCCCTTGCGTCCGAAACCGAACATTCCGCCGGACAGACGGCCGGCGGCAACACCGCCTCTGTAGGACGTGGCGCCTACTGGGGCGTCCAGGCCAGCGTCGTCAAAAGATGGGCGCCTTTTCAGAAGTAGCCGCTGCGTACACCGTAAAGGTACGCGTGGGAATTGTGCTGCCAATTGCTTGCTTGTTGCAAAGCGCTAATATCAGTAGTTACCCAGAGGTACTGTGCGATCGGTGTGCTCTATAAGATAAATGGCTCTGAGACTATAGACAGCATTAAGAGTTGCCACCTTGAATGTTCGTGGCCTTGGAGCACGTAGGCGAGAGTATCAACTTAGTCGCCTCTGTATGGAGAAGGAACTCGATGTCATCGTGATACAAGAAACTAAGGTCGAGACTCAAGAGCAGACCGATCGCTTGGTGATGCCTTTTACCGCGCATTATAATGTGTGTGTATGCCATGCTAATGGCATGTCAGGCGGGTGCGCACTGCTGATACGGAAGAGTGCTGGCATTATTGAAGAGAGTATGACTGTTTGCCAAACTGGCCGCATGCTTATTGTAGATTTTTCTTTTTCTGAATCCTTGTGGCGGATCATATGCGTTTATGCGCCTAACAATGTGAATGACCGAATGGTATTTTTTGAGTACATTGAGCAGTACTTAAAGTGTGATCGCTTTGTCATATTTCTCGGTGATTTTAACTGTGTGTGTTTTGCGGAGGATCGATTCAGAGGTGCACATGTTCGTGACAAAAGTGCTCTCCTTTTGAGCTCACTAATTGAGGAGCACAACCTAGAAGATGTGGGCCGAGTCTTCAATGGCGGTATGCTTCCGCAGTACACACACAATCAGAGAGAGAGCCGAGCAAGGTTGGACAGAGTGTATATTTCACTAGACTTGATGTCCCTATGTAACAGTTACAGTGTCACACCACTATCATTCACAGATCATAGCTTGGTGAGCTTCGCACTCGGAAAAAAAAACTAAGAAGGCACGATTTAACTTGGACATGTGGAAATTCAATGAAAAGCTTCTTGATGATGAACTGTTCTCAAGCAGAGTTAAGGGAAAAATAACAGAGATGCTGACAATGAAGCATGAAAACTTTCGGGCTGCATGGGAGGAATTTAAGAGCCAAGTTAAGCTCATTGCAATCGAAAGAGGAAGCAGCCGGAAGCACGAAGAACTGCAGAAGCAAAAAGAGCTGCAGGGAACTGGAATTTCTGTTAAACGTACAAAACTTCGACCAAGATCAATTGGCTGAGAATGTGAAGAAAGTGAGACATGAACTAGAAGTTATCGATACAGAGCGATACAAGGCTGCAGTCATACGTTCTCGTAGTGAAAGGTTATGGATGGGTGAGGTGCCAAACAAGCGCGCAATGAGCGATGAAAAACGGCAGGCGTCAAGAAACGAGATCAAGCAGATACGTTTCCAAAATGAAATGACGTCAGATCCCGCGGTGATCGAGAATGCTTTTATCGACCATTATCGCGATGTGTTCGGCAATGTCACACGCCTCGAGCCAGGCTTCGACAGCGATTTCATGATCGGAATGCCAAGACTGGATGACGATGTTAAGGACAGCCTAGAAATGCCAATAAGTGTGAGCGAGATCAAAACAGCAATAGAGAAGCTGCCGTCGGGCAAATCGCCAGGGCCGGACGGCCTAGGCGCAGCTTTTTACAAAGCTTTCAGTCAAGAATTGGCGTGCATTTTGCATAAACTTCTGTCAGAAGCGTATGAAATTAAAAAAGTCCCTCCTTCATTCCGGACATCACACACAGTGCTGATTCCAAGAACCGATGATCCGGAAAAGCTCCTTCTTGTAGGCTCATATAGACCGATATCTCTCACCAATACAGACTACAAAATTTTTATGAAAGTACTAGCTGGACGATTACAAGTGGTAATTAAAGAGCTAGTAGGGCCACATCAGACGTGCGGCATTAGAGAGCGAACAATTTCAACGAACACCCACATCGCAAGAAGTGTACTAGAATGTTGTGATGCCCTTGAGGGTCGAGTGGCCATGTTACAGCTTGACCTTGCGAAGGCCTTTGACCGGGTCTCGCATGAGGTGCTTTTCAGTATACTACAGCACTGTAATGTTGGGAGCATAATTTTAGACGGTGTCAAAATGGCTTATGAAGAATGTTCAATGCAGATTATCATCAACAAGTGTCTTAGTTCAAGGGTGCTAGTAGGCTCCTCTGTGATGCAAGGGTGTCCCTTGTCTCCTCTCCTTTTTGCCATATACCTCGAACCTTTCTGTAGGGCAGTCATCCTTGATGCAAACATACGTGGTTTTAGACTGCACGCCGCTGAAGTTAAAATGCTGGCTTATGCAGATGACGTTCCAGTCTTCTGCGAGGACAGAGAAAGCGTGATAGAGGCTGTGCGCATTGCCAGAAATTTCTGTTGCTATACTGGTGCCCAGATTAACTTCGAAAAAAGTGTGGGAATATGGCATGGGAGCTGGAATACGACACCCGCCAATTTCGCGGGTATACAGTGGACTTCAGTGCCTGCACGGTATCTCGGGGTGCCCCTTCAGCACTATAGGGACTCGACGCAGTTCTGGAGTGAACAAACAGAAGAGTTGAGGGAAAAAACAAAAGGATGGCAGGGTCGCGGATTATCGGTGTTCGCGCGTGCGGCAGCGTGCAATGTTTTTTTGATTGCCAAAGTGTAGTATATGATGCAAGTGTTGTTCATGCCTCGTATAAATGTGCAAAAGATGCACCGAGTGTTTGCCGTCTTTATCTGGAACTCCACTTTGGAGCGGACCAGCCGTACAAACCTTTTTCGCAAAGTTCGCGATGGTGGACTAGGGCTTTCACACTTGTTTATACGACAGATCGTATCGCGATTCTTCTTCCTGCGAGATGAAAGTAACGATTTTCTCCGTACAGTCATCCAGGCGAGATTGACGAAAACACTGCCTGAGTTTGTTGTTTCCACATCCAATGTTGCCAGTGTAAGAGTGACCGGCTACTATCGAGAAGTAGTTGCTTCCTTTAGAATACTTTGTGCACGTTTTTCTTTGGAGCATTTGTCCTCAGTGACAAAGAAACAACTGTACGCAGACTTAGTTGACAGCATGCTGCCCACCCCATTGTATAGGACGGTGTACTCTGGAGGCTCAGGTAAAGATGTACTGAAGCGAGTCGGAAGGATGCCTTTAAGACCTGCGGCCAAAACGCTTTTCTTCCAGTTGCACACAAACACACTCCCCGTTAAAGTATGGCTTGAACAGAAAGGTATTTTCGTGCCTTGGACAACCGATTGCTTACTGTGTAAAAAGCCGGAAACAATTGAACATGCCTCATTGAATGCTGGGACGCAGTCTTCCACTGGGATATTTTGCAGCGCACTTTAAAAAAAGATCTCCCCATAACACCCTAAAGAATACGATTTCTGCCAGTTGAAAGCGAACAAGGGATACCATTTGATATGTTCATGGTCCTGGGCCTCCACAGCTTGTGGAAGACGAGAATGGCTTTTCGGCACGCAGATGCCAGTGTGCGATCTACGCGCGATAACCTAATCGAAAGTGTTCCATATATTAGAGAAGTGTATCGTGCACAAAATGAACCCCCTGAGTGGGTTACCATCCTTGATGACTTAGTGTGTCTGAAGAAATTTTGAAATATCGGCATCACAAGCTGACGTGCTGATTCAGTGTATATGTATGTATTCATTTGTGTGACCTGTCACTGTATTAGCAGGCAATAAAGATAAAAAAGAAGCTCGTTGGTCTAGGGGTATGATTCTCGCTTAGGGGGCGAGAGGTTCCGGGTTCAAATCCCGGACGAGCCCGATAACTTTTTTTTTTGCATGAGCTGTTAAAAGAACCAGATAACCCAACGTGGTATCTATACGTTTCCAGCAATTAGGAGTAGACGAAGTGAACGCTACGTCACTTCCGATGTAAGCTGCCGGCTGCAACGTTACCTCGATGAGATGAGGAGGCCGCCGTGCTTTTCCCACCTGGCTCGTTGGTCTAGGGAAGGAATAAGCCCTTATCCTGTAAAAACATTTTGACTGATAACGTTCCAGTGTGCAACTTATTTTCGTGAAACTGTGCACCGGTTTGTTGATAGGGTCAAAGCTGTTGGCGAGGCTTCCGAGTGGTTGTCAAGGGTGGAGCCTTTGATGTCTCTAAATGAATTTTAATGTGACGAAGCCAGCCCTTGGCAGGCTGACTATATCAACACCAAGTGTTCATTGTGTCCCGCCATTTTGTTGTGTAATGTCAAAGCCAGGCAATAAAGAAAAAAAAAGCTCGTTGGTCTAGTGGTATGATTCTCGCTTAGGGTGCGAGAGGTCCCGGGTTCAAATCCCGGACGAGCCCGATTACTTTTTCTTTTGCATGAGCTGTTAAAAGAACCAGATAACCCAACGTGGTATCTACCCAGGCAGCACAACATTGGCCGAAGGTCGGTCAACTGTTGGCAAAAATTGGCACGGACATCGGTCCTACACTGGCATTTGGGCCGAGCGCTACCACTTTACACATTGGACCTACTTTCATGCCAGTTTTGGGCCAATGTTCGGACGATCAAGCGGCCAACGCAGTACCGATGTTCGTTCTGCAGCATGGACCAGCAAAGGTCTCATACAGGTATCCAACTCTCAAACATTGGTAGCCAGCTTTCAAACATTGGTAGCCAACTTTCAAACATTGGTAGCCAGCTTTCGAATAATGGTGTCCGGCTTTCGAATAATGGCATCCAGCTTTCGAACGCTGCCACATGCAATTAACCCACTCGCCAATGACCGGCACTGTGGATGGATGTACATACCATTCTACCTAGCAAATATTCATAATAGAGGGCGCGAAAGAATTCCAGAAAAAAGACCCGTTTATTGCTTTGAGTTAAAAGAATCACGCTTTTAGCCCGCACAGGATGGTTTGCGCTACCACCAGCCACCCTGGGGAGTAAAGAAAGGGGGCCCAAGAGCATGGTGGCAGAGGCTGTGGGAAAACAATTTATTTTCAAGTTTGGTGCGTGCCGATCAGGTTGGACAAAGCATCTAGGCAAGCTGCTGCGGCACGGCTAAGGCATCCATAAAATGCTCAACGGAGCTGTCCTCCAGTGAACTGATCAGTCATATCCGAAGTAATCGTTGCACTCCACTTGCAAGAGGGCTGCTGGACTGCATTCAAACAAATTCCTCGTCCAGCTCTTGCACGATGGCCTCACGAAGCGCCAAGCCTGCAACGATCGAGATGCATGATGTCATGGTAAGTTGAATTATGGCCATCACAGAACAAAAACAAAAATGATTAAATAACACCGAATTTTGTGAAACACAGTCATCGTGAAGACACTAGCAACATATTTTACAGGATAATTTTAAATTTATTCTTAAGAACCAGCACCACATTAGTTGCACAAAGTGTAATTTAATTTACTAAACTTCTCTTGTACCAAATGGTTGAATTTAGTCCAATGCGTCGTGTCGCACTCCCAGTAGATATAATCAATGCGAGATAAGCAAATTAATGTGATATTGAAAACAAATTAATGTATTATTTTGTTTTAATATCATAACTCGTATCTCTAAATTGCGAGCTAATTTTTTATTCAAGTAAATATGCACAGGTTGTAGCGTCTCTTCCACATGGACCTCAAAACAACATTTTTGATTAGTTTTTTTTAATAAGGTTAAAAATACGGCTTGCGATTTTTTGCGAAATACGCTGAACGCAAGGAACTCAGGGCACCTTTGTTTTACCTTAGTCGCTTCGCATGCATGCTATAATTGGATTCGAAACTGCGACTTGCAAACCACACAAAAATACTAGTCTGATAGTCCAGAGTAATGCCCCTTTTCATTGCGAGAGAACTTGGGCAAAAGCTTTAACCAGAAATTGCGGATTTTCTATTGAGTCTGCAAGTGTAGAAGGCAAAAAGAAACAGTACGGAAGTATTACACATATTCTTACCAACTGGTCTGCAGTGGAAAATTAATTAAGCGGTTCTGATTTCCGTCGTGCATAAGCGGTAAAGGACATATTCCCGAATGCATCCCATCTCAGGTCATATGAGTTCAAACCCGCTTTTAGCCAAAGTAGTGAATCTTCAGTGAGTTCATCTCACCAAAGACGAAAAATTAAATTCTCACCATTCGGACACAATTCCACTGCGCACGACGTCAAGCAAGCCATTTCGCAATGAGAGTGGGTACACAGAAGTCGTCCTCGTGCTTTTTGGCTCGCTCTGTTTTCCTGCCGAAAAAATAAAGGCGCATGTAGTCAGAGCAACGTTTACTACAAAAACCACTTTAACTTCCAGACGTATATCAAGATAAAAGAGTTTTAGTACTTACAAATAAGATCTTGCAGGCGGTACGAACAGCGTCGGAGCTCCCCTAATATATGAGCGTGGCTTTTCGCGTGCACAGACTATGAACGGTGCTAGCTCGAGTGTGCATGCATTTTCGTCGTGTTGGTTGTGCACGTGGTTGGGCTCCGCCGTGGAGTCAAGAATGTCTTATTGTGATGCGTCGCGCGGTTCCAATATGAGCAGTGGAGACGATGGTGGGGGGGGGGGGGGGGGGGGGGGGGGGGGAGATAGAGTCATTTTCCTTTACACAGGTTTTGTGGTTCCGAGAAAAGTCCTCGAGCTGAAAGGTGGAGACAGGGAGCTCGTGGAAGGGTGCACGAACAGCGAAGCGCGTAGCTGCGCGCGAGGGAAAATAGCTTTGAGGAAGTGACAACCAAGACGAAAAAAAAGCGCTTCGCGGGATGGGGGGTTAGCCCGCTACCTAAAAAAAGGGCGCGGCCGGGAGAACAGGTGGGGAGATATGGGAAGACTTGAAAGAGAGAGGGAAAGGGGCCAAAACACGTGAAAAGGGTTTGGAATTTTTGGAGAACGAGTCACATGGCCACAGGCAGTACGGAAAGCAATACCTACAAGGAACAAGTGGATGGGAAACACGGAAGCGTCAAAGTATTGCTACAAAGCTGCAGCAAAAGCCCGAAAATTTTGAAGTGAAAAACTTGGAGCTTCAAGATGAATTTCGCCAAAACGACTTCAGACAATCGCGTATTTTGTGGGGCCGTATGATGTGGCTTCTGTTAGTTCAAGATAGCTTAAAATGTTTCCACATAATAAAAAATATAAAGCAAAAAAAAAATATCCAAGCAGAATGCGCGCTCTTTCATAGTTTCATGTACCGTACATACGCCAAACAAGCTAGGTTAGCATGCGTCTAACGCCAGTTGTCAGTCCATTTATTCAGTGGTCGTCGAAGAATCCTCAAATTCTTTGTTGGTGTGGAAGTTTCGCGCAAAAAAAGCAATAACAAACAAGGGCATGTTGAATTGTGGTTCTCAACTACTTTCGATGGTTTTCATCAATAAAGGTCATGTTGGAAAGAAAAAAAAAACTTGCGAGTAAATATGCAAGGACGTGAGCAAGAGCTATATTGCCCCCAATCCAAATTACGCCACAGAAGAATAAAATGGTCAAAAACAACAATTTCCAACACTGCGATTTGCAGAAAAGGAAGGAAATAGCAAATCAGAAAACACGGGAAAGGCGCGATCACAGGGCACAAGGTAGGGAAGCGTAGGAATGGCTTAGCACGTGTTCGCGTGCGTTTATGAAGCACCCGCTTAATATTTCACGAGCGCAACGCATAATTCGAAATTACGAGGCGACTGCTTCGTTTGTGGACGTTGCCAAAACTGAGCACAATTTCGGTTTAGCGAATGCACTTGCGCTAATCTATTACGTTTGTATCGCGATCTCCATGAAGCAGACACCAGCTGCGCACTGCGGCAGTGAATTCCTAGAGCGAATAAAAAAAAAGTGATTTTTTTATTCCAAAAATTTACTCAAATCAAACTTATTTGATATTCAATTGTTGAAGGCGCCTGTTGACAATTTTTGTTGAAGGCGTCTCGGGTGTAATCAGAACGTTAATTCTGATCAACAGGACTTCGATCGCAATTCTCCTAAACGTATTATTGCTGGTCACTGCGCAACCAGAGTGCAGCTTTTCCAACGGAATCATGGGTAGCTTTGCTCACAAACTGCAAAAGTGTTCGGTTAAAATATACACGGCAGCGGGCCAATATTGGAAATCCACTGGCAAAGCGTGGCCCTAACTAGGCCCAGAGTTGCCAGTGAGCATCCGATATTGGTTGTGCCATTCCTTAGCACATCCAACAATGGCCCTGGTTGTCCGTCGCTTTACCAGTATTGGCTGAGCCGTAAGTAGATCCTGCCTATCATGCGCCAGGTTAGCCAGAATTTCCCCGCTGTTTGCCATTGCTGGCTGTGCCATCATCGAATCCTGGCTATCATGGGCCATGTTAGCCAGTGTTGTTGCCAGAATTGGCTATGCCATTTCCGGGAGCTGGCTATATTGGCCTAAGATTGCCACCGCTTATCCAGTGTTCAAAGTATACTGGCAAACGTTGGTGAACATTGTGTCATCCATTAAAATGGGTTCAAAATTATTTTTATTGTCGAGTACCATATCGGCAGTTCATAATTTTCGAACGCGCTAAAACATGCGAGTTCAAAGATTTGGTTTTATTTATTATTATATTTTAACCGAACACTTTTGCAGTTTGTGAGCAAAGCTACCCATGATTCCGTTGGAAAAGCTGCACTCTGGTTGCGCACTGAGCAGCAATAATACGTTTAGGAGAATTGCGATCGAAGTCCTGTTGATCAGAATTAACGTTCTGATTACACCCGAGACGCCTTCAACAAAAATTGTCAACAGGCGCCTTCAACAAAAATCAAATAAGGTTGATTTGATTAAATGTTTGGAGTAAAAAAATCACTTTTTTTTATTCGCTCCAGAAATTCACTGCCGCGCAGTGCGCAGCTGGTGTCTGCTTCATGGAGATCGCGATACAAACGTAATAGATTAGCGCAAGTGCATTCGCAAAACCGAAATTGTGCTCAGTTTTGGCAACGTCCAGAAACGAAGCACCCTCCTCACACTACCTCTCCCTCCAGATACGTCCCCAGAGGCTGCAGAGGAAGCCGCCATTGCGCTTGCTATAACCCGCACGGAAGCCCGGTATATTTTAACTGACTCTAAAACTGCGATTCTAAATTTTGCTCGAGACCGAGTTCATGTCCCTGCTTTTGGCATACTGGACTCGCCCGATGCACCCCCGCCCCGCCAAGTGGAGCTGATATGGGTGCCTGCGCAATCCCGGAAACGAGGCCGCCAACCTTTTAGCCCGAGGTTCTTTAAACCGGGCTCAGGTGGCCTCGGATCGGGGATTCACGAAGGAACGCATGCACTCATTCAGTGAGCTGACCCAGGCATGCAGAGCCTCTCGCCAGCTCTACCCCCCGCCCCACCCCTCCCTAGATAACAGACACGCAACACTCTGGCGCAGATTACAAACACATACTCTCCCCTCGCCCCTTACCCTAACCCACTATGATCCCTCCTTCCCCACTCCTGCTTGCGCCCTATGCCCAGAACCCTTCGCTTCTTCCCTCCACATCCTTTCCCTCTGCCCGGCGGACCCTCCCCCGCGGGACCTAGAGAACCTCAAGACCTGGGAGGACTGGGAGACCCTGCTGCACTCGGAGGACCCGGCCGTGCAGACCATCGCCACCGGCCGTGCTGCCAGTGTTATGGACCTCAGGAACATAAACACTTGAGTGCAGTGGGGTCGTGCGGGGACCCTGGGGCGTGCCCCGAATTCCTTTGTAAATAAAGTTTTCTCTCTCTCTCTCGTAAGTTCGAATTATGCGTTGCGCTCGTGAAATATTAGGCGGGTGCTTCATAAACGCACGCGGACACGTGCTAAGCGATTGCTACGCTTCCCTACCTCGTGCCCTGAGATCGCGCCTTTCCCGTGTTTTTTGATTTGCTATTTCCTTCCGTTTCTGCAAATCGTAGTGTTGGAAATTTTTGTTTTTGACCATTTTATTCTTCTGTTGCGTAATTTGCATTGGGGGCAATATAGCTCTTGCTCACGTCCTTGCATATTTACTCGCAAGTTTTTTTTTTCTTTCGAACATGACCTTTATTGATGAAAACCATCGAAAGTAGTTGCGAACCACAATTCAACATGCCTTTGTTTGTTTTTGCTTTTTTTGCGCGAAACTTCCACACCAACAAACAATTTGAGGATTCTTCGACGACCACTGAATAAATGGACTGACAACTGGCGTTAGACGCAGGTTAACCTAGCTTGTTTGGCGTATGTACGGTACATGAAACTATGAAAGAGCGCGCATTCTGCTTGGATATTTTTTTTTGTTTATATTTTTGTTATTATGTGGTAACATTTTAAGCTATCTTGAACTAACAGAAGCCACATCATACGGCCCCACAAAATTCGCGAGTGTCTGAAGTCGTTTTGGCGAAATTCATCTTGAAGCTCCAAGTTTTTCACTTCAAAATTTTCGAGCTTTTGCTGCAGCTTTGTAGCAATACTTTGACGCTTCCGTGTTTCCCATCCACTTGTTCCTTGTAGGTATTGCTTTCCGTACTGCCTGTGGCCATGTGACTCGTTCTCCAAAAATTCCAAACCCTTTTCACGTGTTTCGGCCCCTTTCCCTCTCTCTTTCCAGTCTTCCCATATCTCCCCACCTGTTCTCCCAGGCGCGCCCTTTTTTTAGGTAGCGGGCTAACCCCCCACCCCGCGAAGCGCTTTTTTTTTTCTTTTTGGTTGTCACTTCCTCAAAGCTATTTTCCCTCGCGCGCAGCTACGCGCTTCGCTGTTCGTGCACCCTTCCACGATCTCCCTGTCACCACCTTTCAGCTCGAGGACTTTTCTCGGAACCACAAAACCTGTGTAAAGGAAAATGACTCTATCCCCTCTAGCCAACCCCTCCCCCCCCCCCCCCCCCCCCCCCCCCCCCCCCCCACCATCGACTCCACTGCTCGTCTTGGAACCGCGCGACGGATCACAATAATACATTCTTGACTCCACGGCGGATCCCAACCACGTGCACAACCAACACGACGGAAATGCATGCACACGCGAAAAGCCACACTCATCTATTAGGAGAGCTCCGACGCTGTTCGTACCGCCTGCAAGATCTTATTTGTAAGTACTAAAACTCTTTTATCTTGATATACGTCTGGAAGTTAAAGTGGTTTTTGTAGTAAACGTTGCTTTGACTACATGCGCCTTTATTTTTTCGGCAGGAAAACAGAGCGAGCCAAAAAGCACGAGGACGACTTCTGTGTACCCACTCTCATTGCGAAATGGCTTGCTTGACGTCGTGCGCAGTGGAATTGTGGCCGAATGGTGAGAATTTAATTTTTTGTCTTTGGTGAGATGAACTCACTGAAGATTCACTACTTTGGCTAACAGCGGGTTTGAACTCATATGACCTTAGATGGGATGCATTCGGGAATATGTCCTTTACCGCTTATGCACGACGGAAATCAGAACCGCCTAATTAATTTTCCACTGCAGACCAGTTGGTAAGAATATGTGTAATACTTCCGTACTGTTTCTTTTTGCCTTCTACACTTGCAGACGCAATAGAAAATCCGCAATTTCTGGTTAAAGCTTTTGCCCAAGTTCTCTCGCAATGAAAAAGGGCATTACTCTGGACTATCAGACTAGTATTTTTGTGTGGTTTGCAAGTCGCAGTTTCGAATCCAATTATAGCATGCATGCGTAGCGACTAAGGTAAAACAAAGGTGCCCTGAGTTCCTTGCGTTCAGCGTATTTCGCAAAAAATCGCAAGCCGTATTTTTAACCCTTTTAAAAAGACTAATCAGAAATGTTGTTTTGACGTCCATGTGGAAGAGACGCTACAACCTGTGCATATTTACCTGAATAAAAAATTAGCTCGCAATTTAGAGATACGAGTTATGATATTAAAACAAAATAATACATTAATCTATTTTCAATATAACATTAATTTGCTTATCTCGCATTGAATATATTTACTGGGAGTGCGACACGACGCATTGGACTAAATTCAACCATTTGGTACAAGAGAAGTTTAGTAAATTAAATTACACTTTGTGCAACTAATGTGGTGCTGGTTCTTAAGAATAAATTTAAAATTATCCTGTAAAATATGTTGCTAGTGTCTTCACGATGACTGTGTTTCACAAAATTCGGTGTTATTTAATCATTTTTGTTTTTGTTCTGTGATGGTCATAATTCAACTTACCATGACATCATGCATCTCGATCGTTGCAGGCTTGGCGCTTCGTGAGGCCATCGTGCAAGAGCTGGACGAGGAATTTGTTTGAATGCAGTCCAGCAGCCCTCTTGCAAGTGGAGTGCAACGATTACTTCGGATATGACTGATCAGTTCACTGGAGGACAGCTCCGTTGAGCATTTTATGGATGCCTTAGCCGTGCCGCAGCAGCTTGCCTAGATGCTTTGTCCAACCTGATCGGCACGCACCAAACTTGAAAATAAATTGTTTTCCCCCAGCCTCTGCCACCATGCTCTTGGGCCCCCTTTCTTTACTCCCCAGGGTGGCTGGTGGTAGCGCAAACCATCCTGTGCGGGCTAAAAGCGTGATTCTTGTAACTCAAAGCAATAAACGGGTCTTTTTTCTGGAATTCTTTCGCACCCTCTATTATGAATATTTGCTAGGTAGAATGGTATGTACATCCATCCACAGTGCCGGTCATTGGCGAGTGGGTTAATTGCATGTGCCAGCGTTCGAAAGCTGGATGCCATTATTCGAAAGCTGGAAACCATTATTCGAAAGCTGGATGCCATTATTCGAAAGCTGGAAACCATTATTCGAAAGCTGGCTACCAATGTTTGAAAGTTGGATACCAGTATGAGACCTTTGCTGGCCCATGCTGCAGAACGAACATCGGTACTGCGTTGGCCGCTTGATCGTCCGAACATTGGCCCAAAACTGGCATGAAAGTAGGTCCAATGTGTAAAGTGGTAGCGCTCGGCCCAAATGCCCGTGTAGGACCGATGTTGGTACCAATTTTTGCCAACAGTTGACCGACCTTCGGCCAATGTTGTTGTGCTGCCTGGGCAGGGCGTCAGGCTGAAGCTGTTCTGGCTGCTACACGGCGTGCAAGATGACGACGTGAAGACAGCTCTGGCGGCTTTTGGAAAAGTGACCGACATAACTCGGGGCAAGTGGGAGTCAAAGGCTGCGTCGACAAGTCGTCTACTACGCGCTCAGTGACATTGAAGCTGAAGGTGGGCGTCACCATCGAGGACTTACCGCATCAGCTGCGTGTTGGAGAGGACGTCGCACTCGTCCACGTTCCTGGCAGAGCTCCGCTCTGCCTCCGGTGCCGCGGCACCGGACACATACGTCGGGAGTGCCGTGTGCCACGTTGCGGGCTCTGTCGTCGCTTCGGCCACGACGACGCCCAGTGCGTGCAAACATATGCTATCGTAGCTGGTCCTGGTCGTAGGGATACTACTGAGGAGCATATTATGGACGAAGTCGGCGCGGTAGAGGCGACCCGTGTGAGTCGGGAAGACGCAGTACCAAAAAGCATAGCCTCAGAAAAAGCAACGCTTCCCACGGAACATGAGGCTGCCAACTCAGCAGAACCATCTGTGCCTGCCACCAGAACTGAGGCGGAGGCGGGAAAAGCAGATGATGCTTCGGTAGGTGCACCTGAGACGGTTTTGGAACCGACCGACGAGAAGGACATTGACACGGAGATGCCCGCGGCGTCAACTTTGCCAGCGAAGAGGACGTACGACGAAGCTGATGACAAGGCGATGAACTACGACGGGACGGACCATAAGGAGCCTCTTCCCAAAGCGCCTCCTGTTCGACGTGCGGCCTACAAGCCCAAGCCGAACGTCCCTCCTGATCGTAGGACTTCGTCGGGTGTCCCTCCGCCTTTGCGGAGGTGCCTTGTAGGGTCTTCGTGTTGGTAACCCGGTCTTCGATCGGGTTCAGTGCTGACACCGCCGTACCTTGCAAGCTGGAAGGATTTTTGATGAGGTGAGCTGCAAACCGATGTCACTTTGAGAGCGGCGAATCCCAACCATTTAGATGGCGCCTCAACTAACATCTAGCTTGCGTATTGCCACACTGAACGTGAGAGGTCTTTCTGCGCGAAGAAGGCAAAATCAGCTTAAACGTGTCTTGTTCGAAAACGAAATCGATCTGTTGGCTGTTCAAGAGACAAAAATTGAAAGCGAAGAGTTGACAGATGCGATGGCAGAAATTTACCGTGCACAGTTCAGTGTTTGCGTGTGCCATGCAGAAGGAAAGCCGGGAGGGTGTCTGATTTTAACTCGAAACGGCAAAGTCGCTGTAGAAACTGTATTTTCCTGTGAAAGTGGCCGGATTGTAGCATGCGATTTTTACTTTTCTGGTGTAGAGTGGAGAGCTGTGTGTGTATATGCACCTAATAGAATTCCCGAACGAGATGCTTTTTTTCGCCGTGTTCAACCTTTCCTGCTGACAGAAAAGCGTGTACTGTTGCTTGGAGATTTCAACTGCGTGTGTAGACCTGAAGATAGAACAAGCAACAAAACCCTGCAGGACACGAGTGCCGAGCTGCTGTCTGAGATGATTAATGAAGCAGAATTGGAAGACATTGGCATTATAATGCAAGGTTCAGAACAAGCACAGTACACGCATTTCCAAGGCGTTAGTCACGCAAGGCTGGACAGAATTTATGTTCCTTCTGAGGTTGTGCCCTTGTGTTCCCAGTACCAGACTGTGCACGTCAGCTTCAGTGATCATTCTTTAGTCGTGATCACACTTGGGGAGAGGAAAAGGACTGTCAAGTTTAGTTGGGAATTATGGAAATTTAATGACTCATTGTTGGAGGACGAGGAGTTTAGCAAGAAATTAAAAGACTCAGTCAAAAGCTTGTTAGAAAAAGAGACACACTTTATACAAACATGGGAACAATTTAAATGCGACGTGAAAGTGGCCGCTATAGAAAGAGCATGTGTTTTAAAGCGTAAAGAAAAACAGCAAGAAAAGGAACTTCGCACCGAGCTTGATTTCATGCTCAGCATGGAAGGCGTCAAGCCGGGGTTGTACAGACAAGAAATAAAAGAGACCAAAACTAAGCTTGAACTAATAGATGAAACGAAATATCGAGGTGCTGTGATAAGGGCGCGCAGCGAAAGATTTTGGCTTGGGGAGACGCCCACAAAAAGGGCGCTCAGCGACGAAAAACAGTATGCAGTTTCAAAAGAGATAAAGGAAACTTGTTATCGCAATGACGTAACGTCCGAATCTGAGGTGATTGAAAGGGCGTTTCTGGAATATTACCAAAACTTGTTCAGCCTTAAAACGCCTGATGTTGAACATTACAAAACTGCATTCCTGTCGCTAATGCCAAGAGTCGAGGAGGACCTGGCGCAGGTACTTGAGGAGCCCATAACGGCAGCAGAAATCGAAGCTGCAATACAGCAGCTGAGCTTGAACAAGTCGCCTGGGCCGGACGGCTTCGGTGCCGCACTTTACAAGGCTTTGAAAACAGAAATGGCAATAGCATTACAGCGCGTAATAAGCGAGTGTTAGGAAAGAAAGTTAACTCCGCCGTCTTTTCGAACTTCCCACGTGGTGTTGATCCCAAAATCGGACGACCCGAGTAGGTTGCAGTCAGTTGAGTGTTACCGCCCAATAAGGTTAACTAACGTAGACTACAAAATTTATATGAAAGTGCTAGCCGGACGACTCCAAACAGCAATTAAAACCCTTGTTGGCCCACACCAGACCTGCGGCATAAAAGAAAGATCCATTTTTACTAACATACACGTAGCTAGAAGTGTCCTTGAATGCTGTGATGCAACGGAGGGTCGTGTCGCCATGATGCAACTGGACCTGCATAAGGCGTTTGATAAAGTTGTGCATAAAATTTTGTTCGTGCTTTTGGAACATGTGAATGTAGGATGTATCATCACTGATGTCGTGAAAATGGTTTATGATGGCTGTACATCAAGGTTCATAATTAATATCCGCCTGAGTAATAGTATTCCTGTCTTGTCGTCAGTGAGGCACTCTTTCTCCACTTCTTTTTGCACTTTACCTGGAGCCCTTTTGTTTAAAGCTGTTAACTACGCAAAACATTCGAGGTTACGCCTTTTGTCATAATGAAGTGAAAGTATTGGCATATGCAGATGATATAGCAGTGTTCTGCAGAAACCAGGAAAGCGTGCAAGAAGTGGTGAGAGAAGCCGTAATTTTTTGTGATGCAAGTGGCTGCGCGATAAGCTGGCAGAAATGTTTTGGTTTTTGGCATGGAAAGTGGCAGGCCACGCCAGAAGTATTCTGTCGAATGAAGTGGATAGACACGCCAGGAAAGTACCTCGTCGTGCCGCTAACCAACTACAAAGAAAGCAAAGAATATTGGGCCCATGAAACCGAACGAGTCAAAGCTCAGACAAGCAAATGGGGCGGTCACAACTTTTCCATGTTCGCAAGAGCTACGGTGTGCAACATGTTTTTAGTAGCGAGGATTTTTTACGTTCTGGAAGCGTTAACTTTGCCAAGGACTTCAGTGCAAAGGTTGCACAGAGTGTTTGCAACATTTATTTGGGCGTCAACATGGGAACGTACCAGCCGATGCAATCTGTTCCACAAGGTGCGGAACGGGGGGCTAGGGTTGTCAAATTTATTTCTGAGACAGATAGTCACTAGATTCTTTTTCTTGCGTCAAGATAATGATTTTCTGCGAACTGTTATACAAGTGCGATTGTCAGAATCACTGCCTGATTATGTTGTGTCATCCATGTCTGCAGGGCGGAGTGGGTTAAGTGCTTTTTTGCGAGGAGTTGTTGCAGCAGTCCGTATTCTTCGGTCAAAATTTTCCGATGAGTATCTAACCATTGTAACAAGGAAAAAGATGTACAAGGACCTGCTTGATGTGTTTCTGCCAGTGCCTGTTTATCGCAGTGCTTATCTTCTGGGTCCCGAAAGGGATGTGCTAAAAAGAGTCAAAAGAATGCCGGTGAAGCCTTCAGTGCATTCTTTCTTTTTTCAATTGCATACTGGAACCCTCCCAGTGAAGCCATGGTTGCAAAGCAAAGGCTTTTTTGTACCTTGGTCAGTAGAGTGTCTTATTTGCAAGAAAGTGGAAACTATAGAACATATCTTTCTCGACTGTCATGACGCTGTTTTTCTTTGGGATGTGTTGAAGCGCACACTGAAAAAAGATTTCCCCCTGACTCCTTTTGGAATACGCTTCCTACCATGTGCAGAGCCAGGTGAAGTGCCTTGCGACCTGCTAATGTTGCTCTGCATGCACAGCCTATGGCGTACGCGAATGGATGTCAGGCATGAACATGTTGTTGTGAATCCGGCTCATCAGTATTTCATTGAGAGCATCATGTATACTCAGGAAGTTTTCGGACAGCAAGCTCCTCAGCCTGAGTGGCTGCCTGTCCTCGACCAACTAAAATCATTTAACCCATTTTATCATCGTGCACTAGCTAGAAATTAACTTGTGCTTTTATTGTCATGTCATTGTATTTTTGTTTTGTTTTCCCGGCCAAGTCGGTAATAAAGAAAAAAAAAGGACCTGCTCGATGTGTTTCTGCCAGTGCCTGTTTATCGCAGTGCATATCTTTTGGGTCGCGAACGCGCTGTGCTAAAAAGGATCAAAAGAACGCCGGTGAAGTCTTCAGTGCGTTCTTTCTTTTTCCAATTGCATACTGGAACCCTCCCAGTGAAGCCATGGTTGCAGAGCAAAGGCCTTTTTGTACCTTGGTCAGTGGAATGTCTAATTTGCAAAAAAGTGGAAACTATAGAACATATCTTTCTCGATTGTCATGACGCTGTCTTTCTTGGGGATGTCTTGAAACGCACCCTGAAAAAAGAGTTACCCTTGACGCCTTTTGGAATACGCTTTCTACCATATGCAGAACCAGGTGAAGTGCCTTGGGACCTGCTAATGGTGCTCTGCATGCATAGCCTATGGTGCACGCGAATCGATGTCAGGCATGAACATGTTGTTGTGCATCCTGCACATCAATATTTCATTGAAAGCATCATGTACACACAGGAAGTTTTCGGACAGGGAGCTCCACAACCTGAGTGGTGGACTAAAATCATTTAACCCATTTTATCATCGTGCACTAGCTAGAAACTGACCAGTGCTTTTATTGTCATGTCATTGTATTTTGTGTTGTTTTTCCGGCCAAGTCGGTAATAAAGAGAAAAAAAAGACTCGTTGGTCTAGGGGTATGATTCTCGCTTAGGGTGCGAGAGGTCCCCGGTTCAAATCCCGGACGAGCCCGATAACTTTTTTTACATGAGCTGTTAAAAGAACCAAATAACCCAACGTGTTATCTATACGTTGCCAGCAATTAGGAGTAGACGAAGTGAACGCTACGTCACTTGCGATGTAAGCTGCCGGCTGCAACGTTACCTCGATGAGATGAGGGGGCCGCCGTGCTTTTCCCACCTGGCTCGTTGGTCTAGGGGTATGATTCTCGCTTAGGGTGCGAGAGGTCCCGGGTTCAAATCCCGGACGAGCCCGATGATTTTTTTTACATGAGCTGTTAAAAGAACCAAATAACCCAACGTGGTATCTATACGTTGCCAGCAATTAGGAGTAGACGAAGTAAACGCTACGTCACTTCCGATGTAAGCTGCCGGCTGCAACGTTACCTCGATGAGATGAGGGGGCCGCCGTGCTTTTCCCACCTGGCTCGTTGGTCTAGGGGGATTCGACTTCCGGCCACCGAGCGTGACGGACGTGTAATGACTAGCTCCGTCGGAGCGGCTACAGCGGCCATTTCTGGCCGCGGAAACAAGAATTTTTGGCTCGGACAGCGAGTACCAGGTTGTACTGCCTAGTTTGCCTACAGGGCGTTTTATTTTGAACACAGTTTTCCTGCACGGGGACATCAGTGCTCGCCCCTACAGCGTGGAAGATTTTCGAGATGCGCTCGCTCCACTTTCGCTCCTGCAGGAAGTTATCGCCCTGGGGGCGTATCGCATGAGTCATGTGTGGGCCGTAACCTTCAAGGACGCCGACGCTGTGAAGAAGATTATCAACATCGGTGAGCTCAAAGTGAAAGGTGCCCGATGTCTTGTGATAGATCCTGCAAACAGGGACGTCCGAATGAAGCTGCATTGGCTCCTACAGAGCGTACCGGACGAAGACGTGCGGCTTGCCCTCGCTCCGTTCGGGAAGGTGACGGACGTCACAAGGGAGCGATGGCGTGCACAAGGCGTGTCGGACAAGGGTTAAACTACGAGGCTGGTGACCCTTAAGTTGAACGCCGGCGTCAAAATGGACGACTTGCCCCACCAGGTGAGCGTAGCCGGGGAGCTTGCGCTTGTGGTCGTGTCGGGCAGGCCTCCCCTTTGCCTGCGCTGCCGCGGCACGCGCCATATTCGGCGTGAGTGCAAAATCCCACGTTGCGGTGCTTGCCGTCGTTTCGGGCACGAGGAAAGCCAGTGCGCTCGGACGTACGCCAGCGTCACCGGGCCATCGACCAGTGAGGAGACGACAGAGCTGCTCATGGATGAGGCCGATGCGGAGGACGCATCGAGAGCGGCGAGCGGGCCAGTGGCGAGCGAGACCGCGTCGGTTGCTCCTCGGGCGGATCAGTTGGAGGCGCAACTTTGCCCTGTCGACACTCCGTCGCAGTCGCCTCCAGCTCCTGCACAGGCTGACGATGTCGTGACGAGAGATGCGACTGCAAAGCCTGGGGACTCCCCGGTGAGCGCCGCCTGTACTGTGGCTGAGCCCATGGACATTCCTCCAACAACCAGTGTCACGGCCGGAAAACGGACGCATGATGACAGCGCAAGCAGATTTTTTTCTTTTTTGGTCGCAGGTTTTTTCGCTCTTTGTTTTTACAATCTCTAAGGCCCTATAACCACGCAGTGAAAAGTTAAAGCTCGTGCTGCAAGTATTCAGTGATTTACAGTTACGGTGTCGAAATCGCACAACTGAGCTCAGTGGGTGTAAAATGCGAAAGTGACCGCTTTGGTTGCCGAGATTCAAAACAAAAAAGCGGAAGAAAAAATTCCTTATTGTGCAGTTTAGAGAACTCTGCAGAAGCTTTTTTTTTTTACTTTGAAAAGGATAGATCTTGCATTTGCCACAGAAGGCGCCTCTCTCTCCTGTTTGCCTTGCGTAAATTTGTATTATTCATCCTCGTTTTTGTCGCTGACGCGTGTGTTGCAGCTGAGAGTATGTCTCGTCAACAACACACGTTGTCAAAATTTGCGCGGCCTTCCTGGAAGACGACGGTAGACATGATGAAGACATTCCCCATATCTGTGACGCCCTCTTATATCGAGCTTCATGAAGCGCTTTCTGTAACGCCGAGTGCAGCACCCAGCAAATTCCCAGTATGTTCCCAGCTTGTGCGAGACACAGTGCATCTGGCTTGCACCTGTTTGCAAATGAGCTGTCCGCTACAAAAGAATTCATAAACAGGAAGATATCTGTCGGGCCTGAAATCTTGACCAAACGCTGTTCTGTACGGGCGACAAGAAATTCCCTCTCAACCATAGGCTTATGTGGCGAGGTTATGTCTCGACCGGGGAGAAAGGGGAAGCTGCTTACGAGCATACCGAACACGCGTTCTCAAGAAAAAGTAGACGAACACTGCATTGCTCCTAGCATCATGCTGCACGAGCGGCGGTGCGCGAGTTGCAGTATGAATGCACCACTCGCTTCTTGCAGCTCACTGCCGATTCTCACAGAAGGGGGAGAGCAGTAAAAAAAAAGGAATAAAAGCGCAAGGTCGAGCGTCCGTGTATTGTCACTGTTCCTTTGCTTCGGTTGCTGTTCGCCGGCATCCGCATTGTCATTCCAAGGCTGGATCCATACATTCACTTTCTATACGATAGCAAAAATTACCGTTTTCCAGTTCATCAAAAAGCTAATTTGAATAATTCGTCTGTTTGAGGCGAGGAATATTTATTCCAGCAGTCCCACAAACTCATCAGTATAGGTGCATCTGCACAATGACTAGCAGATTAACTATCTTCACTCAGTGGCCACCGCTAACAACCGTTGAGCCCTGGTCGTGTCAAAATCGCACATGTCAAAAACATATTGCAGCGCAGCCCTTACGCATTTTATAATATCTGTGGCGCGAATATGAGTTTGGATAGGTGTTTCAGAAAACATTTAAAAATCTGAGCGGGAAAGAAGGAATGGTTATGATATTGTCACATTGTATTGACGGCAGTCCAGCGGTCAGAAAGACACCAACAAGGCTTGGAAACGAAGCTCTTTATTTGGGCAGACTTGCGCCCGCAAGAGAACTGAATCACTCGGCGGCGGCGTAAGCAACAAATGTGCTCGTCAGTCGTCGAACTACGAATGCCCGCCGCTCGTGGCATCGTTCAATTTAAAGCCGGCGAGGAAACTTCGAGATAAGAGATAAGAGGTCAAGATCATCTACAGTAATCTGGAAAAACGTAGATGCATCTCTTCATGGCTGCGATCAATCGAGATTAGTCCGGTCGCTTCTCGCGTCACGAACAAAAATGATAACACCCCTTTCCTGCGGCCTTGAGCGCGAACGAACGGACACTACAATAGACAGTTTTAGTATAGCGTTTGCGTTTTTTGCGTACGCAACACGCAAGATGTTTGCGTACGCTAAATTCAAAGCGCGAACAACACCTTTAGTTGAGCGTTTGCGGACCGTTCCGCAATAGGCGCTAAGTAGACATACAACATCCGGGTTCAGCCCCGTTTGGGTAAGTACCTAGCGCCACCACACGTCGAAAAAAAAAATTGAGGTCGTTTTGAGAAGTGCTAAAAATGGCCGTTGCCATGACGACAGTGTACACAACCTGTCGTTAGGCTTACGGGCTTGAAAACAGACTGCTATCTCAAGAGTACCGGCAAGTTATCGTACATAACATTGCGTCCCAGTGAAACGACAGAAAGCGGAAGCGAATACCACCATTTATTGCCAGTTGAGCGCCGAATAACTCAATGACGAGGTATTTTAGAACCGAAGCGGGCAAACAGGGCGCCGCCATGTTGTCTCCGCAAGCCCCGCAAAGACGCTACGCTATTTCCAGAAAATTGCGTGCGTACGCTAAACGCTAAGCTTCTTTTAGCGTTCTGCGCATGCGCATTCAACATGCGCTATTTTATTGCGTACGCAAAGGTTTTGCGTACGCTATACTAAAACTGTCTAATGATACGTGGCAATATATAAGCCTACAAATTTGCTATACCTCAGCTTCTCCCCCGCATGGCTACGTTGCTGCTGCTTCTCCTTCCTTACACCGCACAGCTCAATGGAAATGCATGAACAGCAATGCCGACGGCAACAGGGATCACGGAGGAACTATCCATTCAAAAATGAATAGTATTTTCGACCTTTTTAGAGGCGCGAGCGGAATCTTTGTGTTGTGGTGTCATTTGACGACACCAGGGCTGAAAGGGTTAGGGTGCAAGAGGTCCCGTATTCAAATCTCACACAAGCTCAATATTTTTGATTACGCCAGATATCAAGCTTCATCATCGGTTGACATAATTATCGAAGCGGCCGCTGCTTTCATTTGGAGCCCTTTGTGGCGAACTTGCTCTTTACACCCATACTTACTTGCCGGCGGACCTCCAATCGCTTTATTTTTTCCTGTTCTTTCGTTCCCTCCTTCATCCATTTCCTTATAGCGTGAATGAGGTGTCCACTCAGGGTTTGATATTTGCGGCTTTTGTTCCTCATAACCAATTTATCATTAATTATTACACCTAATAGAAGAATTGGGGCATGTTTTTGTAGCCTTGTAAACAACCACAGTAGTGGGAAGTCCAATTATGTCTTCTCAACGAAGTATTCTTGAATTAAGGAAATAATGCAATCTACGATCATGAGGCCGTAGACAATAAATAGCGCGAATCGCCTTTTTTCGTGCCAATGGCAAGCAGTGAGATGAGATTCTGCTTTGATGTGTTGCACTGGACTGTATTACTAACTGGGCTCACTAATCCGGATGAATTCCCGCTATTACACTTTAATCCACCATAACTCCCCATTATTTTACCTTAAATTTACCCAATAATCCCAACCAATCTACCTTAATGCAGTTTGTGGGGTAGGCCTAGGGCCAAAATTTGGGGGTTGTTTAAAATTTTGGAGGATGAGCCATCTTTTTCGTTCAGATTTTCGTTAATAACACGATGAAAAGGCTCGCGAATTTTTTTATACCTTTGTTCCTTTCGTGCCTTCCTTAATCGCCTCCTTCACAGGTATTGTACAGGTGGCCACCCGCTATGATAACTGATGATAACTGCTACATAGCGTCCCAGAGGTGTTTCGAAACGTTTAGCAGCGTGCTGCGTCAGCGCGACCCTTCCAATGGTTTGATGAAGCCCCTGCAGCATGTCGAGCAAACAAACATTCCTTTTCCAGTGCCCTCTTTCGGAACCAGGCGGCATAGCTCTAAGAACTGGCCAATAAATATGTGGAGATCTATTCCGTTTTCGCTGTTTGCGACGTCTCGGTTTCTCTCCTTTGGAGACGAATTTAGAGACTGCGTTAGAAAGCGGCGAAAGGTAATAATTTAATAGTGTTAAATGCTTAGTACTTCGGTTAACCATGCCCAGTATCTCCTTGGGGAGTATATGTACAGCACAACAGACACCCAGTGAAGCCAGCATTGAAGTGCTAAAATTCGAATTTCAGCTTCTTCGCGCCTTTCCCTCTTCTCTTGTCACTTTTTGCACGCTGAAAGTCGGCACTCCTCCACCGTCCCCACCTCCGGGGGAGGAGCTTCCTGATCCGCCGGAACTACGCCGTTTATTGGCCGCAGCCACTGTGACTGCCTGACGTCTGAAAGAATCCAACCAATAGCCATCTCTCAACTTGTACACGCACGTGCGAGTGACGGAGGAGGATGCGAGCATGAAAAAATCGACGGGAATGGCTCGCCAACTTAAGCGCGTGATTGTGGGTTCTCTGCTGCGGGCAGAAGTGTATTATTCGGCTAGGTGTTCACGAGAACACAATGCAGTGATTTAATGTGCTTTAATCTGAACGTGTTTCAGATGTCCTCTAAGGAGCTGATGCCGCTCTCGCATTCGGTTTCGCCATGTATGAGAGCGCGGCTGACAGTGTGCCTGAAACGTCTGCGAAGCGTTTCAAGCGTCTAATCAGCCGTAGTGAAGTGTAATGGAACGTTCTTCTGTCTAACGAGGTTTAGAAGAGTTAAACTACTATCATTTTTTTTAACTGAAGTGCTAAGCATCACTGACCTTAAATAGGGGCTCGCTGAAATGGCATATATAAACATGGAGAAAGTATGCGCGTCATGGGCAAGTATTGCTCGCAGCAGTAGTGTCTTTTGTGTCGAACTCTATCACCTCAGTAGCTTTGTATGGCTCATCCCGGGGACGCTTATAACTGTTTATTTTCCTTTGGCAAGACTACATGGCATGTGCTAGCATCGCGTGAGCGGGTTTGCCGAAGGTTGGCCTCCTTTAGCGAGCTTTTTTTTCTTCTTTTTGAGTATATTAAAAAAATATCACTCCGTGAACATCACCCAGAGATCACAAATGTGAATCCACGGAAAACAGGTTCAGACACGCCGTGAAAGACACACCTCGGCATCATAATTATTGTTGGGGATGCCGTAACTCTAGTGAAAAGCTAAACAGGCCGTCGACAGCTTCTTGTAGCGAAGGTTTAGCTTCTTTTCGAGAGTGCACGGAAGGAAGGGAAGGGAAAACTTTATTTACACTAATGGTTTTTCCTGCGGTTTGGGGGCATCTTCAGAGACGTCTTGGTTCTACCCCCAGGAGCCTTCTCTGTCGAAGTCGTCCGCCTCTAAATTGGCCAGCTTCTTTTACAGCCATCAAAACCTATGAAACTAAAGCAATCGGAAAAAGGGTGCAACTGCAATCTTCACACAACCATACTTTGCACGCTTTTGGGAGGGTGCAACGGTGCTAGTTATAGATACGGATGTGCACCTTGCTGCACCTTTCCTCCCATGTACCGATGGCGGGCTGTCCCTGCGGGGGAGGATCGGCAGGGCAACCAAAGATGATGTGATCCAGGGTGGCGTGCGATTCTCCGCAGAGAGTGCACTCTGCGGAAACATGGCGGAAGTAGGATAGAAGCTGAGAAGTAGGAAGAGTTCGGGTCTGGAGTCGCCTCCAGAGGATTTGTTGCGAGTGGGATAGGCGGGGGTGGGGAGTGGGATAGAGTCGACGGGCAAGGCGTGCTTGCCGAGTCAGTTCTGAGAACGTGTGTGCCCGCTCCCTCGAGAAATCCCAGCTGGGGTCGCCATTTTCACCGGAAAATAAGTCCTCAGGCTATGTTATCGGCGGCCTCATTTCCGGGATTGCTAGAGTGAGCCAGCACCCACACGAGCTCAATACGCCTATCGGAATTTAGGGTGCACATTCTCAATATTGACCAAATGTTTAGGGGAATCCCCCAAGGTGGAGTAGATTTGTAATAAGGGAGTAATTACTAAACATTTGGTCAACACTATTCCCACTTCGAGTTATTGATCAATTCGCTCTCGCCCTTCCATAAGCTTGCCGTCCCGGTTAGCTCAAAAATTGGAAGAAACTACTAAGTTTCTTCCAATTTTTGCTGAACGACCCCGTTTACTAGGCTTTATGCAGGAAGTTTATGCCTCCGTGCGTTTTTTGACAGTTCGGTTTTCAAATGAGTACTTATATTCTGTTTCGCGCAAAAATCTGTACAGGGATTTGATATCGATGCTCTCCCCGCCCCCACTGTATCGCTCCTTTTACTTTGGGCTGACGGGTCATGATGTTTTAAAGCGAGTGCGTAAAATGCTAATTTCTCCTTGCACCAAAACATTTTTCTACAAATTACACACTGAAACTCTAACTGTAAAGACGTGGCTCGATAGGAAAAACATATTTGTGTCTTCTGTAAACTGTCGCTTGTGCAATGTGCCTGAAACAATTGAACATTGTTTTATAGACTGCAAAGACGCGATTTTGTTTTGGATGTGTTGCAGAGGACGCTACAGAAAGATTTTCTTCTAAATTCCTACAGTGTGCGCTACCTTGTTGTTTCCCAACCTGACTCGAACCCCTAATGATTCTTCTGATTGGACTTCATAGCCTTTGGAAAACGCGCATGCAAGACCGCAACGTTGAACCTGTTGTTTCGCCAAGAATTCACTTTAGACGAATGTTGCTGCAGGTAACGGACATTTACGAAAAATTGGACTTTGTACCAGATTGGTTTAATCTCCTGATGCACTGTATATCCTTGCCGGCCTTTCAGTTATAATATGTTACTATTATGTTTCTGCCACGTAGCGCCTACCAAGGTGATCTGTAAATAGCTGTTTTTGTGTGTGTGTGTGTGTGTATGCGTGTGTGTGCGTGCGTGCGTGTGTGTGTGTACACACACACACACACACACACATATGTATATATGTGCTTTCTATACAAAACCATGTAAATAAATACCATGAAAAAAGTCCCGGTTAGCTCAATTGGTAGAGCGACTGCTCCGGTGAAGCGGTGGTCCCGGGTTCGAACCCCGGACCAGGACGAATTTTTCTTTAACTACGAAGTTTCTAAGAAAGCTGTATAGCTTTCCTTTGTAGCCGTATGGCTGCGCTCGGGTGGACGTCAGTGAGTAATTACTCCCTTATTACATTTATCTGCCACGCGGGGGGATGGACGCGTCCGCGGGCGAAGTTAAGTTTGGAATATTTAGCGATTCCAAAACAGCAGTGAATAAGACGCGTATTTGGAGGTAGACTCCGTTTTCTGTATTTGCATCATTGTGCAGCCCGCCGAAATTAGCGGCGGTCGCTCGCTTGGGCACGATCAGCGCGCACGTTTCGTTCGTAGAAAATACGGTTGGGAGCGCTGGAATATTGTAGTGCGCAGCACAGGAGCGCAGTCATGTGGCACGGAAGGTGAGGCCCTGAACTGGGTTGTTTTGGTGGACAACGGCAGCCGTGTACCAACCCCCATGGTGTGGACTGGCCGCGTCCGTGTAAATTATCTCTGGTCGAGCACCATACTGCTCGGAAATGGCCTCCGCTCGCTCGAGGCGGCGGCCATCATGGGCATCTTTTGTCATGTTATTGGGGAGGGCGCGAACCTTTAGTGCGAAGCGCCAGGACTCGCGCATGGATACAATCGCGGAGGAAGTTGCTATCGCACTTGCAGCTGCGGATCCAGCGTCCCGAGTCAGTGAGAAGTTTAGCATACCGGAGACGTACTAGCGTGGACGTATACCGGTTTAGCGGACGCAGACTGCGCATGCGCAGTGGCGAGGGTGCGGCCAGGTGGCGCCACTGCGCGTGCTCAGCTGGGGTCCTGTAAACCAGTATATGTCTACGCTAGTACGTCTTCGCTACGCTAAATTTCTCGATTATCACCGACTCTAGGGCAGCTTGCCGCAATTTTGAAAAGGGCCAAATTCCAGATCGTGCCTTCCAAATTTTACACAGATGTGAGTACCGGGATTTCCCAACCCGGCGCACCATCATCTGGGCCCCAGCACATGCGGGGATAGAGGGAAATAAGGTAGCGGCACTACCGCCCGCACGTTTAACCACCGGGCATCGCCTCTCTCGCCGCCTGATCCGACTACTGATTTTAATCCGGCTATTACTTTTCGGGAGATCTCTCTCCTGTATCAAAACGCTCACGGCCGATACCCACCCCCCTGTAAAGGCCTCAAGAAGGCAGAGGAGCGTTGGCTTCTTCGCCTCTACACCAACACGGTACTGTGCCCGGCAGTGCTCAAACATTTCAATTCGGCCTTTTCGGGCGAGTGTCCACACTGTGGGGAAGTGTTTGCGGACACGTATCACATGGTGTGGGCATGCCCTGCCAATCCTGCTTTCCCACCCCACCTGAGAGGACTGGGAGGCTGCCCTGCTCGGCTGCTCAACTCTCCAGGACCAACGAACCCTGGTGACAAGAGCCCGGGCCGCCGCCGAGGCCACAGGGGTCCCGGACTAGGGATCCCTCTTAGTGATTGTGAGGGCCGGACCCTTCAGGCACGGTCCAAGCAATACCTATCTTGTATATAGTATAGTTTTACACCACCAGTCATGTGGTTATTTTTTAGCGCGTAGCACTTCTAGCCGCAATCACGGGGGCCTCTTCGATTTACCGCGCTCGGGCAGCCCGCTGCCTGCCAGAAAGTTCGCCTCTGACAAGAAGGCGCATCATGGTCACATGGGCTGGCGGCCACTGGAACCAGACTGCCGGCAATCACGGCGCCAAGCCAGGCACAGATCACGGAGAGCAGATGCTCTCCGTAGATTCGCGTTCTGTTGCGTATCGTTGCTACGCATGCTTACGGCAGAAATAGTCTGCATTCGATCGAAAACAATGACCTGAAGTTATGAGGGCTGCCACAGACTGCAGAACAAACAGCTGATCGAGCTCGCACCCATATACATCGGCGACGACAACGCGAGCGCGTGCCTTAGGTTGCACCGTGTGCTGTGTATAAGCTTCGAGAAATCCTCGAAAGCATGCGATGAGCAATAGCAGTCTAATGTCTTTCAGTCCACATCACACTGGAGGGAAAAAATTGGCAGTGGTTTAGCTCTGGTTAAACCGGGTAAATTGCGTTAGCAATGGTGCGCGCGTTCTTCTGGCGATTCTTCGGCGCGTTGCCTTCGCCTGGTAGCATTGCGGCGTTCCTGAGCAGCCAGGTGTTGAGATTCATTGGCGACCGATGACGCGGAACCACTCAGCGAGGTAGAACGTTGTCGCCGAGCTGCATCCTTAGCATAACAGTTTGCAAGACGTTCTTCATGCTGTTCTGGCGTCTCTTGTGCACGTTGTCACTTTCTCGCTTCTTCCTGTCGCTGCCTCTTCTCCTTACAGGACTGCATAGCAAAGCATTCTCGCCAAGGCAAGCGCGCATTTATAGACGCTTTACAGCGCGGGAGCATGGGCGCCGCCATATTAGGTCACGTGACCATCTCGCCACGCTGCCAGGGAGTCCACAGAACGCCATCGCCGTTCAGCTGTACGCCTTGCTCGTCAGTAAATTGGTTTTTGAGGAAAGGAAATGTATCTGTCTCGCATATCTCGGTGGACACCTGAACCTCGCCGTAACGGGAAGGTAGGAAGATGAAAGTGAACGAAGACACCCTATTCACTACACGCGCCTTTGTTCATTCCAAACCATCGAGTTGGCATAGCGGAGTGGTTAGCGTGCTCGTCTCGCACTCCGGAGACCTTGGTTCGATTCCCCAACTCGACCAATTTCGTACTCGGTGTTATTTATTTATGTAGTCTGACTAGAAATTATGCTAATTGCTTAACCGATATTATTCGAATGTCATCTGGCGGAGCGCGGCTGAAGCAATTAACGCTGTTCAAGGTCATCTGTCACTATCGACCCGGGCTACGCGACGAGGCGAAACCTACAATAGTATTGCTAACGCAATAAAACTGCCAGTGTGTTGCTCATCAAACGACACGCCGTACTCTCAGATTATCGCGTGTTCGTTTACTACGCAGTAAGTATGACTGCTAAACCGCAGACGATCGACCCTGCATGTAAGGGATTGGCTCGGCTGTGGCCGTTGCGGTTTCTACGTTCGTGAACTGCTTCCTGTGGTCGGTAATCCGAAAATGATCGGGATACGTCCCGTTCTGTAGTCTGTGGGCCGCCGGCTTTTGCTGCGGGAAAGGAATGCGCGCATAATCTCCACAAAAGCGCATATCAGCTTGTTCAACATTCATCTAGAGCAAGCGGGTGTACTGTACAAATTTAGCTGCGTACCGCACCTGTAATGCTACAGCTTTACTTAGAGGCCTTGCGTGTCGGCGCCGCGTGTGCTTGCATGAAGATCCGCGCTGGGAAATTCTTTTGTTACGAAAGCAACGCTACGCGAGTCGCCGAGCCATTTCGCGGAGCTGATGAAAGGCCATACTGCGCATGCGCGAGGAGCAGTGACGTCACACGGCGCACAGCTGGCGCGCCGCCGCCGTCGCTGCGCGGGTGACTGAGAGGTGCCGCCGCCGCGCTCGCCAGTTGCGCATGCGCAGTAGCGGCGCATAACTAGCGTGCCGGGGCGCGTGTTTCCGTTTGCTAGCCGCTGCAGACAAGCCCAATGTTGGCCACGCCCGTTCCCGACAAGTGCAATGTTGCCAAAACAGACGCTGCAGCCAAGTTCAGTGTTGCCCACGCCCGTTCCCGACAAACGCAATGTTGCCAAGGTGTTGTCTGCTGTTGCCATGACGCCCAAACCGACGCCCCGCTGGGTGAATGCTAGGGAGCCTACATGTTGCGCGCCACCGTCTTTTTACATATGTAGGTTCTCTAGTGAATGCAGCGCCGCGTCTTTCCTGGCCCAAGTGTATTGTAGCAAAGTTTGCCTGGCCTGCATTTGTGCGAAAATTATCGGTGAGTGGTTCAGCGGTAGTGTGAGATTTCAAGCCAGCATTGGTGGCACTTGTTTTGATTGTCGGTGATTTGACTGTGTAACTGTCGCTTTTTTGAGTCTTTTCTCTTAGCGGGTTTCGTGTAAAGTCCACGGCGGAGTGGTTATTGTATGATGTAGGTTTTGAGCTTATATTTTCGTGGTTTACTGCAAAAATTGTCGTGACAGCCCGTGCTCATTGTGCCCATTCTTCGTCTTAGGTTTTGGCACAATTTTTTCAAATTGCTGAATCGTCAAACGCATATCTATCTCACACCTCTCATGAAAGCTGCAGTTACGGATGAAGTTGTCGCAAAACTGAAATAAGGGAGCTGGAGTCAGGTAACCTAGAACAGTGCATTGGGCTGTAAGATCATTTCCTTTAGGCATTGTTGCAAACAGTTTCATGATGGCATATACCTGTTGTCTTATCTTATATTGGACACAGGAATGATGAAACGCCCACACAAAGTTCTAGTGTTAAACGGTTCCGAGTGCAAACAGTAGGCGTTAGTAATATTGCACCCACTGCTCTGTGTCTAATCTGAGATGGATGTGGCAGCCACATATTTTCTGCAATCTGTGATTTTGTTGGTAGGTCCTAAGAATAGATTCTGAAAGTGCAAGCTTCTCTCATTTAGAGACCAGCTTTCCATGCTTGGTATATGTGCTTGCTCCTTTTTCTAATGCATAATGACTCTTTTGGTGTAACTCGTACCATGATGGAAACAGCGCTGCTAGCGATTTTTTTAGAAAGTCTACAGCTTCTAGATTGACACTTTGTTCCTCAATTTAATAATGAAGAAATTAGCTAATTATGCCGAACTAATTAATTAACTTTGAAGAACGAAAAAAAAAACTGCAGACTAGGTCCATAGGTCGGCGCACTCACTCATGAGTGCACTCATATCAGCTCACATGTGAGTGAGTGGTCATGAGTGTGGGTGGTGATGGGTGTGAGTGCGAATGAGTGGACGTGAGTGTGAGTGAGAGGTTGTGATTGCTAGTGAGTGGTCGTTGTGAATGCAAGTGGTCATGAGTGTGAGTGTAATTGGTGAGTGCGAGTGGTCATGAGTGTGAGTTTGAGTGGTTGAGAGCGTGAGTAGACAAGAGTGTGAATGGGAATGAGTGGTTGAGAATGCGAGTGGTTACGAGTGTGAGTTGACATGAGTGTGAATGCGAGTGAGTGGTTACGAGTGTGAGTGCACATGAGTGTGAGTACGAGTGAGTGGATGTGAGTGGCTGTGAGTGTGAGTGTTATTGAGACACCCCCCATGGTGCCGAGGTATGACTAGGTCACACGACTCTGAAAAACCCTCAGTTGGTCTCACGCAGCTAGGACATTCCGTGTTTTTTAAAAGCTTGGATACATTTAGCTGGGGCACCTCGTATATGACGCATGATAAAATATGGTAGATCAAGAATCAGGAAGTCTTTATTGAGTAACACAAACAAAATGTATACACAGATATTTGGACCGATAGCCAATGAGGCTAGTCAGCGGTCCAATACAAAATAACATGTAGGTCAGCAATCACAAACACACTGAAGAATAACTAACTTTGTAGCCTTGCTTCGATTCCCAAAAAATGTTTCTTGCATGTCAGTTTGAAATTCCTAGCTTGATTTATTTCAATTGGCAACGAGTTCCAAATTTTCGCTCCTGTAAATTCTATTCGTCTTTCTCTGTACGCATTATGGCAAATAGGAAGATTAAAATTGCCATTACTGGCTTGTCTAGTGTTGCGGATGGGAATACTCAACGCACCAAGAGGTAAGGGGTAGTTGGTATTTATAATATTATTAACCATTAGAGCTATTTTGTAATCGGGTAAGGTTGCGAACGACATGATTTGCATTGCGTCAAAAATGTTATTGTTAGAACTATACGAAGAAGGTAATCCCATGGTTTTCAAGGCACGTTATTGTAGTCTCAGCAAAGGTGATAAATACGTTTTGTATATGGTTCCCCATGATTTGCTGCAATAACTGAGATGACTGTGACATAATGAAAAATACAGTGATCTAAGAATAGCAGGTGGAAAGTGCCGCTCTGCCTTTTCCAACGTAAAACAACCGTACGCAACCTTTTTACACACACTGTGCACCTGTTCCTTCCAAGAAAAGTGGCAGTAAAACATGACCCCTAAATATTTAAAAGAAGGCACACTATCAATAATATTGTTTTCAACACATATAGAAAAAACACTTGGTTCAATACATTTTTGTTTTGAACGAAAAATAACATATTTAGTTTTTTCAGTGTTTAAAGTTAGATGATTATTACGAAACCAAGTCGAGGAGTTCTTTATTTATAGGATTTTCCATTGACTCAAGTGAGTTAGTTGCCAGTAAAGATAAGTGCAGTGTCATCCGCATACATCAAAATTTGAGAACACTGTATTGCATTAGGGAGGTCATTAATAAAGAGTGAAAATAAAAGCGGTCCCAGAACTGAGCCCTTGGGTACGCCGCACGTAATAATTTGGTATGCAGACTTTAACTGTTTGAGGACAACTTGCTGCTGTCGTGAAGAAAGATAACTTTTAAAAAATTCAAGAGCCCCGCTACGCACACCATATGCTTCCAGTTTCATTAAAAGAATGGAATGTGAGACTGTGTCGAAAGCTTTTTTGATGTCTATAAATACGCTTACAGCAACATTATGAAGAGCAGAAAGGATATGCTGTGATAGAGTAAACACAGCCGTGGACGTGGACCTGCTAGAAACAAATTCGTGTTGCTGAGGACAAATAATATGATTAGTATCAAGAAAGGTTTTCAGTTGGCAAGCAATTTTTCAAAAATGGTATTGACGACACTCAGTACGGATATTGGCCTATAACTAGACGGGTTGTTAGGGTCACCAGTTTTAAATATCGAAACAACTTTTGCAACTTTTAATGTATCAGGGTATAAGCTAGACTATATCGCGTGATTGAATATTCTGCACAAAGGAACACAAAGCAAATCAATGTTGTCCTTGATTACCTTAGCCATTATGCCATCTGGCCCGGCCACTTTATTCGTGGGCATGTCTGCAACAACACTTGCAACTTCATCGCTAGTAATGTTCGAGAAACTGAATTCGAGGTATGCCGGATGTCACTGGAGCTAAGGAAGTAGGTTGCGCACTGTTCTGACCGTAGGTTGTGAAGAATTGATTAAACTGGTCTGCAGTCTCTGTTGACAAGTTGTCAGGAACGATATGTTTTAACTGTTCCAGTAACTTCTCCTACAATCTTCCATACTTGCTTAGTATCGTTTCCTTGACGATTAACCAAATTAGTATAATACAATTTCTTTGATTTTCTCATCAGCGCCATGGATTTGTTTCTGTGATACTTACACTGTTTCAAGTAATAAGCATTTGTTCTGTTGTTTTCGAGCTTATTGTAGTATGAATCCTTTTTTTTCTGAGTATTTCCTCAGTAATCCAAGGACATATGGCGTGTTTATAGTTCCGCCGAGAAAACTGCGTTGACTTGGTAATTGCATCGGAAACAGCAGATACGAAGTTAGCAAATTCTGTGTGAACGTCACTGTGACACAAATTTTCGAAATGAAAAGATTCGAGCAAATGCCTGACGTTCGTGTAGTCCACCCATGAAAATACATTGGTATGGGTAGGGCAAGTACAATTGAGACCCGAACGTGGCAGGAACAGAAAAGCTGAACACTGATCAGAAATGTTTTGGTCACAAACACCAGCACAGACGTCCATTTCACGGTTACATAAAATGTTATCAATAATTGTTGCAGACTGATGTGTGATTCTAGTGGGTGCATTGATAACGTTCTTGAGGTTGAACGATTCCAGTAAGAAAATATAATCTGGACAGTCATCCTTTGATAAGTCAATATTGAAATCACCAATTATTACTAATGTAGTGTGCCAACTGTGACAGGTTCCGCTACCGCCATGCGCCGACACTGCACTGCGCCTGACGACGACGAAGTTATGCGCCGACACTACGCTGCGCCTGACGACGACGAAGTTGCCCCGCTCTCTTGGTGCTGGCTACGCCCGTCTACGCTGCCAGATCCTGCACGGCGGTTCGGTCTCTTGAGGACGCCTAATAAACGCACCCCTACAATTGGTGGAGGTGCTGAGTTCGTCCCCTACCAACCTGGAACTCCGGAGCCGTACGCTGCCGCCTGTGTCAACCATGCCAGATGAGACTGCCCCAACACCGGCGGCCATTTCAACCACCGTCATTTGTTCTGGCGCCATCCGGCAGCGTGACCCTGCCCTCTTCAGTGGGACTGCCGACCAAGATGTTGACGACTGGTTGTCATCGTATGAGCGAGTGAGCAGCTATAACAAGTGGGATGACACTATCAAGCTGAGTAACGTCATCTTTTATCTCACGGACGTGGCGAACCTCTGGTTTCGAAACCATGAGGCGGACCTACCCACTTGGCCCGTATTTAAGAAGAGCTTTGCGGAAGTGTTCGGCCGCCCTGCGGTGCGCAAGCTCCGTGCCGAACAGCGCTTACGGGACCGCGCTCAACACACCGACGAGACCTTCACAAGTTACATTGAGGACATCGTTGACCTCTGCAAACGTGTCAACGCCGCCATGCCAGAAGCGGACAAGATCCACCACATCCTCAAAGGCATCGCTGACGACGCATTTCAGATGCTCCTCGCGAAAAATCCCACCACCGTCAGTGAGGTCATTAAGCTTTGCCAGAGCTACGACGAGCTCCGCAAGCAGCGCGCTTCTACACGGCGTGCCGGTGTCTGCGACGAATCCCTCTCCACTCTGGCCCTGGGCGGTACTACTCCTGAGGACTCCCCTCTTCTCAACCACATCAAAGACTTCGTTCGTGAAGAGGTCGCTCGCCAGCTGTCACTCATATCCCATTTTCAAGACCCCGCCCGCCAAGTTCCTGACTCGACCCCGTCTTTGGCTCCTACCATTCGCCGTGTCGTGCAAGACCAAGTCGCTGATCTGCTACCGTCCAGCCCTGTGCCCGCGCCTGTGACAGCACCCCTGACGTACGCCCAAGCGGTGGCCAGGCCACGACATACGCCGGCAACCGATTCCTACCAGGCCGCCCCTTCTTTCCGTCCTCCGCCGCCGTCTTAGCCCCCAGTCTCAAGCTCCGTTTTCAAGGGTTCGCCCACATCCTACCAATCCCTGGCGTACTGCGGACAACCGACCCATCTGTTACGCCTGTGGTCTGCCCGGCCATGTCGCGCGGCTTTGCCGCCAGCGCCTTCCGCCTTCTCGACCTGACCTGCGCTCCTACCCGTACGATGCCGAACTATCCTCGCCGAGAAGGCCACCTGGTCCCCCCTTTGTTTCCCCTGATAGCCAAATTTACACCACTCGCCGATCGCCTTCCCCTCGACGCCGTTCCCCTTCTCCGATGCTGTGACGTTCTAGCCCCGCGCTTGAGGGAAACTAACAGCCGCAGTTCCGGGGGCAAGAACTGCGCTTGTTTCGAACTCCTCAAGTCCTCCGTGTCGTCCCGCTAATGTAATCGTAGTGTTCGTGGAAGGTGCCAAGGTTCTCGCCCTCGTCGACACGGGCGCTGCAGTATCTGTCATAAGTGAAGCTCTCTGCCGCCGACTCCGGAAAGTGACTACCCAAATTTCTGACTTTTCGCTTCGCACCGCCTCATCACAGCGCATTCATCCCTCAGCCGCATGTACGGCCCGTGTCCTCATACAAGATGTTTTGTACACCATCGAGTTTATTGTGCTGTCTCACTGCTCACACGACATCATCCTGGGATGTGACTTCCTTTCGACTCATCGTGCCGTTATTGACTGCGCTCGAGCTGAAATCGCCTTTTCTCCGCTGTGTGACGCTCCCTTTTGCGACGTACCTACGCAGTCTGCCAAACTTGTGGTCGCGACTGATACCGACATTCCTCCGTTTTCTGCTGCCCTCGTGCCGCTCTCCTGTGTCGGCGTCCCTCATTCAACTGTTTTCTTCACGCCTTCCGAAACCGCTTCCCGCCATCCCTGCCTCCTGCTTCCCTTCGCTGTTCTGACGATCGACCATGGACAAAGTGCAATTTACGTCTCGAACCCATCTTCGTTCCCGTCAGCAGTGCTCCGAGGTGAATGCCTCGGGCGTATTGAAGAATTTGATTCCTGCCTTCCCTACCCTATTCTCGATACCACCGCTTCCTTCGACGTCGATGTGCTCAGCTCTTGTGATGTTCAGAATGATCCACCGCCCTCCGACGTCTTCCACCGTGCCATTGACGCCGACCTTCCACCCACGCTACGTGATCAACTCGTCGCCCTCCTCCAGCGCTTCAGTTCTTCTTTCGATCTTCCTCAGACTGCCTTGGGCCGTACGTCTGTCGTTGCGCACACCATCGACACCGGTACACACGCCCCTCTTCGCCAGCGCCCCTATCGTGTCTCGGCTTTTGAGCGCCGCGTCATTTCTGATCACGTGGACGACATGCTCCGTCGGGGTGTCATACAGCCCTCCCACAGTCCCTGGGCGTCTCCTGTTGTGTTGGTAAAAAAGAAAGATGGTTCCATCAGGTTCTGTGTTGATTACCGCCGGCTCAACAACATCACACGCAAGGACGTCTATCCCCTGCCACGAATCGATGACGCCCTGGACTGCTTGCAGGGAGCTGAGTATTTCTCCTCGCTGGATTTGAGGTCAGGCTACTGGCAGGTGCCCATGGCTGACGCTGATCGCTCAAAAACTGCCTTCATAACACCTGACGGCTTATATGAGTTCAACGTCATGCCGTTTGGCCTTTGCAACGCCCCGGCAACTTTCGAACGCCTGATGGACACTATCCTTAGTGAACTCAAGTGGGAGAGTTGTCTTTGCTATCTCGATGACATCGTCGTCTTTTCTGCGGACTTTTCTTCTCATCTCATCCGCCTCGAGCGCGTTCTGACTTGTCTTACTGACGCTGGGCTCCAGATGAATTTGAAAAAGTGCCGCTTTGCTGCCCGACAACTCACCATTTTAGGACATGTAGTCTCTAAAGACGGCATTTTTCCGGACCCCGCCAAACTTCGTGCAGTTGCCGAATTTCCGAAGCCCACCTCACTGAAGCAGCTCCGTAGCTTCGTTGGCCTTTGCTCTTACTTCCATCGCTTCATCTTTAATTTCGCCACGATCATCGCTCCTCTGACCCAGCTACTCGCAGGCAGCTCCAACCTCTCCGCTCGGACGCCTGCTTGCGATGACGCCTTCGACACCTTGCGCCGCCTTTTGGTTTCGCCTCCCATCCTGCGCCACTTTGACCCGACTGCGCCTACTGAGATCCACACTGACGCCAGCGGTATTGGACTGGGTGCCGTTCTCACTCAACGCAAACCTGGCTTCCGTGAATATGTGGTCGCCTACGCCAGTTGGACCTTGAGCAAAGCGGAGGCCAACTATTCTGTTACCGAACGAGAATGTTTGGCCATCATTTGGGCTATTGGAAAATTTCGTCCCTATGTCTACGGTCGCCCGTTCTGTATAGTAACCGACCACCATGCCCTGTGCTGGCTGGCCTCTCTCAAAGACCCGTCAGGCCGCCTAGCTCGCTGGGCTCTGCGATTGCAGGAGTATGACATTCATGTCATTTACCGCTCTGGCATCAAGCATAATGACGCGGACGCTCTTTCCCGCTCGCCGCTACCTAGTGCTTCATCGCCTGCTCCTGTGTCTGCTTACGACTTGTCCTCGCTTGCCACTGCCGACATGTCCACCGAGCAGCGGAAAGACCCTTGGATCGCCACTCTTATTAACTTCCTTTCGAGTCCTACGACTGATAATTCGTCCCGTTCCCTCTTACGTCAAGCCCGTCACTTTTCTATTCGGGACGGTCTCCTCTATCGTCGCAATTACCTGTTCGACGGACGCAAATGGCTCCTAGTGATCCCCCGCCATCTACGCACCGACATTTGCGCCGCTTTCCATGCGGACCCCCAGTGTGCACACGGCGGCGTGTTGAAAACCTATACGCGTCTGCGTCTCCGATTCTACTGGCGTGGCATGTACCGCTTTGTTCGCCACTTTGTGCGATCTTGCCCATCCTGTCAACGGCGTAAATGTCCGCCTCACACCTCGCCTGCTCCACTGCAGCCGTTACCCTGCCCTGCCCGCCCGTTTGACCGCGTTGGCATAGACCTTTACGGCCCCCTCCCTCCCACTCCCGCTGGTCACCGCTGGATTATCGTGGCCGTGGATCATCTCACACGTTATGCTGAAACGTCTCCATTACCATCTGCCTCCTCCCGCGACGTGGCTTCCTTTCTTCTAAAGAACCTGATTCTTCGCCATGGTGCTCCTCAAGAACTGCTCAGCGACCGTGGACGCGTATTCCTGTCTGACGCTCTTGAGGCCCTCCTCAAGGAATGCCGCATTATCCATCGAACCGCTTCGTCTTACCACCCTCAGACCAACGGCCTGACCGAGCGTTTCAACCGAACCCTCAGTGACATGCTGTCCATGTACGTCGACGCCAACCACTCCAACTGGGACCAAGTTCTTCCCTTCGTCACCTACGCATATAACACTGCGACACAAACCACCACTGGATTCTCTCCCTTCTTTCTTCTGTACGGCCGCGAGCCCCCCTGCACGATGGATACTCTTCTTCGCTACCAACCCGACATTTCCGAGTCCACGCCACTGTCCGACGCTGCCAGGTACGCCGAAGAATGCCGCCAGCTTGCTCGCTCGTTTACCACGCAGACCCAGTGGCAGCAAAAACATGACCGCGACACTTCCGCGGCCTCTACCTCCTACCCTGCCGACTCCCTTGTGTGGCTCTGGGTGCCTCCCACAACTCCCGGCCTTTCGCGGAAACTGCTGCATCGGTATCATGGTCCCTACCGGGTTCTCAAGCAAACATCTCCGGTCAATTATATTGTTGAGCCTGTTGCACCCGCTGCGGACTTGCGTCGCCGTGGCCGCGAAACCGTCCACGTCGACCGACTGAAGCCGTACTACGACCCCTCTGTTCTTCCTTCCCCTTAAGACGCCAGGATGGCTCCTTTTCACCGGGGGGAAACTGTAGTATGCCAACTGTGACAGGTTCCGCTACCGCCATGCGCCGACACTGCGCTGCGCCTGACGACGACGAAGTTATGCGCCGACACTACGCTGCGCCTGACGACGACGAAGTTGCCCCGCTCTCTTGGTGCTGGCTACGCCCGTCTACGCTGCCAGATCCTGCACGGCGGTTCGGTCTCTTGAGGACGCCTAATAAACGCACCCCTACACTAATTTATTATTAAAAGACATCAGAGGAACCAGAATGGACTCCATATCAGATATGAATTGACTTGTGCACGAGTTTGGCGGACGATACACCACGCCTATTACGACGTCTGTCTTAAGGCGAATAAAAAGTGCTTCCGTGGTTTTAGAACTTAGAGAGGAATCTGAGAGCTGCTGATAATCTATGCCGTTTTTAATAAAAAGAGCGACGCCACCCCCTCGTGCAGTGCTATTTCTTGGTAAAGATAGCGTTGTGTAACCCGGTACATACGGTATGTCTCCTTTCTTAAGCGAGGTTTCAGTTACAGCGATAAGATCATACTGGAAAGAATGTTGCGATAAATGTACAGTCAGTTGGTCTAGATTTTTATTTATGCTGCAGACATTGCAATGGAAAATGGAAAGGTTTTCGCTCTCGTGCCACTTGGCGCTGATTTCTGCAATGGAAAAGGCCACGATTCCAGACTACCTGGGCAAGATCATCGCCACAGGTTATATGTGGAACATGCGAGGTATCTGTCTTGCGCATCATGATCTTGCCATCTGATACCCAAGTGTGTTTCCACTGTTTTTCCTTTTTGGTTTTCCGTGCTTTAGCTAGCAAAATTTTGTTTGCCGGGCACAAATGTTCGTTGATGAACACGGGATTCTCATGATCGTCAATGCTCAGAAGTTTAGTATTCGGCCGTTGCTTTTTTGCAACGGCTATAGCATCTGCATACCGGAAAACTGCATACAGGAAAAGGTGCAATGGGAATAAACAATCATAACAAAACATTTTATTAAGCATGCTCAATTTTACAAACGTATTAAGGAACATGGCAAAAAGAGAACACAATACTATATAAAAGCACTCAAGCAATAAAAGCCGTACACAATAAATACAGGGTTCATTGGCATGGCAAATGAAGCTACTTAAAAAGTACACACTTTTTCAAGTTCTTATGGAATGATGCTTCTGTACTGGATGATTTGATGATTGTTAGTAGTGAGTTCCAGACATAAATTAATAAAACATAAATGAACAAAATGAATAATGAATAAAAACGAAATATCTTTTTTCAAGCCAGGTGTAGGGCTGTTGTCCTCACCAATATCTCTCACGTATTCCAATTACTCCGGGGAATTAAATGCCTTGTACTTTTGGTACACTTACTGCTAACTTTGCATAAGGATGCCTAAGTCAGCACTGAACCGTTGTTTATCTCAAGCTTGTCTAGAGAATAAACTTTATCTCAAGCTTGTCTAGAGAATAAACTCGTGCCAGGACAGAAGCATTGCATATTTGAAACACTTTCGCTGAAATTTATTTATTTATTTAGAGCATACTGCAGGCCCAGTGAAGGGCCCTGGCAGAAGGGGCACAATAGCATCAGTGTCAACTGCTAATGATGATGGTAGCTGATTCCACTCGGTAATGGTGCGGGGAAAAAAAGAAAACTTGAATATGTTAGCTGTAGCAGCTCTGCATGCTGTTTTAGTTAAAAAATGCAGAATCAAGCCTTCCTTTCACAAATGCACAGACCTGTCTCAAAGAGGAAACTTACTGAAGCGTTTTCACACAAGGGACAAAAACTCTGACTGGGCTGCTTTACCAACAGCTGTTCTGACAGAGTTCCTCGATGGGAATGCTGACAAGGTGATCTTGAGGCCCAAGATCAGATTATGTTTGATTGGTGCAGCAAGCATATACTTTCTAGAAAGCCCAAGAGGGAACCTAAACCTAAAAGGGGCCGTGAACCCCGTCAAGCCCAGCTAGAGGCTTTTTGTTCACGGTCCTCAGCATCTGTAATGTTGATGTTGGAATAAAAATGATGATGAAATGTCAGCATGTGTTAGTTAATCCTCTAGGTCATCCTGCTAGGATTGAAGCCACAACAAAAAAAAATGTGGAGTTGCTTCCATGCATGTTGCACAAAGCATTATCTAACATTATCTCTAATCCTAAGTTTTAGTGTATTCCATAAATGCAGAAAGATGACCCCGAGAAACTGCCAGAAGGCACATGTTAGGTCCAACAGGTTTGCAGCTTAAGAATCCAGGTATCTTAAAGCTTCCTGCTACATTTTATTCCATTGCAAGGAAAGTAACTTCGAACACTCTGTGGACTGCAGCTACTAGCCTGCTAAATATACCTATTAACTGAAACAGGTGCAATCAGACTTCACAGCCTTGGCAAAAGAAAAATAGGAAATTGGAAAGGGGTAGGTAATGCAGGCAGCACTACAGCAGAAACACTCCCATAACCAAACAGTAAACATGAACATTCATCGTGAGAGTCACTGAATGGAAGAACTGTAAAGTGAGAGTGTGATTGATTTGTGTCCTAAGTCTGTGTACACAATGCTGTATCAAAAGTATCGTCACAACAGGATGCATATATTCTCAAAGACTGAATAGAAAATTCCTGTTGACAGTGTCAGCATGGAGCCTCTTGTTTTGTTTTGAGTTTCAGATCGCTATCTGTTTTCGGGCAAGGAGAATGTTGGGGAATGGGAGATGCCCTTGGAGTACACATTCCAAATGTAGTCCATTAAGGGAAACACCCAAGGTGAAGTGCATTTCAATTAGGCAGTAATTACTCATGAGTTTGTACTTGATCGCAATTATACGGTTGTAGAGCAAAGCTATACAGCTTTTTCAGAACCTTTGCAGCAGAAGGGAAATCCGTCTTAGTCTGGCGATAGAGCCAGGGACCACTGCCTGCCTGGGCATTAAGCTAACCAGGGTGCCTAGCAGATGCCATGGTGAGGCCGAATTGATCAGCAACCCAAAGCAAGAGTGGGGTTAGTCTCGCTCTGAGTTGTTGATCAATTAGCTCTCTTTATCTAAATGGTGCGAAGCTTCCGACACCATGAGACACTGTGCAGGAAATAGTTGGGGATAGCCCTTGGCCTTTTGCTTCTGACAGCCTGTGCAAAAGTTCTCGAGGCAGCATGGTCACATTGCATAAAGTGTATGTCTCTTCAGTCTTCTCTAGATGCTTTAAATTAATCCAGAGCCCTCCACTAAGACGACCCTTGTAGCCAGCGGGGTGTTTTGGGATGTTAAACCGTACAATTTACAATTTTTTTCGCGCACGGGATGCTGGAGCCATAGATGGGGCGGAGAGAAAGTCAAGAAGAGAGGCAATCCATTGATCTTTACGCTGTTCAGAAGGCATGCCGCAGGTGGTGAGTGAAGGCACAGCGGGGTGGAGGGCAGAGAGGCTGGCAAGCTCGGCCGGTAGCGGGGAGCGGGACAGGGCATCAGTGTCCTGGTGTTTGCGGCCCGACCAATAAACGACACGTATGTTTTATTCTTGTAGACGGAATGCCCATCGAGCAAGGCAGCCGGAGGGATCTTCTAGCGAAGCCAACATAGGGCATGGTGGTCGGTGACCACATCAAAATGATGCCCATAGAGATAAAGTCTAAACATGCCAAGGGTCCAGACAATGGCCAAGCACTCTTTTTCTGTCACAGAGTAGTTGGATCCGGCTTTCGTGAGGGTGCGGCTGGCGTAAGCAATGACACATTCTTCGAAGCCAGACTTGCGTTGGGTGAACACAGCCCCGAGGCCAATGCCACTGGTGTCCGTGTGTGGTTGGAGCTTGCGGGTCGAAGTGACGCAAGATGGGTGGTGCCACGAGGAGACTTCGCAAGGTGTGGTAGGCGTTGTCATAGGAAGGCGACCAACTCCAAAAATCCACGTTGCTGCCGAGAAGCTGAGTTAAAGGGGCAACAATGGCCGCAAAGTTGCGACTAAAATAGGAACAGAGGCCTAGGAAGCTGCGCAGTTCCTTAATGCAAGTAGGCTTTGGAAATGCAGTCACAGCATGAAGTTTGGCGGGATCGGGGCGGACGCCCCCTTTTGACACACAGCGTGGCCTAAAATTTTCAGTTCATGAGCAGCAAATTGACACTTCTTCAAGTTCAGCTGAAGGCCGCCATCCGTAAGGCAGGTCAAGACGTGCTTCAACCAGGACAGATGAGTCGCAAAGTCGGGCGAAAAGATCACGATGTCGTCGAGATAACAGAGGCACGACTTCCACTTCAGGCCGCACAGAATGGTGTCCATCATGCGCTCAAATGTAGCTAAAGGCATGATGTTAAATTCATACAGGCCATCAGGGGTCACAAATGTGGTTTTAGGGCGATCGTCGGCTGCCATGGTGACCTGCTAGTACCCAGAGCATATATCGAGAAGAGAAAAGTTCCGCTCCTTGAAAGCAGTCCAGAGCATCATCAATGCAAGGAAGAGGGTAAACATCCTTTTGCGTGATCTTATTCAGGTGTCGGTAATCAATGCAGAAGCGAATAGAGCCATCTTTCTTCTTCTCGAGTACCACGGGTGAGGCCCAGGGACTGTGTGAGGCCTAAATCACGCCGCTCTGAAACATGGTGTCAACTTGTTGTTGAATAACTTAGCGCTCACTGGCGGAGACACAATATGGGCGCTGACGCAGAGGGGCGTGGTCACCGGTGTCGATGTGGTGGGCGACAGTCAACGTGCAGATCAAAGTGGGTTGGTGTAAATCGAAGGAGGACCGAAAGTGATGAAGCAGTGCGAGAAGTTGAGTGCGTTGAGGTGCAGGGAGAGGCGCGTTGATGGAGGGAAGGAAAACGTCTGGAGGCGAAGTGTCGAGCGAAGTGTCAAGGGAATCTACGTCGAGGGACAGCGAAGCGTCAGTCTCATCGCAATACGCTTCGTGCGCTGCTGCTTTGAACCCAACGGGTGGCGCCACCTGTGAAACGCGGCGGAAGTTTCCCGTCGTCTCGGAGCAGCCGGTCTCAGTGCAGTCAGCATGGCGTCTCGGTCGGACGGCACCAAATCTCGCGCAAAAAAAGGTGGTAGCGTTTATTGCTGCGTCTATGGTTGCCACAATAGCTACAGAAATGTTGTGGGAAAGCTCCCGAAAGTGAAGTTCTATGGCTTTCCATGGAAACATTACGAGAAAGAGCGACGGGAGCGCTGGATCAAAGCAGTACGACGAGCAAGGTAAACGAGTGCCCATTTCATATTTTTGACATTGCTTTGGCAAACGTTACTAGAATAAGCTTGTTTTGGCTTGCTCCAGTGTTACAGTTGCAAGTAATACTGCGTTTTTTTTTCTTTATTAGTGCGGACGGAGGTCAGTGGCATCCCATTAAGGGCCATACACGCATATGTAGCGCCCACTTCGTGGGTAACGAGAGAAGTTCTATTGCCCACCATCCAGCCTACATCCCAACAATATTCCCGTCCTGCTACCGAAAAGACGATGGCGTTGGGCCTGCTACGAAGCTAGGGAGATACGAGCGGTAAGTTCTGATACGATACAGTGCTTTATATTGATGACGCGCTCCGAACAAACCCAAATCAAGTTGCGCAGTTTTCGGTTCTTTGGAACAATCATGCGTTCTTTCTTTCTTAGGTTTCAACGGCGCGTATCAGCGGGTGCGGCACAGACATCTGCCGATTCAGCCACTGTACCAGGCGTTCCGTGTCTCAATGGTCAGGCCCTTGGTGCCGATGAGGGGCAATGTGAAGCGCCAGAAGAAAGCGTTACATTTGCGTCCATGGTAAACCCTTCACATTTAGAATAACCTTAAATAATAACGCGCGCTGTACGTAGGGTGTTCTTATGCGCTGTGGCGTAATTCTACAGTATGCATTTTTAACGATCCTAAACTACTGGGGAAACGCATTGCTAAGAGGGGGATACAATAAAATTGCGCACTAGTCGTTCTAGTTTTCATTTCGGCTTCTACTTTACCTCTTTGCATGAATGAAAAGTAACTTGCATATGTAGTTTGCTGACCCTGGCTCTTCTTAGTGAACAGACTTGTTTAGCTTTGTAAAAGAAAATAAAGACAGCCACAGCTGGTGCGTCCTAAATAGTGCAGCTGTGCGCAACCATGGCAGTCCTCTCAGTAATGTTAACTTCCCTTGAGAGTATCTTAATGTGCTTGGTGTTATGCATGTGTGTCCTCAACAGCACTCATATTCTGTTCTAACTAGTCATGGTAATTTCTTCGTACAGCTTCACAACAAAATTATTTGTGCTGAATAACAAAAGGGTGCTTGTGCATGTGTAACACTTTCCAGGGGACTCAAACAGATGCTGAGGAACCCGGAGGCCACTGCTGCATTTTTCTCTCGGTGACATCAAACGGTTCAGCCTCTGCACAAGTGTCACACACAAGCGCAACAAGCGTTGCTGTGCAGGCAGTTGCACCCACAAGGTCCTCAACCACTGGAACAGATGAGAGAAGCTGTGTCTTTCTTGGCTATGATTCGCTGAATGAGAGACAAGATTCATTCAGAGAATTGTGCGGCGTCAGCACGAACGTCTTTGCATTGCTGATGTTTGCCCTTTCACCCATAGTCGTAAGGCGAATTGATGTGCCGACTCCTCAGAAACTTGTTATTTTTCTTATGAAACTTAAACTAGGAATATCATTTGCTAGCCTTGCCGTTCTTTTTGGGCTTCACCGGACAGCAGTAAGCCGCATATTTTATTTTGTTTTAAGTAATTTGCTGGCTGCACTGAATGAATGGATTCCAGAGCCGTCGCTTGCCACCGTGCAGGCATCCATGCCAGCATGTTTTCGGAGACACTATCCTCGCTGCCGTTACATAATAGACTGTACCGAGATAAGAACTGAAGAGCCACCTACTGTTGAGCAAAGGAGGGCACTTTTTTCACACTACAAGGGCGGTTACACTTTGAAGTTCTTACTAGGAATTGTTCCTAATGGTGTCGTTACTTTTGTGTCGAAGGCCTACGGTGGTCGTGCATCGGACACACACATCACGCTCGAGTCTGGGTTCCTTGACAGGATTGAGCCAGGTGACATAGTGCTCGCTGACAAGGGCTTTCCAGGCATTAGAGCGCCCGCTGCAGGGCAGGAAGGCATTGTTGTTTTGCCCCCTTTTTCAAAAGGGAATGTACAGTTTACACATGAGGAACTCCAGGAGACATACAACATCGCCCAGGTGCGTATACACGTAGAAAGAGTCATTCAGCGTGTGAAGATGTTCAACATCCTGAACACAAGGATACCCATTGAATTGATTCCTCACATGAGTGATATTATGCGAATGTGTTGCATTTTGGCCAACCTGCAGCCACCAATCTTTGGTGCCCAAAAGCCTGACCATGTACAGGAGCGCTGAAATCTTAGCATACCAAGTTCAGCAAAAACGAGCCCAAACAAGTGTTCAAATTCATATTTCCAGAACCTCATGTGAGACGGGGAACCAATTTTATTGACTTCCATGAACTGTATAAAATGCATGTTTGCAGTGCCATAAACCTTGTTCTTACTGTCAACATGGCCACTTTTTATTGCTCTCATTCTCAAAAACACAGTACTTCAAAGACATACAGCACGAAATTAGGTGGACAGTGCGTTAAACCTGAACATTTCGTGATAGATTTGCCAGCCGTTTTAAAATATACTTGAAATAGTACCCTTCTAGCTTGGGGATGTACTCGGAGAGGAATTTTTCATCCCTCTCGACAGTTATGCTGATGCTCTGCTTTTCTGAATATATAAAAAACAGCGCCTCATCAATATTTAAAACGTACAATATTACCATCACCTGCGTGAAATATGGGTGGCTTTTTCTTAGAGTCAATTTTCCATTTACATAGTGAATATACTTAACATAGCTAACTTCCTCATCAGCATCGATAAGCTTTGAATCTTTAAGAGAAAAGGGGCATTTAATCTCAACTACACGAGTTGTTCTGCCGGCTACAAAGATGCCATCTGGGCTGCAGCACAGCCAGTGTTGTTCTGGATGAATAACTAGTCCAACCTGCAGGAAAAAAAATATGGCAAGAAATAAGGAACATGACAGTCTTCTCAAACACACTGTATCATTACCTCATGAATTGGAACTCGCAGCAGCACTGAGAGCTCCTTCCTTGCCGCATCTTCTGTATTCTTGCCTGCAGAATGAGAGGTCACATTCGTATTGGGCACCTTCGTAATGTGCACTGAATGATACACTTTATGGGACTGGCCTTTTTTTAACGAGTGAGGGCACTACAAGTTTGCTCATTCATATTTGCATGTTCTGTTTGAACAGGCTGTACTGCTGCTTACCATAGGTTGTGGCAGCAGTTGAAAAGGCCCTTGGCGTCACCACTGCATCTGCAAGAGCTTCGAACTCTGCCTCTCTTGTCTTAATTCTGTGAGCAGTGGAGCTTGTGATCCGAAGATTCCTCTCTTGATGCCACCTGGTATCAAGAACATGCCATTACTGACAGGAAGAAAGTTAAGCGACATATGCAGACAAATAACAAACCTTTTTACTCTTCCTTGGCCCCTGGTCGTGTGTTCGATTTCGACTATTTCACTAATACTTTTTTGTACAAACTTTTCATAAAATGCTTTCTCCCTGTTTGGCAGTGCAGACAACAGGTCACATCTTTTAATTCTGAGCGGCAGCGCACTCAGGATTTCCATTACGCCATGCGTGGCGCGCTCGTTTTTCACAATTGCTTTTACGAGCTCAGAAGCTGTCTGACTGGCTACCTGCCCAACTGCACTGGGCCGCACAGCCTCGCATTCTTTGAATGTATCACCCTCATTGCCTTGTAGCAGATCTGTGAAGGCGCACCTAACGCCCGGAAATAGAAGGTGAACATCGGATGGGGAGAGTGCCTTACGCACTGGTACAGGCAAGGGGCGACCTGGGCGGACAATTGGAATAGGTTATGCAAAGAACCTTGTCAAACAATTCTTCTTCTTACCTGGGAAAAGTTCCTTAATTTGCTTTTTCGTGTCCAGGGTTGGACGCGCTGAAGGTTTGCGCCACGCGCACGGCAGGTCTGTGCAGGACGTGTGCACGGAATTGTTCACGAACACAGCTAGTGCCGCCGCATGCTTGCACCATCCTCGGCATCCCGCCTTACACGTGCAGCTGGCTTCAACGATTTCCCTTGGGTTCGCAGACAACTGCACAAGCACGATACACATTTTCACACGCATGCAAAGAATAAATATAACGCTGTTTCATGAAATGCGCTTACCGTCAATCGCACGTCGTAGTCCACACTCTTCATTTGCGCGATGCATTTTCCGACGATGTCGGAGGGTCCTGTCGCGCAGGAAACTTCCTCTCTCACGCCGTAAATATGACTCCCGGCGTAGAGCTTGTTCCCGCGAAGTATGCTACTTTTTTTAAAATAACCATCAACATTTTCGATACGACCGAACCCACAAAACAACACACGCTGATCGCTCCACGCTGCCATGTCTCAATGCAACCACGGCGGCCGAACAGTGACGCGGACGACGGGAAAGTTCGCGGCATGGCCTGGAGGTGGCGCTAGTTGTTATAAACCGGTGGCGCCTCCTTACCAGCGCACGAGGCCTATAGAGAATGAAATCAATGATCTGGACGGTACCAACCCACGAAACACAAAACGTCTTACGAACGTCTCAGAACAGCTTCAAATGACTACAAACGTCTTGCGCTGTGTTCAAACGTCTCAAAGATGTCGACAAGAAGAAGTTTCCTCTGCGACGTTTCTTAAACATCTGCAGTCAGACGTTTGCTGTGAAACTTCTGTGAAACATCTGTAGTCAGATGTTTTCTAGACTTGTTTCTAACACGTGGAACTTGAGACCACGTCAAGGAGATGCGCCAGTAATCAGCAGAGAGTTGCCACCGTGGATTAAACATGCTGTAAATCACGGCACATAAATTAGATGGTTCGCCTGCTTGACGTTTCGAAGAGCAGGCGCGCCGGTGCAAAGACCGCTCTTTGTATTCGAACAAAGAAAGCGCGTTTTCTCCTACGGAGCCCGAATCACGTTCCACATCGAGTGCAGCTAACCCGCCACTCGTAAGGCTGGATTTAGGTAACATATAATTGCCCTGAAAGCTGACGCGAGTGAAAAAATTTGCTTCATGTTGCGAACGCCTCTGTTACGCCTCGGCGAGCTGGCGGCAGCATGCGGATTGACATGCGCAGCGCACGCTGCCTTCGCCGCCTTCCCGCCGCCTTCGCCGGGCTCGCTCGCGCGGTTTATCGCGCAGATCACCCGCGCGCTATCTTTTCGTGGCGGTGTATCTTGGAGCCAATCTTTCTTGAGTCACGCCGCAGCTTGCTGCTTGTTGTCGCTCCGCACGGTGGCGATGCAGGATAGTTTGCCAAAGTGGTTTTAGCCGTTTAAAGCAGAAAAAAATCTTAGTGGAAGCTTCAAGTGCTTAGTTTTACATGAAAGTATTAGATTCAATTTGTTTTTTGGTTCTTTGATGATTTGTTTATTTTTTCGTTTAGAAATTCAGTACTTCATTTGGTCATTTGGCGTTGCAGAGGCTAGCGATAGCTACGCGCGCGAAGCGGATGCTGTGCACGTTGTAGTACGTTTCGCTGCGCACTTTTTTCCGCGCTGGTTGGCACTTCACGCCGCTGCAGTTTGCATTTTCCTCTTTTTCTGCGGTATCGTTTACTACCTGAGATGTGAGCCTCGTTTTCCGCAAAAGTAAGTAACCTTCCATATTTCTTCTGTGGTGAAAGTGTCGGCTTTGCCGGCTAAGCCACTAACGCGCCTGATTGAACCTTTGGTTTACAAATCACAAAACAGTATCAGCCAGTGTTTTACATACCAAAGTGCAGCGTTGAATATATTAAAACAGGGCATTTGCATGTATTTGAGCTTTTGTTAAGTGGATACAACTAGGCTGCTATCGCATGCGAGTTGCTTTCTTTACCAAGGCGATGACAAGGTGAACGGTATTCTTGCCAAGGACTCTCATCTGGCCACCTGTGTGCTCCAATTCTCCTTGCTGTGATTGCCGTCAGTGAAACTCGCGTTAAAAAGGCTTTGGTTATCTTAACTGCGTCAAGATTTTATTTCATTGCGATTGAGAGTCCCGGCACAAAGGTAGTTTACTCAGTGGTGCTGCTCTGTATGTGTGCAGGCTGTTTTGACAGTGCAGTGAAGTACTACGGCTCTTTGCAGGCATGGCAGCTTTTATTTTTCGGAAAACCATTGCACCGTGCACAGCTGGCGTTGTCCCTACTTCACTGTGTACATTTCGTTTTGGGTACAGGCTGTTCAACAGTGGTTTTCAGAGGACCTCCTTGCCTGCTCAACTTCTCAAGTTTTGGTAAGCACGCTTTGCAACTCCTTCCTTTTCTTTCACTTCATGATTTCTTGTATAGGTCTAGGCTCTTTGCTAATGTTCATTCCACAAGCCCCATTATTTGTTTGTCCTTTAGAACTCCAACTGTTGGCCGGAGGAGCAAGGACCTGGTCTAGTTTCACGCAAATTAATAGCAGCACCTTGTACTTGGTTGTTCAGACGACTTGGCCTGGAGATTGTTTCAGTTCTGAGGTGGGAATCTGGACTAATGCTTCTTGTGCAGTGGTGTAAGTAATCTCTTGCAGTGGTGTAAGCAATCTCTTGCCCACTGTTTGAGCTTCATCGTACAGATTAGAAAGGGCTTCTTTGGCAATGCAGTGTTAGAAACCTTATACACACTCACTTTTATTTGTCTTATCTTTCAGATGTGCCCTGTGTGGCTGTCAAGTTAAGGTCCAAGATTTAACACATCTCTGGTGTTTACTGAAGTGATGCAGGCATTACCAGGACAGCAGCATCTCTGCTATGTTTTCATGCGACGGTGCAAGATGTCAAACATCAACCACTTTTGATTCAGCCACATCTTGCAGGTAAGAGAAAGCCTGTTTGCAAGATGCCGCTTAGGAGGTTCTATGAGTACAATGTGCATCACAGTAAGGCAGTGCACTTGCTATTGACTGCTTGGCTTTCAGTGTCCATGCACGCTGTTTGGATTTTGCTTCTGTTAAAGGCCTCCACAGTGATTGACTTCTTGAGTTTATGGTGAGCCGTAGCACTCTGCTGAAATGCCGCTTGCAGTGACATCATATGCATCTATGTTTTTAATTAGCTTATTTTATTGCCTGTGCTGTCACTCCTTGCCATTTCCTGGTCTTATTTGCTTCCGACTCCTCATTGGCCATTCTACATGCACCTGACTGACTGTGCTTTTGGTTACTCTAATATTTTTCACTCCTGCAGGCTGCTGAACAGAGCTGGATTTGACTTCCCCTTGTTAGCGTCTAGTTGGCATCCTCCTTGCAAGAAAAGCGATTTTTGGAACACCTAGCGAGCTCTTCAGTGTCATCCACATCCCGCCATCCAAGTGCTTACCGCTCCATGGCTTCTAGCATTAATTTCCTGGTCCCTTTCTTTTTTTGTGTGGGTGTATGCACTGGATTCAATAAAGAGTAACGCAGTGACTGAAAAGTGTGCTAGCACATACATTTATGGCTCATTACTACAGCCATACATCCCTTGTAATGTGGGCTCATTGTTCGGGTCATTGCAAATCAGTTTTGAGTTCATTTTTGAGTGGTGTATACCAGAAAAATGAACTATAACATTTTTAAAGCTTTAGAGGGTTTAAAGGCAGCACTAAAATCAGTCTTGAAATGCGTAAAATAATACAGGCACCCATTTCGGAAAAAAAAGGAACGTCTAAAAAAATTCTAGAAAAGTTCTACCTCAGAAGTTTTCTAGCCGTATACAAGCGTAGCGTTAGCAGAGCTAATAGAGGGCTAGTAAACGTCTAAGTCTAAAAAACTGCTTAGGTGAAACTTCTTCTAGATGTCAAGCTTTTTTTTCCGAGACTTTTTTTAGACGTCTATTAGCGCTTTTTGTGTTTCGTGGGAAGGCACTTACTGCGACACACAATGGAAGCATATATGTACAGATTGGTCATGAACAATGCGCTAAGGCCAGCTGACAGGGTGAGGACGGTGTAAGGTATGGGCAGGTACTTGTGGCACAGAAAGAGGCGATGGTGTAAAAAGTATGTTGCCGTCGTGAACAAGGTCAGAAGTGATAGGCACAAGAACAGGGAGGCAGTTGAGTGTTTTCAGCAGCGACGGCTTTGGCAGGAGCAGCAGAAGGGGCATCGGACGACGAAGAACCGCTGAGAGCAAAGAACTCGAGTTCAGCCCGAGCACCATCGATCGATGACTGCGTTTTGGCGCGAGAGGAAGTCCCAACCCAAGATGATTTCATGAGAACAGTTTGGCAGAATGATGAATTCAATCATGTAGAGGAACTCCTGAATAACGACGCGATCCGTGCACGTCGCTAATGGCGCAGTAGCCTGCGCGCTTGCGGTGCACAGCGAGAATCCAGAAAGTGGGGGCGTCACTTTTCGCAAGGAGCGGCAAAAGGCGACTGACTAGCGCGCGAGGTGGAGCTACAATGGACGTTTTTCCAAGAACTCTCGTCCAGCAAACTTTTGTCCCTGATAGTACATAGCGTCCGCGAAATATACGGTGCGGCACTGCTGTATTCTTGTAAACGCGGCTGATCTTGGCCTGCATTCTTTACCCGTCCTCGTGAAACGCAGTATGACGCCTAGAGAAAAGGGGTTGAGACTGCACAGTTAATAGCTTCGCCACATATTCCATGTACTACCTCCATGAATGCCAGCACCTCCGTTCAGCCGCTGCTGTGGTTATTGTGTTCGGCTTCTGACCCGAAAGACGCAGGTTCTACCCCGGCGGCTGTTGTATTTCGATGGAGGCGTTAATGCTAGAAGCCCGTGTACTGTCCGGTGGCAGTGCACGCTGAGGAACCGAAATCAATCCTGTTTCGGTTAGGAGACAGCATTTGATCCCTTACATTTGTAGGTACGAATTACGCACAAACGACACACACAGGAAAACACACGAGAGACTGAAAGAGCGCAAACTATCAACTGGTGTTTATTAGATTCAGTGCCGCTTTATAGGCAGTGTGCACACGTGCCTACAAAGAGGGGAAGGAGAGGATAAGGAGGCAAATCAAACCCTGCGCGACAAACCATCAGAAACGCTCCAAAAAATTCTTTTCCGCGTTGTACAGTGAAACGCATGTGTCACTCACACAGTTATCACCTCTTGCCTTGATGTGATATGCCTCTAGAAGTTCACGGGAAACTTTCAGCAGATAGAGGTGACAAGTTAAGCTACAGCTAAGCGAACCGACCCTTCCAATTACTCACCTCACCAAAAACGGCACTTCGGCCTTCGGCCCCCTCAGCATGGCTCTTGACTCACCCGCTTGTCAAGTAATTGCACCCTCTCATAGGTTTGTATGCTTTAATTCCTTGGCCTGTAACCAAACTTAAGCCGTGCACAAGGTGGGCCTCGATACCGGTGAATTCAACGCGCGGCAGCAGTCCTGTACGTCGCACACCATGCCAGCGCCTCCGCATTCCTACAGGGGGTCGACCTTTTCACAAAGTAGAACCTTCTGAGCGTGCCCGCTCTTTTCTGCTTCGCGCAGTTCACGGAATATTCACTCAGTCACGCGGCGGTACAGGTCGGACAGAAATTATCTGCGGCGAGACGCGAAATACACTCACATTTCACCCATCACCAGCTATTTAAACGCTGCGGCTGGCTGTGGCGGACGCGCGCGCGACCACCAACATGGCGAATGCCGCGCCGGCAGCTAGCGCCCCTTGCGGATAACGTCATGTGAATACCTCCTATACTCCGTTTCATACATAGCTGTCAACGCTGCCAAAGGTACGAAAGTAGTCCGCTGCAAAAAGCAAGCAACATGTGTCCGTCCGCCTCGCGTCGTGGCTGAGTGGTACGAAGCGCGCGCCTGTGTGTTCATTTTACAAAGGGCCTAGGTTCGACTCCCGGCTCAGGTGGTTTTTTTATTATTTTTTTATTTCTCTTAAAAGATTCATTAGTTAGAAACTCGAAACTGTCAAACTCTAATACCTACTTTGAAAAACACAGCGCTGTTTACTTGTCTCGAAGGGAAAAGGCAGTGTAGTGTACAGTCGGGGACAAAAGTCTCCGGACCACGTGTTCCTCTAACGAAGCAGGTAGCTCTGCTACTGGTCGGCGGCTGGAGACTACACTTGTGTAGGTAAAAGTTAAATTTTTGTTCTTTCATCTCCACAAGTGCGGTCTCCAGCAGCTGTCTGATAGTAGAGCTGTAAGCTTCGTTTGAGAAACACGTGGTCCGGAGACTTTTGTCCTTGACTGTACAGCATACATACGATGTAACTTGAGTCGGATGGCGTTGACTGCAAAGCTGTCCTATTTAACACTGCTAGAGCTAGACATGGTCACCTTCCTAGGTCGTTTTTGCGGTGATCTTATTCCAATAGCGAGACCTTCCTTCTTGAACCTCGCAACTGTCCGAGGGCTCACCCCAGTCATCTCGCCCACAGTTTCGAGAACTTCACGCACTTTCTTCTCCGGGAAGCGCTTCCTTACGCTAGAGTAAACGTTGACAATAACCTGCTTGGAGTCTTTCGAAATTTTCGGAGATTTCAGCTTGGAGAACAGGCCAGCAGGAGATGTTTTTGAAGCCGCAGTGGGCGAAGAAAACAAGCGAGTAGGCGATAGCGGTGCCATTTCCGCATACTCGGAAACCGAAAGACGAAAGCAGACGACATCGCCGGCCGGCCTAGCTGCGAAAACCTGATACAGGAGGAGCCGAAAAAAAAAACCCAAAAAACTAAGGCACTCTGTTTTGAAGAACATTAAAGAAAAAGCAATCTTTTTGCAAAATAAAACACCATTATCATTATACTGCAATATCAACCAACATTTACTTTAATTTTGAGTTCATTACTCTTTTCACCTTCGACGCACTACATTACGATGAGGACGAGGAGAGCGAACAGGCGCCGCAGCCTTGGCTGCGTTGACAGCTATGTATGAAACGGAGTATAGTGATCCGGATCAGTGATCACTACGTGCCCTAAATCCACATAATCCTTTACTACTTCCAGCACCTCGCTGCCAATTGCGAATTGCTGTTCCCTTCCTAGACTGGTGAACATCACTTTGGTTTTCTACATGTTAATTTTTAGACCAACCGTTCTGCTCTGCTTGTCTAACTCCTGGATCATGCTTCGCAGTTCATGGCCTCAGTGGCTTAGCAAGGTAATGTCATCAGCGAATCACAGATTACTTAGGTATTCTCCATTAAATCTTATCCCCAACTGCTCCCAATTCAGGCCTTGGAATACAGCCTGTAAACAGGCGATGAATAGCATTAGCGAGATTGTGTCTCCCTGCCTGACATCCTTCCTTATTGGAATTTTATTGCTGACTTCATCAAGACTCAGTAAAAAAAACAACAGAAATTTCTGTTGCGGGAGAAAATCTGTCGCACTACAGATATTCCTGTTATCGCAACAGAACATTCTGCTGCAAGGACAAAATGATCTGTTGTGACTACAGAGTAATGTGTTGCAACGACAGAACGTATAGAAGCTCTGTAGAGACGACAGATGCCACACTACAAAGTGTTCTGTAGCGACAATAGAAGTCTCGGTCGTGCCAGAAACACAAAATTTCTGTTGCACCAAATGAAACCATGAGTGCAACAAATATAACCATGAGCGTTGGCTTCATCGCGTATACTTGAATGTTGTCCCAGCTAAAATGAATTGGTATTCATAAAAACAAACACTTTCTTTGAATTGAATTGATGAATTCTTAGGCATTGTTTAAAGTAGCGGCTAGCATTTTTTCGTTCCTCCTGCATCATTAATTATTCGGCATCAATTCACATTGTAAACATGGCTTTAAACAATAGGAAGGTTACCCACAACTCCGAAAATGGTGTAGCTGGTACTTTTCTGCATCCCCAATATTTAGTCGTCATAAATAACTTTTTAAATATGGATTTAATAGGAAAAGGTCGAGCTCCACAGAGATATTCGGGCTGATGTGCTTCCGGCAAGGTAACTTTAGCATACCTCCTATTATTTCGCGCCAATGGAAGCCCGCGAAAATTAAGAATAGGGTGTGACAGCGTGATCAATGCGTATGAAAAGAACAGTCGCATTTGTCACAATGCTGTACCTATATATACAGACACACACACACACACCAAAACTACACGACAGCATATCACGGAATATCATCACCGGCAGGATAGCAGCTAAGGTCACTGCCCTATTCATTTTCGTCTCCCTTGTAATATGATCCCACAACACCGAGCCATCCTTCCACATTAATGACAACGATTGCTTAGGTAACACAACTGGCATGAAGAGGTGGGAGGAAAAGAGGGTACAATCACAAAGGGCAAGAAATGAAAGTTCAGGTGTTTAGAATGGTGTGTCCAGCTGGTCAGCTAGCTATGCCATCATTGTCATGGTCAGGCAATGTCACCATCACGAGGTTGCTGTGTCTTGTGATCAGGGCTGGGAACAGGACACGTTTGACTGAAGGGACATAGGAGAGGTTTTTGCCCTGTAGTGGGCATAGTCAGGCTGATGATGATGATAATCATGACCGCACTATCTCACTTCTAAAGACTGTGACACCAATGTGCTTCTCATAGTAGTAGTAATTCGATGCCTGCGCACACTTGTTTCACACTTTCCGGTGCTACCACTCTGAAAAGTAACCTGCGACGAGGCAGTCAATGAAAAAAAAAGTGTAAAAATCCCTCCATCTCTGCTTCTCCAAGCACTGGGCCAAAAGATGCATGTATGGACATTCGTTGATGTCTGCATGTGGAAAGGCATGCAGACTAGTTAACTGGACGAGCACTTTTCATGTCATTTGTCGGTATGCTCTGGTTTCTTCAAATCAGAATAAACTGAATATTTATTTCCGTCTCTTATAACAAACAGATGAAAGAGCTTCAGGTAAAATTGCCAGAGATGACAAGGGCTTCAGCCCCACCTAACCGTCATTTGATGATGCTGCAGCCCTATCATGTCAACAGCAGCACTAGCACAGTATGAACATAGATGAAGGTATGAACTTCAGAACAGATGCGCAGAGCTTGGCACAAGATACATACTGAACACAGCGAATAACTACAACTTGATTCTTTTGACTCATTTCCTGGGAAAGCAGCAAGCAGTTGCAATATGCGGATGTGAATGCAGTGAACACACAAAGAACTTCTCTTTTAAGAGGCATTTAAGAGGCAGCTAAAGATCATCCGTACAGAAATATACTCCTATAGCATGATTCAGCTTGAAAGCGTGCATATGTTAACAGAAAATTCACTAAGCTATGCAGGCAAGCTTAAGGCAGTCATAGCTCAGAAACACACGTTATTCCACAAAGAATGAACATAAACAGCTAAGAAATTAATTCTTCGATGACCTTTCAACTGCAGGTCATGTCATTCAAACGCACTTGGCACACACATACCAGAAATGGCAGGCCTTTACCTTAAATCTGAAGACAACCATCAAATTTGCAGCACTACACCTATAAACATTATAGCCATAGTGAAGGCCATGGTTTTGCATTGTGAGACAGACTTTGCAATTATTCCACGTGGTTTGACAAGTTTTCTGGATATAGGTGACACAGGCATCAGCATGCCATTTAAGCGCAGGTTTGGAAACACATTAGCTACCTAAGGTCTGCCATTTCTACTGCGATTATTTCGCATCTGACGTTTACCTCACACATTTACTAACCACACAGATTATGAGTCCAAACAATTTTATGAGGAATGTTTGCAAAATAAAATGATATATACACAATAAAAATACAATTAAAAAACAACTCTTAGCAGGTGTGTTGCGACCAGACAACAGGGAACCAAACCTAGTTATTCAACACAGATAAGCTCTTCAAGTCATGGAACAGCACAAACAAATTCTGGATGACCGCGCCAACATTACGCCTGCCTATCTCCTCACTGACTGCATTTTATACATTTTTGTACTCATTTTACATGTTTTACCAATTTTTATTACTGTTCCCACATCTTTACTCCATTCTATGAACTTGTTATTAAACTACCATCACATGGTCAGACTCCCTTAGCCCTATCTGCTGTGAAAAAAAAGAAGCACTTTAGACGAGGCCAATAAAGAAAGGCAACACACTGTTAACATAAAAATGCCTATATGGGAGTAAAAAGTGTGTCCTCTAGTGCATTCCCTTTTATAAAAAGTGCACTAGAGGACAGTTTACTCTCTTTTTTACAAGCACTAACTCCTTTTTCATTGCCCACGTTTGTTGCGCTACTCTTACCTCGCTGCATATAAAGCAACTAGCACAGTTTTCTCCTCTCACTTAGCCCTATCCCTATCACATATCACATCCACAAGAGTATCACATCCTGCAAGTAGCATCACAGGCCATAATAAATGCACATCTAAACAAGGTATTTCACCTAAGATGTTTTGCAATGTCTAAAAATAGGCTTTCTGAGTTAGAACTCTGCTTTCTTTTTTTCGGCAAAGCATTGTCAGCGATGCAGCTAAGATCTGTTAACTAGTAGGCTGGTTAACTTTTTCACTGTTACTGTTAGTCTCCTAATTTACTGAGGTGTGTAGACAGCTGCATGTAATATTCACATCAGTTTTTAGAATTTTGTAGATGCAGTTAACCTCGGCACTGTGGCCCAACAAATTTTTAATGGAACAAATTTTTGATGATGAAATAGCCAAAATTTGTTGGGCCACTGCGCTGAGGCTAACTATGTCTTAGAAATTCTAATGGCTGATAAGGATATTTCTTATGGTGAGCTACATGCCACTCAATAAATAAGGACATAAACAGTAGCAGTTAAAAAGTTCATTACGTAATATCTGTTAACTGGCCTACTAACCAGCCGAAAATGCTACGCTGTAAAAAGTGTCCTTGCAACTCAATTAGTCTATTTCTAAAAATTTCAGAATTTAAGGCAGAACACCCGGTATTGCTGATGTATAAACTCTTTTCCCGGCCACCTAAAAACTCAAGGAAACATTTTCAGCGGGCTGCAATCGTTGCTGACCTAGATTCTAGTAAACACAGTAGCTGTACAGAAGAACATTCCACAAAACTTCTTCAAACTGTCTTTAAGAATCGGAACTTGCACAGTTGTAGTTGTACACAGTGTCAAGCCTCGAGTTTGCCTGCGCACGTGGACCGTACACAAGACCGACTCTCACAGTTTGTCCATGAAATGCGGCCGCCGCATGTTGGCAAGTCTGCCGGCCAGGTGTTTGTGAAATTTCTTCATCCTATTGGCTGCCATTGGATCGTCGCCGATGTAGACTCGATACATAGCTGTAGAGGAAGCAATGCACTGCATCAGAAACACCGTATCAGTACCCATTTAGTAGTTAGAATGTAGAAAGAAAGCTAGAATATATACTCCGTTTCAAACATAGCAGGCAACACTGCGGAGGTTGCTGAAGTAGTGCGTCCGCAAAACTATATTGCTCCGCCACGCATCATTCGTTCTTCTCGAAACTCCGGTCATTCTTTGGACAAATACAAAGACCGATATAAAACGATGTAGTAGCATTGAAAACCACGGTCGAAGCTGTGAGGTGCTCACTGTTCGGGCTCTCTGGCCATAATTTTCACGGAGTGTGAACTACTTTTTGGGCGCGGATTTAGTATAAGTGATTCGCCCTACCAACCATGTATCATACCGCCACGTGTACTTTTTGCTTCTCGAAATCTCGACGAGTCGCAGGACGAAAATGTTGCAAGAGGTAAAACGAAGTCCGGGAGGTGCCAGTCACGGCACTTAACATTTGTCACTAGGAAATAGGTTTGTGTTCGCTTTGCTTGTATGGTGAACTACTTTTTGCGTGCGGACTTGGCATGCGCGAACAGGCATGCTAGCTTTGGCAGTGTTGCCTGCTATGTGTGAAACGGAGTAGAGTATAGGCCGACCAATGGCAGCTGTAGGCCACAAACATTCGGCAATGGCGACCAGCAAAGAACATCACAAACTTCAGCAGCAGCGATGCAGTGGGGAACTGGGCACCGAAGGATAAGCACTTGGACGCTGAGTCAATTCAGTGCTTCGCCCAAGAACACGTGAGGGGTAAAGGTGTTCATTTTGTTCTAATCGAATTCAACAGATGCTCTAAATGTCTGCAGTGCCAGTAATCCTCTACTGGTGCATCATCATCATCATCATTTATTGTCCCTTAAAGGCCCCTGTCGGGGTATTACATAAGGGGGGAGCGTATACAAGGTTGATGTGGAAAACAAAGGTCACAAAAATATAACAATGCAATATAGGAACATAAAGAGAAGCAAAGAACGCGATAGTTAGAACAGTGCAGGTAAAAAATGCCTTTAGGCCACAAGCACCACACACGTCGGCAAAAGGTTAGGGCAGCAAAACTCAATACAGTAAAAAGGATTTCATATAAACACAAATCGAAGAAAAAAAAGACATGTCAACCCAGGTGATCTAACAACATCGCCTTAAACCTTGTCGCATCGTGCCCATTTGTTAGTCAGTCGGGCAGAAGGTTCCATTCTTCAATTGCGGTCGGAAAGAAGGATTTGTTAAAAGCATTGGTGGAGCCATGAAGTCGTTGAACGCTATTTGAATTAAAAAGGCGGTGCGATGTATGAAAGGCAGGAGATATAAGGGAACCACGCAGATAGGGGAAATTGAAGTACTATAGCTTATGGAACAAACAAAGGCGCGCAACTTTTCGTCTGAGAGCTAAGGAAGTGAGGTCAAGTGATGATTTAATGGAGCTTACGCTGGAATGAAAGTCGTATGTTGACGATATGAAGCGGGCTGCACGGTTCTGGACGGCTTCAAGCATGTTAATTAGGTCGGACTGATGAGGACTCCAGATCGCGGATGCATACACCAGCCTACTACGGACAAAAGTTTCATATGCCAGTTTACGTATGTTAGCGGGGGAAGAGGGAAGTCATCTTCTAATAAAACCGAGTGTACGTGAAGCGTCGGCCGCGATCTTTGTAATATGATCAACCCAAGTTAATTTGCTATTGATTGTGATGCCAAGGTAACGATAAGATTCAACTTGCAATAGGTCCTCAGAAAATAAAGAGTAAGGATAAGTTAAATTGGAGCGTTTCCAAAAAATTTGCATAAAACTGCACTTCCTAATATTCAGCTTGCATTGCTACTGCGCATGAAAAAGTGTTCGCGCTTCTATCCTCAATATCTGGTGCACTTTCCAGCAACATCGAACTCATGTACCACCGTGAAATATTTCAACAGCTCCGTATGTAAGACAACTACTCCTTTACATGATGCTGAGAACGGTCACCAACGTCTGGGAGGCACGACTCACTACATGGTTGAGTGACTGCAAGGCAGAAGTTCCAAAATTGCGACAAGACCTCTAAAGCACATGGTCGACGTGGTGACGATGCGGTGACACTGTTTTTATTTTCCTATCTGAGAATCTTTTGTGCAGCTCTCTTGAAAAAGGAGGTGCGTACGAAATATTTGCATGGTACCAGTGGTAGCAACTACCATTGTTTTTTAAGGCTTGAGGGCAGCCTCACCTTCCTATAACAACAAGGCACAGGAAAGCCATTTCAGAGGTACCTTTGTTCTTAAACTTCCATCCAACTTTCAGTACACTGCGGCCTCGTTCCTCGTGTTACATTCAGGTACTTTTTTAAGTGACAGCGTTAAAGACCCCTTTCACCAGAAAATCCGGTGTTGGCGTCATGGCTGTTGGCGCTGTGAACAAAAAATCACGGGCATGGCTGTGGCAGGTGGTCCCCAGAGAGCAACCTAGATGCAGGTGGGCCACCTTGGTCACGTGATCTTGCAGTGTCATCACTAGGGCCCGGAAATATAGGCATTTGCCTAAACATGCCTATAAATGCCTAAACGGGGGATTTATGCACTTGCCTGCCTTTTTGTCATTTTTTAGAAAATACTACCTGTTTAACCGCACTTTTTGCCTATAAATGCCTAAATTCGGTACTTCGGTCCTCGGTGCCGTTTTTCGATTTTGAGACATCTATGTATGGTGAAAGGCGCGCGCCAATGCACGCAACAAAGGGGCGGGTCTCGCCGAGCGTTCTTCTCGAATTGTAACTTGAACGCAGTGAAACGAACTGTTTCTCTCGAAGTGTAGCAAGAGGCGAGTTTGGAAAGAGACCTGACATACATTGATGCAAACTTCTCAAAAATGACGGAAAGGATGACAAAATTGAAAAAGGCTGTACTCTCAATGAATCGTTGAAGGCAGTGGCAGAAGTACCAGCAGCACTTCGGGGACTGGAAGGAAAGGGCGCTACTGCTTCTACGAAGATGCAACAATTCGTAGAAAAAAATAGATGCCTAGAAACAATTTCCCAAATCAGAGACTTTCTGCACGGAGATGATACGGCCACATCACCTGAAGGCCTAAGCCTTTATCAACTCTTATGTTGTAGGTTCGCGCCACTAAGTTCATGTGATGTCAAAAGAAGCCTTTCAAAGTAGAAGGCTATGCTTAGCGAAAATCGAAGGAGCTTCAAGTTCTAAAACCTGAGAATGCGCTTTATTGCTTCAGTTTAGGACTGCGTATGCTCCGTGCTTGACTTACGAATCTTGTACTTATGAATAAAGAGTATTATTCAAAGCGCCTATTTTTGCTTTACAGCGCCTATTTCAATATTTTTTAGAGCCTAGATGCCTGCCTCTTTCGAGGTTCTTTAGTGCCTAAATTTCCGGGCCCTAGTCATCACAACCAGCCCACCGGATAGTGAGTAAACTGCCCACAGTGGCAGGTGGCAGCGAAATTAATGATTGGTCACTCGGGATGAGCAATCTGGGCCACTCAAGGCCCACCGCTGGGAGCACCTGCCATCACAGGGTGGTGGTGCATCGTTTAATCGCTGCACCACTGTGCTAGGAAGGGAATGAGGACTACCAGGAATCTATGAATGTGAAATAGACAATGACCAATTCTGCATACTATATGGAAATTAACCCATAACATTATTGTGTCATAGCCTTAAGGTGGAGCCCAAGCCTCCAATTTTTAACGTTTTTGCACCCACAAAAGTGACCTTCCCGTTAGAATAATGACCGTCCTACATTTAGGCATATATGCTACTTGTGATTTCACAACCCCCCTTTCGACTGCTGAAATCGAAATCTCAATTAGATTGGAGAAAAAAATGCAATTACGCATTACTTACTGAGCGAAAGCGAATTTCACAAGATTATCCATGTTTACTGTAGTCTTACGCAACACTCCAAAGCAAAAGCACGCTAAAAAAATTTGGTGTCTATAGTCCATGAAAAGACATCCATGCAGCAAAGCTGCCATACCTTTCAGAGCGCAGAGCTTCTTGGGCGTCAGCGGCTGCCTCGGTTTTCCAGTTCCACGAGCTACGTCCCTGTTTGAAAGCTTGCCGGTTACGCTACGTACAAAGAGCTCCTCTGGTTTCCAGAAGAGGTTGGCAGCCCGGAAGCAAAATGCAGGGTCAGTAGGAGCGGTGAAGACATCATCCCACACTCGCTTGGGAAACCAGAAATCATTTCCTGCGTAGACCTGAAAGATTCCCACGCAATCACACCAAAAAGATAAGCACCTGCTGCAGCTGCCGTGCGGACACCATAATTTACAGTTTGCACACACAGGCCAACGACAGCAAATACAAAATGCTATCCACTGCATCACATCAACTCTAGGCAGCCAGCAGTGAAATGCAGTCAAATTTACTTCTTTTACTCCAGAAAATTACATGCCAAACACTGAATGCGCAGAGGTGTTTTTTTTTTTTGCCTTCATCTAAATGCAGTCTCCATGACCAGAATTCAATCCAAAACGTTGGGCTCAGCAACAGCTCAATGTAAAATGCGGTCTCCATGACCAGAATTGAATCTAAAACATTGGGCTCAAGAGCAGCTGAATGTAAAAACCATCGCAGCAGACTAGAATTTCCTTGTGGCCAAACTTGCTAAATTATAAACTTAACATGCCGAAGCAAGACGTGGGCAATGAGCGACAGAGTGGAGGGCTTCGGATTAATTTAGACCGCCCGGGGCTCATTAATGTGCATTGACATTGCTTAGCACACGGGCACCTTTTGTGTCATGCCTCCATGAAAACATGGCCGCCATGGCTGGGACTGAATCTGGGTCCTCCGGCTCAGTTGCTGAAAGCCCTAACCACTGAGCTTCCACAGCACACCATCAAAGTTAGTATGAATGTGTACTGCCACTAACATAAACATACTGTCATTAAAATAAATGTGCACAAAAAAATGTAAAGCAAAACTGTCTGCTTAATTTTTTTTAAATTCTGGTGGAATGCTTTCAGTCCGAGCACTAACAAAATCAACGGAATCCTGACACTGCAGCCCTGGCCGAAATTTCTTCATTTGTTCTTCAACCACAAACCTGGGTTACGGTAGAGCCCATCTGTAACAAACCTGACGGTTGCCCAAATTGCGTTCACTGTATCTGACGTTCGTATTAAGTGGATTTCTCATTCTGCAGCCATAAATATGAAGGCCAACGAAATAAGACTTGTCAATGACGAACAGCCACTGCCGGCTGCTACCATTCCTCCACGTGCACCGCAAGACGTTATGCAAAAGCTTGACATGTTTTCCGCCAGCACTTTACTCCGTTTCATACATAGCAGGCAACGCTGCCAAAGCTAGTGCACCTGTTCGCGCAGGCTGAGTCCGCACGCAAAAAGTAGTTCGCCATGAAACCAAAGCAAACTCATGTATATTTCGTAGCAACAAATCTTAAGTGCCATGACTGGCACCTCCTGGACTTCTTTTTACCTCTTGCAACATTTTCGTCCTGCAACTCGTCGAGATTTCGAGAAGCAAAAAGTACACATGGTGGTATGATATGCAGTTGGTAGGTCGAATTGCCCCTACTAAATCTGCGCCCAAAAAGTAGTTCACTCTCTGAGAAAATTATGGCTAGAAAGCCGAACACTGAGTGCCTCATAGCTTCGACCATCAATTTCAATGCTACTTCATCGTTTTATACCGCTCTTTGTATTCATCCAAACAATGACCGGAGTTTCGAGAAGAACGAATGATACGTGGCCGACTAATATAGTTTCGCGGACGCACTACTTCAGCAACCTTCACGGCGTCGCCTGCTATGTATGAAACGGAGTATAGTGTGTCCTTTCCAGGCATGCATTTTCGACAGCATATGGCAAAACTGTGTCGTTCTGTCGGCAATGTAACGCTTCTCCTTTATTACGTTTTTGGGTCCCCATGTTCTTCACAAGGAAGGGCGTCATGAACACCCAGAGACGCTCTTCCATCACCGCGCTTAATGGAAGCGCAAGATATTTAACTGTGGGGCCGAGTTTCCGGCGCCTTTTCGTGCGTCCTAACCGAGCTACACCACCACAGCTTTTTCATTGTAGCTAAGACGCAATCCCACTGACCTTACGCATATTTTGACTCTTACATAATAAGCAACCATTCGTTATAACTGCGGCTGTTATAAGTGGGCTCGACTGTTAATCTTGTGCCATAGTAAGGCTTCCAAGAATCTAACACAGTCGCAACTACTCTCTTACCCCACACTTTGCTAGCACCAATTTATTCAAGTGCTCTCTTTTCCCATACGCTGCACTTTTCTAACAATTAGTCTTGTACAGTTCTTACTTGTATTTCATTCGTTCATGCTTATTTCAATTTGTTTATCCATAGTTTCCTGGTATTTCTGTTTACTATATCTGTCTTTAGCTGTTATTTGTTTTGATGCATTGCATTCTAATCAATACTGTGCACAAATTTTATATTATGACTGCTGTCATCTTACATCTCGTTTCATTAGCTAGGAGGTCCCAGTACAGCGCTTCATAAGGGGGACGTTTATATGTAATTATTTGTCACAAATTCATTCAATCTCATGCAATCAGTAAACTTGAACTTCGCCAGCACACTGTAAGCAAATCTTTGATTATAAAATGGCCTTGTTTAGCATTCCTGTACAGCTGAACCCAGATACTATTTAGAACTTGAAGGGGATTACAAAATAGTTCTATGTATAAAACATGGCAGTTGATAATGTTATCTGCAACCTAGGAGCAAGAACACATTGCACCAACGCCAGTGACACTCTTCTTGCAGAGACGTGCCGCCCACTGGCATGCTGGCAGATCGGCACTCGCTGGGTGTTGCTAACTTTAATGTGATTCGCATCGAGGCCACTGAGGACAGTGCTGTGGAGCAAGCCATTGCCTACTATGAGATGTGTAATCCTGTCAACAATACACTACACATAGAATAATCGCTCTTTAAAATTAAGGTACAGTTGGTTACTGCGACACCTTTGGCAGCAAAGCATGTCATGTGAGACCTGCCATTCAGCTTTAGTTAGGTAAGCGTCATCGTATTACAGGAATCTGGCGTAGAAAATTCAGTGCAAGAGGCCGAAGGCCATCCTCAAGCGTACCCAAAGTTGACCCTATCACATGGTTTCACAGCACTAGCACTGCCAGCAGGTGCAAAAGGCCATGCAGCCGACCCTGTCTCTGCATGCGCGGAAAGTGATTGACTCATGAGTGAGCACTGCCTCTGTAAAAGTTCATGACTGTGAACTAAAGTATCTTGGTTCAAGTGATTGATGTATCACTATAGCTTTTGGTGTTGGCATGCGCTCTTGGTTGTCGATGGAATATATATTGCGTGTTGTTTCTAATAAACGTTCAGTTGATAGATAGTCAGCGCTGGTCCTGTTGCCTTTTTTCTTTGTCCCTCGTCTCAGCGCTGTTTTTTTTTTTCCAGCAGTATGTACCAACTAGCTCAACTCTCCATTTTATTAAAGTGATCGAAGAGAGCTGATAAGAGAATTTCAAAATATCTAAAAACCACTGAAGTTTCAGTTTAATATACAGCGCGACTTTTCTGTACTTGTACACTGGATTTTTAAAGGGATCAGAATCTATGAGCTCGAAATGGCCGGTAATTCGAAATATCCAAGTTTGATATATCCGTGCTCGATTGTATGCGTTTCTAATGTTTTCTCTAGCTTGTCCTTTCACATTACGGTTGCGCAGTCATTTGTGTTATGCTCTTTCCCACTGCACTGCCCTCCTGCTCGGACTCTGAAGCCCACAGTAACTCACGAATAAAATAAACTGAATCCAGGTCAATACCTTTCCATCTGGTCCAAGAGACCCAACCTTTGGTAGGCCATCATCGGATTCTTCGATGCTTGCGTCATCTGCACCCTCGGGTTGGTCAGCCATGCTGGTTTCACCCGGTTCCGGCTGAGCTGTGGGAAAGAACCACTGAACTGTACTTTTTTTTAAAAAGCGTACCCAAATAAGGCACTGAGTCTACATTTCTGCATGTGACCGGAACACTAAATCCTTTTGCACAAGGCCCAACATTCATAAATGTGAACACAATAAAATATGCCGAAATATGAAAAACCTTGTGCAGAAGCATATCAAGCCAGCAGTCATACTCTATTTCATATATAGGAAGCAACGCAGCGAAGACTGCAGAATGAGTGCATTCATGAAACCATACTACTAAGCCACATATCAATTTCCTTCTCAAAACCTTGGCGAGTGTTTGGATGAAAACAAGGAGCGGTATAAAATAAAATGGTAGCATTGAAAATCACAGTCAAAGCTGTGAGGCACCCAGTGTTCCAGTCCTCTGGCTATAATTTTGACTGAGCGTGAACTACTTTTTAGGCGTAGATCGAGAAAGAGTGATTCGTCCCACCAGCTCCGTATCCTACTGCCACATGTCATTCTTACTTCTTGAAGTCTCGAGGAGGCGAAGGACAAAAATGTGACAGGAGGTAAAACTAAGTGTAGGAGGTTGCCAGTAACAGTACTTGAGATTCATCACAGCGATATATGCATGAGTTCAATTTGGTTGCATGGTGGACTACTTTTTGGGAGCAGACTTAAACTGTGCAAACAGGCGCACAAGCTTTGACAGCATTGACTTCTATGTATGAAATGGAGAATGCGGTTGTGGAAATGCTACTTGTTCAAAAGCAGATTTAAACATGAATAGTGTAGCTAAAAGCTGAATTTATTAGTGTTAGCACCAAACTGACTACAAATTGAACAAGTACTAATACCTCTATATCAACAACTAGGACGTGGCGTCTCTCATAGCCTCAGTCGCTTTGGGACGTTAAACCCCAATAAACCAAACCAAACCAGCACCTAAAAAGCCTATGACTAGCCTGAGAGAGGAGCACACCCCTACATGCATTTGTACAAGCCGCATATTTGCGCGAAAGGGCTAAGCAGTAACAGTGGCACTGCACTACAGCACTATAATTCATGAAGTCATACCTGTCAAAAGACACAACAGTGAGCAGTACCAGGATGTAGGAAAGAGTGCCAGCTTTCGAACAAAGCCAAGATGGCAGCCACTGGAGACAAGGCTGCGACGGTTGCGAAGTTCTGCCCCATTTTGCCCCGAAATCGCCATTTCAGAGCTTTGGAGGTTTCAAATGTATCAATTTTTAGTAGTTGGAGATTGAATTAGATATCCAAACTTTGTATCTAGGTACTTTAGATTATATTTAGTCTGAATATGCCTTTCTTGAAAAATCGAAATTTTCGCTTTTTTTTTTAACAATTTCAAGACTAACGTCTCCCAAAGCGGTGACTCCATCAGTGATAGAAGCAGCATTTCATGTTTCAGAACAGGGCTTAGAGCAAGCAAAATACCAATTTGGAATAGCTACAGATGCATCCAGAGCAGGCGCTGATGAAAGTTGGCTTGCCACTTAAACATCTAAAAACGTCTTGAACCAGTTCATTTGTACTGGGTAGAAGCCACTGTTACGTTGTTCACGAGACCTTGGAAGAGGAACCCACTAGAGTCAGATACAACTTAAGTCCGCAGTGAAGCGCTGCCCACATTTGGTACCACCACACAGAATTCGTACATGACAAAAAAATAGACTGCTGTTGAAACTTTTCTTTTTACTTAAACAAGTAGCTAATCCCAGGAAAAAAACTACAAGCTCTAGAATTTTGATACCTGGCTTGTTTTATATGGTCAAAAATGAAAAGCTGATTTCATTTACTGTTGCAATTAGGTAGCAGAACAAAACAGAATGCCGCGGACCATCGCCCAGTGTAACGTTACCAACTGCTGCTTTTTAAAGTTGTATCCCAATATAGCCACCGCGGTGGCTCAGTGGTTACGGTGCTCGGCTGCTGACCCAAAAGACGTGGGTTCAATCCTGGCCACGGCGGTCCCATTTCGATGGAGGCGAAATTCTAGAGGCCCGTGTACTGTGAGATGTCAGTGCACGTTAAGGTCGAAATTTCCAGTCTTTTACTATGGCGTCTCTTATAGCCTGAGTCACTTTGGGACGTTAAGCCCCCATAAACCATAAACCAAACTAATATTCTAATATAGCTGGCAAACGCAGTAGTAGCTAAACACAGCATGTGAAGAAAAAAATCTCGCATCATTTTCTGCCTTTTTTTTTACAGTTTCTTTTAAGCACAGTACGATTCTCTAGGGTTAGCAACGTTTTGTGCCTCTCGAGATTGTTCTGCACATGTCCAGAACACCCTGAAATGGCTCTCCATCTGCCTAAGCAGCAGTCACTGGAGGGGAGGGAGTGCCGACGACAGAGGGTGCATGGAGCGGGAGATGTTACAGCCAGAGTGCGCTTCTGTACTATATTTAGAGCTGCCACTGTAATCCTACACAATCCTCATTCATTGCAATCTTAAAAGTGTGCCTTATAAGCTGCAGGAGTGAAGAAAAAGGCAGATGACAGAACCGAAGATCTCAAAGCCAACCAACGCAATGCACTTGTCTCGTTGAGCCAACGGAGCTGCATCAACAGTTGCAACAAAACTCACGGCACCCATAAGTGTGTGTTGTCTCGGTGTAGATGCAGTGTGTAGATGCAGCCAATAACAATGGCGGCCAAACAACAACGAAGTATTGAGTCCTGCTGTCAAACACAGGTTCATAGCGATATAATAGCGCAGAGTAGGACAGGACACACGAAGAAGACACAAACAACACGAGCGCTAACTTCCAACAAAATTTTTATTTCACACATGCAACATATTTAACACCAAAACCACGTCATCATCTGTGCTGTGCTATTGTGCTATTGGAAGATTGGGAAAAGCAACAGCAACAGAACACGTGGATGCACGACTCGTCATCAGAAGCTGTACGTGTCATGCATTGAAGGTGTCGTGTATAAAATACCGTTATCATGCGGAGGCCATTACATCGGCCAGACGGGGAGATGCCTCAATCAGCGATTGATGGAACATGCACGCGACGTCAAGAACGGGAAAGAGAAATCACTTGTTGATCACATTCATTTATGCGAATTTAAAACATGCAAACCATTTTTTGAGAAAACTGCTGTCCTTGCAAAAAGTAGGGACATGACCACGCGGTTAATGAATGAAGCAGAGAGGATAAATTCTTCGAGAGAGACATGTATAAGCACTCCTTCTATCTTTTTATCGGATAAAGAGAGCTATTATTTCTCAGACAACGTTACTGATAGCACAGCACAGGTGATGACGTGGTTTTGGTGTTAAATATGTTGCATGTGTGAAATAAAAATTTTGTTGGAAGTTAACGCTCGTGTTGTTCGTGTCTTCTTCGTGTGTCCTGTCCTACTCTGCGCTATTATATCGCTATGATCATGCACCAACAAGCCCAAAAAGCTACGCTTTTAAACACAGGTTGTCGAAGTGCCAGCATAGGCTCAAATTCAGGAAGTACAATGCGGGAAGCTGCTTACCAAATATCGCTGTCTCAGCCAAGTTTGTATTGCGTGGGTTTCTGTAGGAGCTATACAGGTGGGCTGGCTTCGGAAAACGTATCAGAGGGAAAACATATAACATAACAGTGGGGATCGGCAATAATAGTCATAGCACATAAAAGTAAAAAACAAAAAAAAAAACAAATGGAACATTCTTCAAGCAAGACTATTGAGACAGAAACTGCTATTTCTTCAGACAGATGAAAAGCACAACTTTGACTAAAAGTGCATTGTGATTGCAGAGCATTCCGAGGACTTGGATCATATCGCATCGATTTTGAGAACACGGGGTTATTGACATCGCACCCAACCCACTGAAGCAACATCATTTTGAGTCCTGACATTTACAAAATGCACCCGGAAATGTAAACAAATCTCAAGCTGTCTTCCATCAGTGTACACACATATATGGCCTTCGCGAAGCCACGAAGTCCGTTCCTCGCCACACCTCAAGCACATACGCACTACCTCTATCCACTCCCTCTCCAGTGACTCCTCACAGAACGGCAACCCCTCTTCCAAAACCGTGGCAGTCGACCAAAAGGTTTCAACTCTGGCTTCAGTGGAAATGCAGGTGCCGTCTGACCATACCTCTCGGTAAAACACCATATGGCATGCAAACCATTTATACTTCCTAGGGACAGGTTGCCACAATCATGGAGCATATGACAATGTTCCCTAAAGCCCCTTCGATGTCACTGTTGCAGTGCGCCAGAGAAAGGGCATCTTCGACAAACACTGCTACCAAAAGGTATTTAACGCACCCGTCACTCCTACTCAGATTATACACCTGTTGTCAACATTCAGTTCAGGTGGGCCATGGTGCTATCGGCAACCGTGCCAATCGTTCATCAGTAGTAACACTTTATGGGGTGTAACCTATAGTCAACATACCAACTCCAGCGGGAAAGCTGCGTGTTCAGCCAATGCATTCATGTGGACAGTGACTGAGTGTAGCCATTATCCGACTGTTGTGCATTAGCCAACTGCTGTGTCACGTGACTGCGCATTCGCATCATCTAAAAAAAATACCCTCTTACTATGCGGCTTGTAGAATGTTTCGATAGCGTATATCCACTGTAACACTGCCGACTGACATTTCCTCTCCGTCCTGTAGGGATATGATTGAAAATATCTGAGTAATCTCCGCATCAAATGGTCTGCACACAGTGCTAGCCATCTACCAGTTGAGTGCAAAGCCTAAAAAGCGTCAAATCATCTCAGAATATCTCTGTTTAGTGTACTTGACATGGGCATTACCCAAAGACAATCGTGATAGCGACCCGAGCAATAGATCCAGCTTAATGTATAGCTTAAACTGCAAGAACTACTTGTAATTTTGTTTAATATAGCTGCACTTGCTGCACCAGTTCCGTAAAGTTCTGCGGTGGTGACAATTATGTGCAGCGCCAGCTCTGGCGGATCAAGAGCAGCTTGACACTGCCTGCTTCCAAAACGAATGGTCGAGTGCAGGCCTCATAGTCTGTTAGCCTTGGCGTCACCATTTGCAGCCAGCTGTGTGCCACCCACGTCAACAGCCGCCAACATTCTGAACTGTATGAAGAATTTTCAAAATGCAAATGAAGTGTTGTCATGAACCAGCCTTAATGCGTGTGCACCTCATGGAAGCCTGCACAAAACAATGCACGTTTGCTTTGTAGAGTAGGTGTAGCCGCTTTCATAGTGAACTAGGGCGCCGTTCCCACCGACAAGTGGAACAGTGACCTGAATCTCTTCACCTTCTATCACAATGCGCAAGTTATCATTTGCAGCAGCACGAGTTCAGCACTAGCTACTGAAGAGGTGCGCACTTTTCCTGAACCAGACCTGCACAACGTGTGCCCTTTTTTTTTCATGAATGGTGTCATGCAGAGGGCGCCATTAAGAAATTTGCGCGAATACGGTGGCCGCAGCTGACAAAGGACAGGGTTAATTGGAGAGACATGGGAGAGGCCTCTGCCCTGCAGGGGGCGTAGTCAGACTGATGATGATGATGAGCACCGCAAGAACCAGTTCACGTAGTGCACGCGAATTGAACGGACGCATAACATTCTGCTGGTGCCGATAGCTGAAATACTGCGGCAATTTCATGCATATTTTATTATGCGTTCACAAAAAAATAAGGTGGTTATTTTATGCCAGCGTAGGACAAACCCGCAATGCGATCGTTTGTACACTGAGTCCCTTTTCTCTTTTTGCTGACCGAGCACATTTACACGCGTGTGCAACAGTCCTGTGTATCAGGTAATTATGAGAACAGAAAACCTTTTAAATCATTAGCAGAAGAAAGAACTCAGAACCTTTAAGCACAGCTGTTCTCGCCGGTGAAAAGTTCTCAGCAAGATATTAGGTCGAATGTTGCATGGTGCTGGGTCTCACAACAGAATGGACAAATGGGTGCCTCGAATCAGTTTGATACTTTGTTCTCACAAGTGACCGGCAGTCATGGAAAGTGGCTGTTGCTTTCATATTACCTATCTCAAAAATATCTTAGACTTCGAATGTATGTGCTCAAACGTAGCGGTGATAACGCATTTAACTCAGCCAGAAATCCCATTCTTAGATGTTTTGGGCATATAAATTAGGCTTGAAAATCGTTTTCAACCTAGGTAACAACCTGCCTTTTTCATGATGCGACTGCACATGCGCCAAGCCCTAGAGGAAGAACTACAAAACGCACTGAAACAGAGAGTAACAAACTGACAGCATGAGCTGCCACTACTGTTGCATTCATCGTGCTGGACATTGTTGAATAGGCCTTCATGACCGCTACTTTTGTAGCGTAACATGTGTGGACATGTAGGACGTCCATGGGACGTCCAAGGAAGTTTTAGTGCCCACTGGGAAGGCTTCACCACGAAGCATGGATAAAAGATCTTTGGCAATAGGACGATCACAGCCGTCCTTAGGGACTGTCGAACCATCAAAACTGTGCGGGAAGCACTTTTCAACAGCTACGGGTGAGCTACTAAGATTAAACATATATGCACTGTATGATGAAACTCGCCAGCCAGGAGGTAGAATGAGACACACGTTCACAGCACAGAAGTTCGAAGCAGACTGGTTTTATTTTCGAAAGAAATGCACATAAGAAAGAACGAGATGGAAAGAAAGGGCTTCCCAGCAATCTACAGCGCCATGGGTCAGAATGCGAGCCCACGAGTAGTCTTGGAGACGAAAAAATTCAGGGAGAGCTTTGGCTTTCTAAAGTGCTTCAAGGCAAAAGCCTTTCCTGGCGCACTATTTGGCACTGACTGCGAGACTGTTTGTGCTGTACTAGTGCTTTATTTGACTACGCACTTTGACTACACATTACAACACACTTTGACTGCTTCTTTAGCACGACTCTCTCTCTGCTTCGATGAGTTTGGTTGTATCCACGGCTCTGTTCGCAGTGATGTGGTCACCCACGGATGCCTTACGCCCCCTGTCGGAGCGGGCGACAACTATTTTATTAGTTGTCGTATGCTCCAAAAGGGGGTGTCAGGCATCCGTGGGTGACCTCATTACAGTGAATCCGCGCACTCTGACGTCATAACCATTTCGACCAACCGAAAAGCGTGACACCTCTGCTGACAACCTTCTGTCGACAACGATGAAGCATTAAAAGCTTTCACCTTAATACAAAACCATGGCATCCCGTATCAGATGCTGGGTGCAAAGAAATGCCCACTACAAAATCTTTTTATTCAATGATGGGCAGGAACATCATCTACGTCACCTTGGCACCCAGACTTCGTCCACACTTACTCAAGCAACGAGACCAAACGGACAAGTACTATGTGCCGTTTTTAACGCGTGACGGAGTAGCCCACGAAAAAGAGCCCAGCCAAGCAAGGTCGATCACGCGTAACTTGCATCGTGTAAAACTCTGTGTTCGGCTATCTGGAAGAGAGGTCACTCTCGCTCAGTACCCTACCATTCTTATTTATTATTTATTTATTTATTTGAACATACTCTTAGTCCCTTCTTGGGACTGTTACAGGAGTGTATTTATAAACAACAAAGATGCAAGTCAACAACACAATAATAGAAAAGCCAGCAATCAGGTATAAAAGACAAGAAATCAGCATTCATATGCGGAATCACATCGAGTGAAAAACAGAAGACGGAAGATAGCCAACTCTGGCCTTCAAAACATGTGTTCAAACACGTCTCAAAGTATTCCTTAATACAATCATACACTTAGTACATGATCGAGTGAGCAAAAAAAAACCATAAGACCAATACAGACTGTGAATGGTCATCAAATACCAGCGCTACCTGACAGGCAGCAGCACAAGTAAACGAAAAAGGACAATTACAGCACATCAGAAATCTTGCTTATCGTGGTTTCAACAGAAACCGCCATCACGGGGGATTACTGCAGTGGGTATGATGGCATGGTGGATGGATGGCGGAATAGTGGCAAGGTGGACAGCGTAGTGGACACGGAATTATCGTTCGTGTAAGCAGTGATAGTTAGGGTTGGTTAGTGAACGAGGTTGGCAAGTGCCCAGTTTCATTACTGGCAAAGGCAGGCTGCCATGAGCACGCTAGCTAGCAGCTTCCATTCGCCTGGATGGCATCAGGAATGGCTCATCTGGTGAAACAATCTAGCCAAACTGAAACACACAATGAGCGGCATTAGAAGCAACCCGCTTTATTGGGGCGGTTCGGCTTGCCGGGGCTTCTTCCGCTTTCCGTGCCGCCCAGCCTCAGTGAAGAAGCCCCGCAGGTACTGGCGAGATGCAGCGACCCTGGATTCTCTTTGCACATCTGCTCTGGGGTGGGCGTCAACATACTTCCGCAAACAGTCTGAAAGAAAAACACAGTACATGTACCTCCCCTACCTTGCCTTGTCAGTTAATGCTATGCATGCACGTTTGTTCTGTATCCATGCAGCAAAAATTACTGCGCAAATGGCAGAACGTACCAGCACAGCGAAAAGTAACATGACTTCTCCAGTTCTGTACAGTACTCTGCGTGTTAAACTGTGTTGAACCCAATAGAAATGGCTACCCTTGTGAGTTCCTTCAATTCCAATCGAGACAGTTGAGCACGCAAAGTATTTTGCTCACTACACTTACAATGATGACGAGAAATTGAAAAATTTGAGTATTAGAACCAAATGCGGCTATATCTGGACAGATAAAACAAAGGCTTCCCGAAACCACCCGCACGCATCCTGATTTGCATCCGTCAGATAGAAAACAAGTAAGCACTAAAAAAAAAAGGTTTTACAAAAAAAAAAAAAGATTTATTTGACTCTCTAATGCACTATAGTAATCAGTGTGTCACCCATTAGGCCCATTAAAGAGTCAGTGCTTGGACTGTGCTTAGAACTCGAGGGTGTAGTTGCAGCTCGCACGTTTGGATCATCCAAAATTCCGCACATTGCACACAGTACACTCCAGCCGGGGAATTTCGCAAGACCCTATCATCACCAAATAACCGTATTCTTAACACACATTCTACTGTACACGATTTATCCATAGGAACAATGCATATTTTAAAATTCCACAAAATCTGTTATGATACTGTTATAACCGATGTATCATTATATATGGTATCGTTAAAAGAGGACTGCACTTTTGTTCCAGAGAGATTTGCCTGCACGCCAGAAAAACTGGTCAAAAAGTCAGGGAATGGTAAGGATGGCAAACAAAGAGTGCTCTCAGTTGCAGCAATGAACTGAGGCTTCCAGCAGAGTAAATGACAACCAAACTGACCTGCCTACCATGCCAGACACTGAAAAAGCATGCTGTGTCTAAGCAGCTATGCTGTCCAAATTGGTTTACCCATACAAAAGATATCTTCAGGCTGTCTTTGGCACACAACCTGACATTCCATACCATTTATGGCAGAAAGTGTACACATGCCATCCTCAAAAAGAATTTTTCATTACAACAGCGCTTGCAAAAAAACTTCAGCCACCGCAAGCATCTAACCATGACTGACTCGACAAGTATAGAAACGATATGGCCGTAGCTTGCAATCCCACAGAGAGAACTGACAAATTCAGGGGGGCACTTTGCTGACCTAAAGTGTGGTGAGGCGAAAGCCTTAAGCGCAGTGTTGCTGTTTGTGTCACTAATGTGTGGTTAAGATGTTAAGCTTCGCCTCTAAGAGTGGAACGCGACAGTGTCTTGAAACGCTGCCAGGGAGTCCACAGAATGCCATTCTACGCCTTGCTCGTTGGTAAATTGATTTTTAAGGAAAGGAAATGTATCTCTCTGGCATATCTGGGTGGACACCTAAACCTCTCCGTAACAGGAAGGGAGGAAGATGGGAGAGAATGAAGACACTGTATTCACTAGACGCACCTTTGTTCATTCCAAACCATCGAGCTGGCATGGTGGAGTGGTTAGCGTGCTCGTCTCGCACTCCCGAGACCCTGGTTCAATTCCCTAACTCGACTAATTTCCTACTCGGTTTTATTTATTTATTTATTTCACTTGGAGCATCTCTATACCATCCCTTTAATGCATTGCATGGTTACTAGCCAAAATACAATTGGCCCCGTTTGAAATTCATGCACTGTGACATCACAACCATTACGACCAATTGAAAAGCGTGACATTTCTGTCGACAACAACTGCTTACAACGATGAGGCAATAAAGGCTTCCGCCTTAAAAAACTGGGGGGGGGGGGGCTCAAGCTCCGCCCTAAAGGCATGATGTGATAGCGTATTGGGTTAACTCCCATATATGTAGAAGGTCTTTCTACATATATATCCATATTTATAGATCCTTGGGAGTCCTCATACCCTGCCTAGCACAGTGGTTAAAGGGAAACTGCATAAGTTTTAGAAATCAACGAGCTTAAGAGGGTCGAATGTGTGAAACTTGCAGGTAAAGCATGCGAAGTCTTTTTGGGCTAGCACTTGAAATGGTGAAGTAATCGCTGATTAAAATCCGGACGCCCTTCAAGCTTCTCCGCAGCGCACAACGACAAGTGGGGGGCGCATGATGACGTCATTGAAGGTATCGGTATATTTTCAGCGCACAAACGCCTGCTTTGAAGAAAAAAACCAACGTCACCGAAGGCGAACCCTGCCGAGAGTTGTTTGACAGCGTCTAACGCGTCAGGGCAGGGTGTGGCGAACGACAGCGGTAATTTGAAATCATACCTTCTTTGACGTCACGCTAAGTTTCCCTGCACTGCTCCGGTGTATTGAGGAGAAGCGCAAAATTCAATCGTCAATTACGTCACTATTTTAAATGCTAGTGCAAAAACACTTGGCATGCTTTACCTACAGCCTACATAGATTTCAATTTTTGAATATCGCGAAATTCTCAAAAAAGTGCTGCAGCTGCCCTTTAAGCAATGTGCCACTGCCCTGCGATGGCAGGTGCTCCCAGCAGTGGGCCTCGTGCCGTCCAGGTTGCTCTTTACAAATGACCAATCATTAACGTATTTACTCGAATCTAAGCCGGTACTTTTTTTAACTCGTTAATGAAAGTCGGGGGTCGGCTTAGATTTGAGGATGCGATTTGCCCGCAACCACAAGACACGTAGCGCCACCTCGTGACAAGATTCGTAGCTTGCAGGTATGCAGGCTCTATTTTGCTTGTTCGAATGCTGTGAACAAAGGTCTTGCCATTCTGTGCTTGATTGTGCTCATCGCCGCGTGACCTCGAGAGACACCCGTGTTTGCGGCACAATGGCAGCACCAAGCGATGCCATTACACCACGGCTTTTAAGCGGAAAGTAGTTTTGGAGGCGGAGAGAACTTCAAACCTACAAGCCCAGCGCGACTTCGGTGTAGACGAGAATAACGTGCGCCAGTGGCGGAAGCAGCGGAACAAGGTTTTCAATTGTGCTGCAAAACGAACGGCCTTCCCTGGACCCAACAGCGGATGACACCACGAGGTGGAGAGGGATGTCGCCGACTTTATCAGGAAGCACAGGGAAAGTGCAATGCCTGTGACAACGGAGATAATACAGGCGAAGGCGAGGGAGATCGCAAACATTAGAGGTGCCGCACAGACCCAATTTAAGGCCAGCAGGGGCTGGGTCCACTCGTTTCATTAAGCGTTTCGGATTCAGCCTCCAACGGTGGACTTCCGTGTGCCAAAACCTACCCCCTGACTTTGAGCAGAAGCTGGTCACACTCCAGCACTTCGTTATCGAGAAGCGGCTAGGAAAGGACTACAGACTGGGCCAAATCGGCAACGCCGATTAGACCTTGGTGTATTTTGATATGATATGATAGGTGTAACGTTAAGAGATCGGAAGTGGGAGGAGTGAGTGAGGGAACAAACGTGGGTTAATGACATCCTAGTCGAAATCAAGAGGAAGAAATGGGCTTGGGCAGGGCATGTAATGCGAAGGCAAGATAACCACTGGTCCTTAAGGGCAACGAAGTGGATTCCAAGAGAAGGCAAACGTAGCAGGGGGTGGCAGAAAGTTAGGTGGGCGGATGAGATTAAGAAGTTTGGGATGATACGATGGCCGCAACTGGCGATGGACAGGGTTAACTGGAGACACATGGGAGAGGCCTTTGCCCTGCAGTGGGCATAGTCAGGCTCACGATGATGATGATGATGTATTTCAACATGCCTGTGGCATACACAGTCAATGAGAACGGTGCAAAACAGGTGAAAGTAAGAACTGTTGGGTACGAGAAGCAATGTACTACCGTGATGTTATGTTGCATGGCCAATGGGCGAAAACTGCCGGCCTACAACATTTTTAGGCGGAAGGCACTTCCAGCCGGAGAGGTTTTCTAAAACCGTCTTCATGCACGCTCATGAGAATGGATGGATGAGTGGTGCCCTTGTCAGAGATTGGGTGAAGATTATTTGGCAACGTCGTGCTGGGGCCCTGTTGTTCAAAGAGTCACTCCTGGTTCTTGACGCCTACCACTGCCACTTGACAGATACCGTGAAGTCTGTGCTTTCGGAAAGCGGTACAGCCATTGCGGTAATACCCAAAGGTATGACAGGCCAGCTAAAACCGCTCAATGTTGCTATCAACAAGCCGTTTGAGGATAGGCTGCGAAAGCATTACAACCACTGGCTGAACAGCCAGACGACCAGCAAGCGTGCTTCACTTAGCCAAGTGGTGAACTGGGCCGCTGCGGAACAGAACGAAATTTCGAACTGATTGTGCGGGCCGTTCAAAAGTGCAGCATCTCGAACGCACTGGATGGAAGCGAGGACAATGCGCTGTGGGAAGAAGCCAGCGACAAAGAGGACAGCAATGCCTTTGAAGACGACGATGAGTGAACACTGGACGTGCTACGATGGGCGTCAAACGAATAATAAAATGCACGTTCTAACCCCAGTCAACGCCTTTTTTCATTCGGCTCACATTCGAGGTAAACTTTTTTTTATTTTCTTGCCTTCTGAATTTTGGGCGTCGGCCTAGAATCGAGGTCAGGCTAGATTCGAGTAAATACGGTAATTTAACTGCCACCTGCCGCAGCGGGTAAATTGCTCGCTATCCAGTGGGCACGTTGTGATGACGCTACAAAGTTACCTTAACCACGTGGCCCACCTGCTTCATAGGTTGCTCTCTGGGGACCATCTGCCAGAGTCATGCTCATGATTTTTTCGCTCACAATGCGAACTCGAAATTTTCTGCGTAATGGGGTCTTTAACACTACCACGTTAAAAGCAAGCGAGGTGAGCATGGATGATGATAATAACGACTATGCGAGACATGCAGTATCTGACATACACAACCACACACCTTTCACTTCAGTCGACATGATGTTTTCCCCAATTTGTCTGAGAGAGCGGACATTATTCTGTACCACTATGCCTACACGAGCTAAACCCAGTGAGATTAGTTTGAACCACTGGACATGTAATCAGTATATCAGAACAGATGTCTGCTATGAAAGTCCACTTACTTTTCAATGCATCCACCTTTTCTGGAGTAGCGGGCAACTTGCCAGTGGAGGATGGCATGCTACGACAGGCGTTGCCAGTTAGGCTCCGGACAGCGGCCTCATCATGGGTCCAGATTGACTTGGCTGTGTTTAAGGCGAATTTCGCGTCGCTTGCCATCTTCATCAGAGACCACCACCTCTCCTCTGGTATGGAGATCCCCGGCCCTACTTGCACCTGCAGTTATTAAAACAGCTCTCAGGCATTTTGAATGGAGAACACGACAGCCTTACAAGCTTGAAAATGTCGTGCGGTGATGTATAGTGAGAAGGTAATAGAGCACTTCCGTCTACGAATGTCTTAGCCCATGACGTGCAGCTATGGCACAACAAAAAATACCGAAAGAGGATTATTCTGACACAACAGTATATCAACCACTGCTTAGCAAATGCTATCTGCCCAATACTATGTAGGTGCTTCACCAGGGTGGAAATTTGGGCAAGTCGGTATTGATCCATAACGTAAGAGTAGCGCGAAACCAGGACGACAGACACAAGGGGAGAGAACACACACCAACAACACAGGCGCTAACTTCCGACTGACGAAGAAAACCAAACCCAACCAAGTGAACGGAACCTGAGCAAAAGTAGTGCATGCGCTGACCTAAGAGAAAAAATCGAAAAAAGGTGCGAAAAATGCGATAAAAAATGTGAGATCACGGATGTTTTGAACCCAAGAAGGCCAGCTCTCGTTTAGACAAGGAAATGGACGGAGTTCTGTTCCGTTCAGGTTCCGTTCACTTGGTTGGGTTTGGTTTTCTTCGTCAGTCGGAAGTTAGCGCCTGTGTTGTTGGTGTGTGTTCTCTCCCCTTGTGTCCGTCGTCCTGGTTTTGCGCTACTCTTACGTTATGGACGTACGTGCTACAACAGCTTTCATGACAAGGGGGGAGGGCAGTATCTTTACTGCTGAATACCCTCAATACAGGGGTAGTTTCAACTGCTGTTCAAGTGAATGGTAGTCGAGCTTTCCAGCTGTTACTGAACTGAAGACAATTGTTTGCAATCACACGGCATTTTCTACAAAACTCAGTTCAACTCCTCGATCACAGTGCCATGCCTTGTGTGGCCAATTTATAACTAAAAATACAGTAAAATCTCGATAAACGGAAATTGGTTAAATGGAACTACCACTTAAACGGAACAAACGCCTCGCGGTTGGTTGGTTTTGTATTAAGGCAGTGTAAAAAAAATCTCGCTAATCTGAACTCAAATTTTGCGACCACCGCGTTAACGGAACAGAAAAACTCGAAACCACAACTAGTAGGACAAGTGCAGTGCCATCGCGGTACGCATCACTATGAATAAAGCGAATATAAAGTCCTTTTTCACTAGCCAATAAGTGGCAATTCCCACTGTAATTTACTGGTGAAGCAGTAAGCAAACTTTTGAATTTTTTTTAAATTCCAGTACCAGTACTACAAAAAAAATTCACTGCTTACTTTTGTTCAATAAAGTTTGTGCTCATAGTGTACCATTCTCCTTATTACCTAGATTTCGCAAATTGAGATCCGCTTCTGCTGAGATTGCCAACTGCGCACGTCGGGACCACGCGGAAGCGGATTGCGCAATGCTGAACCTATTCTCTCTATAAACGAAACTCCTGATAAACAGAACATATTTTCCCGGTCCCTTGAGGTTCCATTTAACGAGAGTCCACTGTACACTATTCATAAGGCATACTTTATCCAATGCCTAATCCAATCCAATTTAATGTTTTTTTATTTCAAACATGCGTTCCCTAGTTTATTTGGCTGAAGTACAATTTCTATGTTTTTCATGTATGCCACAGCTGTAAAGTCTGCACACATAGTTTGCCTCCAAGTTGGTAATTGTTCTTTTTTTTTGTTATTCTGCACAGCATAGTCCAGAGCACAGATACAAAAAACCCATATGGCCACTCAAGCCCCGTACATATGAGAAAGGGTAGATAGAAACAGCCACAAGGTTAGGCATGTAGTCAGAAGATGGTACAAAAGCTCCGAAAGACATTCAAAAGAACTAGCAATGGAGAAAAAAAAAGCATCGTTTTCAGCAGCGTGTAGCAGCGCGAGGACAGAGTGCAGAAACACGTGAATACAAACAAGCGCTGAAAAAAAAAAATGCTTCAATGAAATAATAGAACACTAATACACATGACAGTGAGTAGGTATGCCCATCACTGCCAGCTCAAGCATCCTGCAGTCATCTCCTGCACCCACGCAGGCATTGTGCTTTGACTAGGTCAAAATGACTTCAAAGAAGGTTTGTTTTGGTTTATGGGGTTTAACGTCCCAAAGCGACTAAGGCTATGAGAGACGCTGTAGTGGAGGGCTGCGGAAATTTCGGCCACCTGGGGTTCTTTAACGTGCACTGACATCGCACAGTACACGGGCCTCTGGAATTTCTCCTCCAAAGGAATTCAACCGCCGCGGCCGGGATCGAACCCGCGTCTTTCGGGTCAGCAGCCGAGCACCATAACCACTCAGCCACCGCGGCGGCTTCAAAGAAAGAATGCTCAGTAAAGGCGGATTCACAGTGGGAAGTCGCAAACGTCGCACGACTCATTTTGGGCAATTGGTTACGGTTTCCGAAGCACTAGGAAGGTGGCGAGGGAACATAGCAAATTGATTTAAACCTATCGTGTGATCTCCGCGACTCACCAGTGTGAACCCGCCTCAAGACTTAAAATTTCGTGGGAACTGATCTGTGATAACGTGCACAATGTACCACTCAGAAACAGAGTTCACTGCACTACTGATACATGTAAAAATTGATTAAGTTAACTAATTTCGCAGGACTACAGGCATAACTGCCTTAAACACAAGCCATAAAACGCAGAGAAGTTATAAGCACAAATAATTGATTAATGCACCTTTAATATCACACATGTAGTTACGAAAAGAAACATTAGATTTTGCAATCACTTGCTATGTTTCCCGTTCAAACTAGAACATACGTGCTTACCTGCCCATCAACAATATCAAAGCTGTTCTCTACAGCAGCTGTCATTGACCTGGCATGTGTTTGCGATGGCAGGGCAGCAGCTCCACACTGACATGTCCGTGCTGTTGGTTCATCGGACTCGTCTGTGAAGATTAAAAGATTGGAACAATAGCATACTCCAATGCTCTCACATAAGACGCAGCTTGCAAAACTACAGGAGTAAACAAAATTAACAAATGATTCAAAGGGGCTGAGAATCCAAATTCTGAGCTTATAAAAGCCCGTTATTGGCTTTCTCTGTACAAAAGATTATCCACAGCCAAGTATTGGATGTAATAAATGTTCGAAATATTTCTTAAGTGAGCTCTAAAGAGTCCTTAAACGCTCTTTCTCACGATCGTGACCAGTTGCTAGTAAAATAGTTAATGACGTACAAACTTCCCAATGGGCACCAACACTCCATGGGACGTCCTGCAGATATTTGGAACGTCCCGCGGACGTCCAGTGTAGTTTCAGTGCCCACTGGGTTTAGAACGACATCAGTGAATATACTAGTGACATTGTAGTGCAAGAATGTGACATGCTGCAAACGGTGATATGCCACGCTGAGCTGATTGGCAGAGGCCATTGCTTGTGCCCCCGCATCAACGGCTGAGCAAGACCTTCACGATGATGAAACAATATTTTGAACAGCTGCACCACCTGTCTTTACTAATACGTATTACAAATAAGCGAGATAAGTGACATCTGTTATATTGACACAGCACATGTTCGCAGTGGATTCTTTAATTTTGGTCGAAGTCGGTCCCATTCCCCAGCAAGTAAACCTAGTGAGTCCACAGGGTTGGTGTTTGTGATGTCAGTGATTACAGAGTACGAATTCACAAGTTTTAGTAGTGAATGCAAATGACAGAGCTTAGTCTGCCAACCATGACCTGAAATTGACAATTGCTTACGACTCAGGATGCCCATATAATAAGTGGGAAGCATCAATGCTTAGCAGTGCCAGGAACAATCGACTGTTGCCAGGCACCTGGCGACAGTCGTCGGCATTGCTTGTGGACAATAAATTAGGCCCTTTCATTTACTGGAAATGTGTGCCGAAAATGCTTCTGTACAAAGCAATTTAAACTAAAGTAGTGGTTCCATCAGAGAAAAGAGATACAGTGAGCGAGAAATTCCAATCCAACGCAGTGTCAACAACTCGGCTATCAGGAGTTTCCCAAGCTGCAACGCTTCCTTTCATCAGCGCTTCTTGCACAGTTATCACACTATGCAGACAAATAAACATACTTCCAGTGCAAAACAGAAAAGATTATTTACATAAGCAGAATGCAGCTTATGTTTCGTGCTGAACAAACGTGCATTTGCTGCCCGTAAACAGGCAGCTAGAGCCGGCCAAATCTTTAGCTGGCGTGCGCGACGGCCGCTTTTTCTGTGCTCTTCTGATGTGTGACGAAGCAAACTTGGGGAAAGCTCAATATTAAGCATGGACTTAGGAAGCCTGTGCTTAGATTAGATATTTTCGCAAGCTTCCTTCGTCATAAGCTGCAGGAGCATGGAAAACGCGGCCGTCACGCAGGCCAGCTAAAGATTTAACCGGCTGTACCTAAACAAAAGTAATGCTGAGGCGCAGTCATTGTCATTGGCACATTTTTAGGGGAATTTCGCATTTACACAGGAGATGCTGAATTGTGCAGTATTGACTTGAAGCGTTCATACATGCAGTGACATGCAGTGACAGCTAAACATGCAATGACAGCTAAACAAGCAGCAGAAAAAAGCGAGCAGCAGATATCAAAATCAACAGTCACAGGACTCGAAGCAGTCTCACGACGTGGCTGTGGGCGGGACGAAGTGAAGACAGCAACAGCTATTGCGACGTGGCTGTGGGCGGGACGAAGTTAAGACGGCAACAGCTATTGCTATCGTGTCATTGTAACGTTGCAAGGGGATCAGCCGCCTACCACCCAACAACTCCACTCTTGGCTATGGGCCATCAACACAGCCGTCCGCCGAACAAATGTCGACGGAGAGAAACAAAGCCGAAGACAAGGCAGAAACGACGTTGGTAGTTGCAGTCCACTGACATCAGCCAAAGTGAGCCACTTTGTTTCAGAACTCGGTGCCATCCTTTGCTCGTTACACTTTTTCAGCATATCACCCTGCCAGTCAAGTTCATCGCCATTTCGAAAGAGCACACGATACAACAGCCTGCCCGTCTTTCATAAGTGTGCCTTTAGTTTGTCCCTGTTTTTCATGCCATTTCAAAAAATCCAGCAACAATATAACCAACTAGCCAAAAAAAGAACTTGCAATGTCAACTTGCATTCTAAGTGTATGATTTGCAGCGTTCTTGACGGACAAGTGCTTTCAGCATAGCTTAATTGCAACTTAGCCAAATGCTGTGTTTAATTGATCTCTACCCCTATTTATTTGCACTGGTAAAACTAGGAGGCAATGGTAGTAACTGCCATTCACCCACATACCTGGCACACTTGCAGTGTCCATTGCAGTGTCCGAGGCGACTTTTTCGGATGGAAGGCTTGTGCCTGTAAACAAGGAACAAGGTTAGATTACAGTTTGAAGTAAAGTGAAATGATACGAGGGCAGCACCGTACTGATTTGCACTTCACTTTTTTCGACACACAGGAAGGTATCACACATATGTTGGAAGGTATGCTTTTTGTCTTCACATAATTGTCCTGAAGCGCAATATATTTTTGCTACAGGTGCAGGAGCTTGGCAAGGCCTTACTGGAGCCACTTCTTTGGAGGGCTGCACACTCATGCCTGGGCAGCGGTTTCAAGGATGGGACGGCCAAAATAGGTTTCGGAGCAGAAAACGTGCATTCTGGAGCGGCTGTGGAGCAGAAATATGATTTTGGAGCAGTAATATCAGCATTGTGGAGCAACTTAGGAGCACGAATAGAGTAATACCCCTGTCCCAAGGGCACTTTTGATCCTCACTGAACTCGATCTGCATCGAGATTTTCAAGCACGCTCGAAACATCCGGTGCTACGCGGGCATTTTCAATGCTCCTTGAGAAGTTTCCCTCGTGTGCGTTAGGTGGTGCCAAATGTTCCTGCAAGAGCCAGAACATGGTGATGTCCGGCATTACTGTGCAGTCGGGGGCAGCGGCAGCCAAATCCGAAGCCAGACGTGTGGCGCACCTCTGCTGCTGTGCGATGGCACCCGAGGGTCAGCAACGCCTCCGCGATTTCTGCGTAGACTGCGGCGTTTCTCTTCTGGCGCCACAAATTATCTAGGTGATCTAGCCAGCAGTCGATGAGATCGGCTGTCTCGCGCTCGCTCCACAGTTTGCGCGTCGACGAGCAGGAGGACGCCATCTATGTTGTTTACACTGACGGCGAAGCTTGAAATATGTTTGCATATAAGCCAGCATAGTGCCTGAAAATGTTCTGCCTTGCATTTTAATCAATTACAACAACAATTGTGGTTTTGTTTTGTTAACTAGTGTTTACTTTTATAGCTTCGTGAGAGTGAGAGTGCTTTCGACTGTGCTTGGAACCTCAAGCACTCTTGAGGAATCGGCATCGAGTCAAACAGGATCGAGCTCGATTGCGCTCGAAAGTGGCCGTGTGACAACTGTCGATCTGCATTGAGTTCGATGAGCATTGACTCAATGAGGATCAAAAGTGCCCATGTGATAGCGGTATAAGTATATCTTGAATCTTTGGCCGATGGCACTCGTGGAGTTTTCTGCGCACTTGTGCAGTGCCACACATTCGGTTGAGCATGGTGCAATCCCATCATGCAGCGCGTGTGAGCAGATGCCGCGGGCAGACAACGCTGCTAACGCAGGGTACTTCACTCTACAGTGGCTGATAGAAAGCTTTGACAAAGACCAAAGAGACAAAGCATTTCAAATGAACATATTTTAAAGAAATTTTAAATAAGACAGGAGTTTTAATGCATTTATTTGCATTGAAAGCACATAGGCACTGACCGCTGAGCCGCGTGTCTTGCCCTTAAGAGAAAATTAAAGGTTTGCACCAATATTTTTCATCCTGCCAGTCCTATCTTAGCTCATGCAGTGGATGGCGTGCTGTGGACGGTATGGTGTGGCATGTGTGTGCTTTATAACATCATACTTTTCGCAATGTATACACACATTAAAGGATATCAATAAAGTGACTTGGTGAGTTGAGACTGAATTAAGAATCGTTCACAGATATTTTCGTCACCTACTCTAGCTGAAGTACTACAATTTCTGCATCGAAACTGCCAACATAATGCTGCGATGTGGTGTTTGACAAGCCTGCACCGCCATAATCGCAGCAAATTCGCGATCACGCACGTGGGTCCTGCAATGCCCAGAATTTCTACGAATGTGTACTTCAAGCATAGTGCCGTGCGTTGCTACTGAGGAGCTTGCTAACTGCACAGATTGCCAACTGCAGTCGTTGGCGCCGGCCGTTCAAAAGGATGGCCTCCGAGATTCGCAAGAGTCTTGGAGGCCACAGTCAACAGAGGGCAGAAAGAATGATGGCACAATGCGAGTGTTCCACTCGTTCGGCTGAGGTACAAACGGACGTGCAACTTGCATTTTATTTCACGTCACTTCCTGCGCCCTGGCATGGAGGCAGCCAAAGACACCACGAGTCAAAATAAACTCGCATGCCTCTAAGCACCGGTGTGGTTCAAAATTTTTCGTGCTTCCCAATAAAATAATTAAGCACTGCTCAGTGCTTCATTTGGTTCTGGACGACATGCACCGCCTGTGTTTCAGATGTCAAGCTAGGTGAGCACAGGGTCTGCTTCCAAGAGACAAAACCCCAAAGCGAAAGAGCAGGCATGCAGAAAGAAGCAAGTGCTTAAGAATGCAGGTTAATGACATCCTAGTCGAAATCAAGAGGACGAAGTGGGCTTGGGCACGGTACATAATGCGAAGACAAGATAACCGCTGGTCCTTAAGGCCAACGGAGTGGATTCCAAGAGAAGGCAAACGTAGCAGGGGGCGGCAGAGAGTTAGGTGGGTGGATGAGATTAAGAAGTTTGCGGGAACACGCTGGCCGCAACTGGCAAAGGACAGGGTTAATTGGAGAGACAGGGGAAAGGCCTTTGCCCTGCAGTGGGCGTAGTCAGGCTGCTGATGATGATGATGACGACCGAAACATGACTAAGGTCTGTTATTCCAGGCCAAGAACCTCTGGATGTGTATCAAATTTTTTGTTGTGAATGGAATATTTTTAAATAATTCCAAATATATGTAAGAATAAAAATACAGCCACGAAAAGAAACAGATGTACTCTGCAAAATTTCATTCACTCATTATTGCCATAATGCCTGAAAGCCAAGCTGTATAATCAAAAAAGGGGGGGGGGGGGGGGAGTGGTAGAAATAAACTTCAAACTTCAGTGATAACTTTCGAACAACAGAGGATAATGTTACTGTGTTCATTGAAAAAGTGAGTGTAATGACACTTTCGATTAATGAACACATGAGAGGTGTACAACTACTGAAATTTTCATATATGAATCGAATACGTATATGAACATAAAGCAGCAACAAATATCGAATCGAATATCTGTTCAGTATTAAAAAATATTTTAAATAATTTTTAAAAATAGTGTATGGTCTTTGCAAATGAAATAAACAAAAAACAGACTGACTCAGCACAGTATAAAAAAAAACCTTAATGTGCACAGAATTTTATACTACTTGATTAAGTAGCATAATAGTATCCAAATTGTAATGTGGTCATGCAAAATGAAATCCCTAAAATGACATGACTGGCACCTAAAAATAAAATAGCTAGTAAAACCTCATTAATTCAGAGTTCAGAGACGAGTTATGAAGGCGACAGGACGAGTGCTATGGGTGCGAGCGAGAGGTTTGTAACACATAATGGAAGAACCAAGCAAAAAAACGCACGCTTTCGCAATGCAATTGTTTGAAGCAGATGGTCGGCCATCTTGTTCTCATCAGGTATCATGTAGGAAAACCCACCTGCGGAATTCCACATGAGGTGTACGCGATAAGTGACAAAGAAGCAAATGAACAAGACCTTTGTATTGTTTTGCTGGCACTTTAAACTCAATCACCGAATAATTTGCCCAGATGTTGTGGTTTTGCCAAGGTCGAATCTATGAAAGTCAGCGCGGTACACGAACACTGGCAAATATTATGAAATTTTCTATTATTCTGAAATTCCAGCATATCAATTTCTTGACTACGAATATGAACCTAATATCATACATATTTGATTCGTATTTGAAATTTCAAATATTTGCACACCCCTACCTGACAAAGCTTACGGAATGCCGTGCTGTTGTTATGTATTGAATCTTGAAGCATTGTAAAGTAGCAAGATATTTGCTCAGTGGCAGAATGATGCCAAAGCTGCCAAAACTGCTGTCAGAGTGGCATGGCAAAACACAAGACGCCTTGGGAAACGAACAGCAGCAACTCGAGGTCACGATACGCGCAGGATCATTCCTTCCACGTCCTCTCGCGACGCCTGAAGGCGAAGCACTGGCTGTGGAATGTCACCTCAAATGCGCATTGTTATCAACTGCACGTAAACCGCCTAGCCCTCATGTATCGGCCTCACTACACTGATAGCCGCGCTATGTGACTCAATGCTGTCGCAAACTGAAGGCGCAAAAATTAAACTACACAGTGAGATTCAACATTGTTTTAGAGCATAGCTTTAAGGAGCCCATTACCAGGCTGAGCGGCGTGCCTCGCCGTCGGCGTAATCGAGCGTGGAAGTGAAGGGTACGACGCTGGCGTGAAGCAACACGCAAAGGCAGACTGCGCAGCGGCGACGCACAGCACCAGAGTAGTGCACACCATCATGTGCTCACCGATGACGTCATTGATAAGGTATGCGAGGAGTGCCAGTTGTGGCCGCTGTGCTCACTGGAGGCGAATCACTGTGCACGCTGCCTAAGCCAAAACCCAGAGCCACTTCCATTCCGCACTGTGTGTTTTATACACGATCATTTAGGGTTCAAATAACGCAGCAGCTGAGCTCAAAAATGGCATTACCAAGAAGCGCGATCGTCGGCTAGTTTTTTGGTTTGTCATTTGTTTCTTTTTCATTGTTTCCCACTGTTTCAAGCCTGTTGTACGTATGTGGTGCAGGCAGGGGCTTATTATATTTATTTCCTTTTCAGTTGCACCAACCTATTCTTTGTTTAAAATACAGGTGCGGGCCGGGCACTATTATTTTTCTTTCCTTTTACACGCCCACCCTAATTTTGTTTAAAATACAGAATTCCTGGACTCTGATACGCAAAAATTTTGTAGGCTGAAAGCAGTCGCCGGGAGCGCGCACACGCGTGCCGCAGCTTTGCCCGTTTTGCTGATTTCCCAAGATATGTTACTGTGTGCACTGCGTCTGTCATGGTACAGTGATCGAAAATTACTCAGTGGCTGCATCTTTGCCCAAAGCTATGACGTTCCGTATGGTGCTACAGCTCGTTTCCCAACCAACAAGGGCGCAGCTAGCGGCCGCACCGCGGCTTTTGACTCCATTGGCACGCAGCTTTCATGCAAGCCATAACATTACCGTACGTGCAGCCTGTCGATTTCAGGAGGGATAGCAAGTTAGCGGGTATGAAAAGTGTGAGGTGCTGCAACTAGTGAACACCGTCTGGAAACCGCGATGACTGGCCACGAGACTGGATAGACGAAAATCTTGTGACTGTCGAATGTTCAGAAGGGTTGAATGCTTTGAATAATTGAAGTGTGGTGCGCAATGAATCAAACAGCAAGTGTTATTAGCAAACTATTCAGAATTTTGAATATCCACATACTCCTACAAAAACCAGAAAGCTTTAACATACTAAGCAGAAATGTTGTCATGACCACTTGGCCCTTGGCACAGCTTGAAGCAGTTTAGGAGAATGTAATGATTTGGTGCAGCATAGCATAGCTGTTCCAGCCCTGTGGTTTACAGTTCATGAATGTTCCCAAAACACTCACCACGCAGAGGCTCCAAAATGAGGCTATGTCAGAATGGTACCCTGGATATGGTAGCACATGAAAGCCCATCTTGCAAGTGCAGGCCGCCGCGGTGGCTCAGTGGTTATGGTGCTCGGCTGCTGACCCTAAAGACGTGGGTTCGATCCCGGCCGCGGCGGCCGAATTTTGATGAAGGCGAAATTCTAGAGACCCGTGCGCTGTGCGATGTCAGTGCACGTTAAAGAACCCCAAATGGTCGAAATTTCCGGAGCCCTCCACTACGGCGTCTCTCATAGCTTTAGTCGCTTTGGGACGTTAAACCCCATAAACCTCAAAACCATCTTGCAAGTGCCTCGGTTGTTTCACGATTGGCATGGAGATGGGCGCTGTTGTGCTCCAAGAGCTCGCCTTTCACCCACTTCCCTGGGCATTCTCACTTTCATAGAGCCTGTGAAAGGTCACCTCATAAGTCAGGCTGTTGATGGAGATCCCTGGTTCAAGTCCATCAGTGTGGATGATGCCTTCCATGTCCCAAAACACTGTGGCCATATGCTTGCTGCCAAAGGCACTGTAAGGAATTTCTTCGACAGTGGACTTCCAGCATGTTTCCACAGCTTCATCATCTCGGATTCTTCGTAACAAAGCCATGACTTGTTGGCAGTTTTGGGACATCAAATGCTCTGGATCTCGGTGATGCCATCAATGGAAAAAAAAAGGTGTGGACATTAGTCCACACCTTTTCATCACAGTCAGCATTTTGAGCACCGTCCTGGGAGACACCTTTCCAATTTCAGATGCTCATGCAAGAGGCAGTGCAGCGTCCCATGGGAAAGTCGCATAGAGATCTCCATTGGAAAATGTGATGTGTCTGTTCTCCACAATGATGGCTTTCACCAGTGCAATGTTGGCAGGAATCCACGGTTGATCTCCTTCATTGCTGACGTGCAACCTGCTTTCAAGCCATTCGCCCAATAGAAAACGGTTCTTCGGCATGCTGCCTGCTCGCCACACACACTGTCACAAGTCGGCAGCTAATCTCCACAGCACTCTCTCCTACCTTCCATAAGAACCCGTGCCGTTTGCATGGTAAACAACACACACAGGAAGCAAGTGCAGAAGCAGCCACAAAATGGATGCCTCAGGATTGTGCTGCCATCTAGTGGAGGAATATGGAGGAATACTGTCTCCACAACTAATGACAGGCACAACAACCGATGGGGTGGACCATGCAGTGTGCGAGATACCAAAGTGCAAATCAATACGGTACAACCATCAATATGGTACAAGAGCTTATAATTGGTACTACCTGCATCCAAAGAGGCTGGAATGACATACTCAGTAATAATGGTGCCAGCCTACTGCAAGTTCCTCTTGGTAGTGACAGCTTTTTCATCTGCCAGTGGAAGCAAAAGAAAATATATATGTATACATATACCACAAACAAGAACACCAGCATATGAGAGGGAGAAAGGGGTGACATTATTTTGTGAAGGGACAGGACAGATAAAAACTGCGCACTACAGTCCTCCTACACAAACTACCTGTAAACATTCCTTGCTAAAGCAAGCGCACTTCTCCCCATAAAAGACAATAAAATAATCTTGGGAAACAACTGATCTTTCAAAGCAGCAACTGTGCTTTTCATGCAAATGCATTTCAAAGGAGGTCACTGAAAGCCCTTAGCTGAAGTAGCTTCAAACAAAGTTTCAGTCATTTGCCTGCAGGAATGCACAATGACACATACACACTGCCCCAATAGCAAAATAAGCACATGGGCAATCTCAATGCCAAGCAAGTCAATGGCCATTGAAATTTTTCAGGTCCATGCAGATGCGTCGCTGCCATACAGTGAATTTCAAGATCAATGAGTAGTGAGCATGCAATCTGACAAAGGTGGCTCGGTGTAGCAACATGCAGTAAAAACACAAAGTGAAGCAGTAAATCCCAAGTCGCATACTGAAGCAAGTCCCGTTTTTAATTGAGAGTGGCTCGATAGCCCATGGAAAGCTATTTGAAGTATCTCGCAGTTTGACACAATTCAGAGACTGCGATAGTGGAGTGACGACAGTTGATGGTGCACACTTAGTTTCAGAAGCATTCATTTTTCAGTGGCGAGGCTTCCACAGACCAGTCGCAGTCTAGGTCATCTCTATCATGTTCATAGCTACTATTGTTCTGCTGCTTGTAATGCACTTCTCAATTGTGGTCACTGCAAAATGCACTAAGAGGCAAAAAAAAAGTAGAATGCATGGACATGGTGCACAATAAAGAAGCTATTGGCTTGTTTACATCTCACAGCATGCGGAACAGTCATTGTGGCTACTGGATAAAAACTAGTTGGTGAACAGATTAGCTCCAAACTTTATAATGAAAGCAAGATGATTTCCATCGTTTATTTTGAGTTTATCTTGTCTTTTTTCTGCATATGGTGAGTTTCGAGGCCGTTCTCGAGGATCCTTGAGACTCCAATGGCCTTTCATGGACCTCCATTGAGTCAACGACCATCAAGTTCAATTGTCATTGAAAACAGCAGTCTGGTTCCAGCCGATCCCCATTGACTTCACTGGGTTTTGACTCAATGAACATTCAAACTGACCCTGTGACAGTGGTACAAAAGAGAAAAAGACAGACCACACCATAGAGGTGCAAGACAGAGAGAAACGAATACGGCCGCTGTCTATGCAGCTTGATACCGCGTGATCATGCAGCTTGATGCGTGCCACCAGGTCACTTGCACCAGACTACTCTGGTACCAGTGACCAGAGTAATCACCTGGAAGGCACAAAAATCACCACTTGCTGACACTCAAGTGGCTGATATGTGCTCACAGGGCTACACAGGCCAGAAGGCACTTTGGGCCTCAGCAGCAATAGCTCGCAAGTTCTCAATAAGCCCCATGTAACCACTACACCAATAAATACGGTCGCTTAAAAGTCTGTATAAAAGAAGACCTACCTGCGATTGCAACAACACAGGTTGGACAGAAGCCTTCAAAGTGGCCGTCTTCACTGTGCCAAAATGCCTGGAGCTTCTTCGTGGGATCGTAGCCCTCCTCACGGGTCGGTGAAAAACTCTTGATGAGTCGCTCAGACGAAATATTTGCTATGAACATATCAAGTTGGTGATAGTTTATGGGGTCTAACGTCCCAAAGCGACTCAGGCTACGAAGGACGCCATTGTGGAGGGTTCAGGATAATTTCGACCACCCGGGATTCTTTAAATACCGTGCACTGACATCACACAGTACATCACACAATTTTGCATCCATCAAAATGTGACCGCCATGGCCAGGATTGAACCTGCATCTTTCGGGTCAGCAGCTGAGCACCATAACAACTGAGCCACCATGGTGGCTTATTAACTTATCAGGGAACCTGACATACGCGAACATCGTAATACCAGTGCCTGTAATACTGACGATGTCAGTGGTGGATTTGCGTGGTGGGCATATATGGTCGACTGCGGTCCGGCAACCATGTCGTTCTGCCCAGCTGTGTGGCTGCAAAGATTAGAAAAACTTTTCCGTCCCTGCAGTACACAGGCTTTAAGTTGTTCCAGGTAGATAGAGTAATGAACGCAGCACATAAAAGTCTTTGTTCATTTATGTATTTTGCAACATGCAGTGACTTGCCCGGCCAAGGCGAGCAAAGATGAACCAGACCACCATTAGCACAGCATTGATTCCACGGTCCTCGAAGAGAAATATATATTTAACACAAATTTTGCTTATTGTACATTCTTTCTCTTTACACTGCACTTAATTCTCTAGAGCTCCTTTTTTTTGACATCCAGCTGTTTTTATTGATTTACCTTGTGTTCACGGCACCAGTTCCAAATACCTATGCACAGTCGGGAATACCTTTTCCCGGGAGAGAAAAATGCCAAATGACAATGAAAAAGAGAAGGCAGGTCTTTTTTTTTTTTCATCAAGACAATAACTATGTTGCACGCACAGCACAGCGCACATGTGCTGTTGGCACACGTGTGCCTGCTGAAAAAAGTAGACTCTATAATGCAAGCTCTTTTTCCACTTAACCTCCATTCGAATATGCCTCCTTCCTTCACGATGTCCGAACTTTGCCCAAGCTATAATTGAATACTGCCAGGCAAACAACGATCACTAGCATCGCAGCGCAATCATCTCAGCTGAGGTTGAGCGAGGAGTTTTCTAGTCTAAGTAGCACAGCAAATAAAACATGTTTAAAACTTTTTCTGGGGTGTTTCATCCAATTCAAGATGTGTGTTATGTTATTTAATATATGCTTTTTTCATATGTAACCAATATTAATAGAGCAAAGTGCTGCACGCGTTGCCAGTACCAGCACTTTGCAAGAGCAGCATCAATCAAATGCTCCGAACCTGTCCAGACTCCCGTCTAAAACATGCGTCACTTCCAGCGGGCGGTAATGGCGCCCGTTTTTCCAGTTTCGGTACTGAAAACTCTGGTTTTTGTGTGCTGTTGGTACCGTAGCAGCTTGAAACTGGAATGTGATGTTTTGTGGGCAACATAATCCGGGGGTGTACTGTAAAATACAACCTTTTTATGGTTTGCAAACTTCAGTCAAGTAGGCCTTTAACTAGCGCTTGTATTTGCAATCAATCCGGGTCATCACACAGCAATGTGCAATGAGCGACACGTGTCGCTTAACAGGATATGATGCACTAACCAGCAAACGAAATGAGACATGTGCACAGAGTTCTGTAGTGTATTGCTTTTTTTTTCGTCCTGTCTGTGCTGCCACTATTAGCGTGAATAGTTGTAATCAGTGCATGTTGCAGGAACAGAGAAAGAGATCCACTTCTCTCAAATGACCTCACAATAAGAAAGGCACATAAGGAAAACGCTAAGGTCGCCATCTGGAAGAAGCAAATAGAAGGCCGATCTTTGCGCAATCAAATCAAAAAGCCTTATACGCTAGAATGTATTCATAAGGATAAATTTGTAGACTTCTGCAAAACACACTAATGTTAAAAATTTTTATTCTGCACCATCAGCATTGCGTTATATGTACACCTCAAGGCCACTTCAATGCTGGAGAGCTCAGAAGTGTGTCCATGGTGCTTACGCTGTTTCATCTGTGTTCCCCGCACAGCATTCCACGCAGTTTTTTTTAGCACGGAGCGGGACCAGGGTTGCTTGAAATAATTAGCAATATCTCGTGCTACTGATGTCACAGTGGAACAAATTGTTTTATTCAGCTGCCAGAACATTTAGACGTCAACAAAATCTAGTTAACTTCTGCGCTTGAATACAGGCAGCACAGTCTCTTCAACGATCCGTTCAACTAGATTTTTTTTTTCCATGTAATATTTGTAAACTGTGGACAACTTTGTAATCTGATGTAGAAACTACTAACTAAAACTAATTAGCTTATCATATGGTGCCAATTCTGTTGTTATTTGCTGATAGGAGAAATTTATTTTCAGCCGATGGTGTTTTCCGCATGGTTGTTGTCCTAGCAACCACACGGAGGAGACGAGCAGCCGCTATGCCATGAGACCTTAGGACAGTTGTTTTTTGTGCACTTACTTCTGCACACGGAATCGAGATGAGGCACAAGATCTGAAGAAAAACCAAGCTTTTTGTTAAGGGCAAAGACAGCACTGTTTGGTCTCAAACAATTAGTTGCAGTACTTCCCAGTATTCCAGCAACAAACTTTGGGACAGCAATAGGAAATAAGCCACTTGACTCTGACCTTTGAAAAAATTCTAAGGACGGCTACGAGACTCCGTAATGCGAAATTTGAGCGCTGCTCTGTCTGCTTCGGTGTTGTGAACAGCACGGTCCTCTTGGCTGCGGCAACGAGCTGTGGCTTTTGCACCGCGGACGCCTGGGTCTTCTCTGCAGCGGCGCATGCCTGTGGATTCTGGCATCAACGGTGCTGGGCCTCTGCTTGGGCAGCTCGTTTAGCAGCAGTGGCAGACGAAGCAACTCCCCTGGTTGTGCTGCTGATTCTTTAGAAAGAACTGGCTGAGACTGTTTTGTATTGTATTATATAAGCGGACAGTTTTTACTAGGAAGACAGCACTGTGAGTGGGGTGGCCGACATGGACAATCCATTGCATACAGCACATTTCACAGCACCACCTCCCAACGCAGCAGACCATGGCACGACTGCAAGGAGGCAGCGCATGCCACTGCAGACAGATCTCCTTTCCCCTAGCAGCCCTCAATCAACCCATGCAGTGACGATGGACGACGGCACGCATGGCGCGCACCACTTTGGCGCCATCTATGAGCGAGCGGTGGTACTCTCATTAGCTCGGTTACAGTGGTGACGGTGATGCAGCTCAACCCACGAACAGGCACTTAAGAGCTGCGCCCTAAAACCACAGCAGGGCGTTTTGAACACCCTGCTTCCCTTCTCCCTGGAAAATCATTTCTGACTGTCATGTTTTTTATCTCTCAGAACTGTGCAGATTTTACTAATTATTAATTGTATCATGAAAGCAGCAATAATATTAGCACAATAGAGTCAAGCTGGGGTGTAGATGCAGCATTCAAGGTGATCCTTTCAGAACGCCTCGCAGGCAGAGCGTGTGGCTGCAGTAAGGTTTTTCTGTTTTTGAAAATGCAGAGTAATCGCATAAATTACGCACATTCCTGAAGTGCAATGTCTTTGACAGTGCCTGGATCCGCTCCAAGAAAACAGCACAAGCAGTACTTGGAGTGCGGCACGTCCTTCGACATGCCGGCCTCAACTTTGTATAGCAGCCAGAAGGACCAAGATGCCACCACGGCCCAGAGTCCTTCGAGAGCCAAAATTCTTTTTGTTCGGTCAACAAGTGCTTAAAATGTGTTTGCAATGGTCATGCATGCATTTAGTCCATCAAAGACAGTGCCGGAGACAACGTCAGCAACGCTGAGGTTGAGCCTTAAGACTATGATTTGGAGTTTCAGTCCTCAAGTCTGTTGGGCGCCTCTTCGATTGGAGGCATCGCACACTATGAATCCAACAACGCAATGACTGACGGGGAGCCTTCAAGCAGGCAGATTCACAATGAAAGTGTAGGGTCCGAGAATGACATTTTAAGCGATTCCAGCACAGAAATCAGTAATGACAGTAACCTAGATGATGACATTCAAAGTGACAAACCTGACACACTCGGGAGTGAAAATGACCTGCTCCCGTTTTTCACTGTTCAGTTCAGTTCGAGTCAACATTACCACACTCACAGGTCACCAAGGTTGCTACAACAGCAGCTGTCATGGCATAAGATATTTTTCAGGGGCTTGCATGGTCTGCACAGGGAGGCCTCCCAAAGTTGCGACGTATTCTTTTTGGTGAAGACATTCTGGCCACAGCACATATACTTTCTGCAAACTGTAGTTATAGGAGGCACAAGACGTGGTGCAGTACCCCTATGTTTACAACAGACTCAATGCCATGTAGGAGATGGAAGGAAACTGGGCTCAGTACCCAATCTGCATGCACACAGAACACGTTCAAATGAGACTGAGACTCATTTATTTTAGTTTTAGAGATGGAAAAACACAAACATTTTCTAATCAAAAGCACGAAAGAAGAACTTCATGAGAACTTGGACAAGTTTCAAGAGCCAGATGTCGCCAGTGCTGAGTGCTGTGCGAGAATATAGGAGGCTAGCAATCTTGGGAGGGACGACCTGATTCTCACTGTAAACACCAACGGCAGTCCAGTGTGGAAGTCGCCAAACATGTCCGTGTGGCCCCTGCAGTGGCCCCAGCCAAAAGAAAACCAATCACGGGACGTTTAAAAAATGGATGTCACCACTCCACATCACTGAGGATTCTTCAACTTCTGGATACGACACCTAGCGAAATCAGAACCTCTTCAGTTGCAGGTCGCCAGACACTTGCTTTGTCAGGATTGTCTACTCGTTCTTGATGATTATGTTGATGGTTTACACCAATAGACCAAAGGCCTCTGCCACGTTTGTGTGCTTTTTGCTCTTGTCCACTCGCTCTAAAATTTGCAGCTTTTCTTTTGGTGACATTTGCTTTCATTTCGTTGACTGTGAAGCCTTAGAAGGCATTGCATTTGTCTGCATTTATCACGTCCACAAACGCTAGCTATCACACACATAAAATATGACAAAATTTAACCGCACATGTGCATGAGTATGCAACTACCCGCGTCGCACCCGCGTCTTTAGGGTCAGCAGTTGAGTGCCATAACCACTGAGCCACCGCGGCAGCACATTGCACACGTGTTCAAAAAAATGCTAGCAACTGCGCGACTGCGCGAGAGGCCCATGAATGAAAACCGAGCGAGCATAGGTTTGTGAAGGACTACATGCCAAGGAGCACGCAGCAGGCTTGTTTTCTTGACTAGCTTGGGCTGCAAGTGGAAGGATGGTCGATTTATGTTTAAGGCTGGCCTCTATTTCTTTGTTTGGCGAGCCATGGCTGTGAGTTCAGCATCGATAAACTAAAATTCAGTTTATTCACATAGGGTGTCGATATACAATAACAAAATGGCCCCTGCCATCATCGCTGCTGCTGTTGCCATGTATGGCAAACGCGCACGGAGAACCATTTGAGGTGCAGTTTTGCTGCCGAAAAAATGTACTGTAACAAAGCACTAACCTCCTAATTATCCCCAAAATTTAGTCCCTCGAATATGATTACTCCCTTGAATATAAATGTCTGCTGCAGCCAAACCAGTAAGTAAAGTTTAATAAATGGAAGAGATAGGAAAACCAACCAAATACCACAGATTGGTATTCTGTATCCGAATATCCATTGAAACTGGATTCATTGTGACGAGGCTATACTGTACATCGATTCCCACCAACGCACAAGTTCACTGTTCACATGTAGGTCGTGTGTACACTATGTCCCTATTGTTGCTGTTTCCTGTTACCAAGCTAAGGACCAGGAGCGTGTCCATGTAGCACTCCACATGCAAGTGTTTCAACTACAAAGAAGACGTTGGCAGTGCTATATTTCGCAAAAGTCTTTTTCTGGCAATGCAGCCAGAGCTACAGAGTCAAAATGCACCCTTTCTTCTTAAGCAGCGGATAAAGTCGCTGGTTGCAGTTAATAGTTTCTTCTTAAAACACAGTATGGTGACACTCACTATTTAGCTCACTAGCTGGTTACCAAGCATCCTCAGCTTATGTGGTGTCTTCAATAAATGCAGATGGGTCTCCACAAAACTTCTTGTGCAGCCCAGCATATGTTTGAAGCTGAAGGCTACCGAAAGTCACCACATGAGCGGTGGTGTCGCATGGTAAACAGTGCCCCAAGCTTGGCACACACATTCAATCTTGCGACCTGCATCTTCTCGACGGCCAAATGAAGAACTTTGAAAATAACGTAAATAACTTGTAAACCATCTACGCCTCATTTCTTCATACTTGTGAACCGAAGGGTGACTTAAATAATGTAAACATCTTGTAGACTGCCTATGCCTCATTTCATAAAACTTGTGGGGCGAAGCATAGCTTCGTTTAAAGTTTAACAGGCTGGCTATGAAAGCCATCCAGTTCCAAGTTTTCCCAAAAAGATCTGTGCTCTAAACTAATGAACGATTTTCAAAGAGAATAGCAAAAGCAAATAATCAATATATTTCAGGACAATAAAACTATTCTGAACAGACCATTCACACAAACTAAAAGTCAGCAAGTCGTAGGTAAACCCAAAGTGATCGCAAAGGACACTTAAAGGGTCCATGAAACAGTTTTGCATTAGAGTAAGACCTCAATTTTCGAACACTGTTAATTTGCAATCTGAAATGCTTGAAGAATTCTACTGTCCTATAATTTCAAATGTAAATTTCACCGGATATAGTTATAACTGACATCCTGCACCATCCTGTTTAATTCTATGATTTTGGGTGCCATGCCGGAATGGCCCATCCCGATTTTTCCGAAAATCCGATGAAGCGATGGCCCTTCAGAACCACAACGCAATGCTGCAGAGCGATGCCGATTAGTGACTCTAATCCTGATGCTTGTTCGAAGAAGCACCCCAGTCCCAGCACTCCCAGCACAAAAAGCTGTCCAATGACTGCTGAACTGACACCTGCTAAAACGACGTGCTTCACTGCAATGCAGCACTGGATACTAATGTAAATGTCTTGCTCTCGGCGCTTTGTCAAGGCAGCAACTAGGCACTGGCACTGAAGCTCCCCAGCATCAGTGCATGTCTCTGGACGCTACCAATCTTGCTCCATGCCCGAGACAGGTTGAATGCACACCACGCCAGCCTTTGTCATTGCTTTGCATGATGTGCAGTGGTTAGGGGGCTAGGCTACCAGCATTTTTAATTACTTTAAGGCACCCCCCCCCTCTCCTTTTTTTTTGCTATACTCAGTTAATTCGAGGGCCGACTTAGTCCGAATAGTAGAGTTAACCCTTGTCATAACACAGCGGTTTACAAAGAAATAACAGATACAACAAAGGAATAACGAGTCCCCTTGGAAGCTGCAATAGAAGCCATTATGTCTCTCATCTCATTTTTAAGTAAAGTTTTCGTACAACCAGATGTGATGAACCTCCAGTAAATAAACCCTACACGCCATTTACCACTGAGTACGCCAATTTATAATGGTCTCCAACTACTCTGTACCGCTGTAATGTGGCAAACTGCCGTTTTGCCATGCTCCAACCTCCTCGTTTGCGCAGAGCCCACAGCGAATGAGCTGTGCTTCCCTGGTTCCACTCGGAGTTCAATTTCTATTTTCATAGCATGGTCACACGGTTAAAACAGTTTCGCAGTGCACTTGGTGTGCTTAATGGTACTGAGGCCCCATGGTTTCCCAGGAACAAGAAGCAAAAAATGAAAACATACAACAATGTCCACTGACCAGAAGACGGCCTTCATCCAAAGCCTTCAGTGTGTAGTACGCATTCTCCACACGACAGTCCTCTCACGTGGAGGTGTACTGTAGCCCACATGCTTGTGAGCTGTGTGGTGAAGCTAACCAGAAACAAGTACTTGCGAAAAAATCATTGCTGCAAACCCCCTTTGAAAGCAGCTAGCTTCAGCACTACGAAAGTGGAGCTAGTAGTCTGTATGGGTCTCAGCTTGTCCTCTATGACATTCTTCCAAGACCCATTTTATAGGCTGTGAAGGCCATGCGGGATGCAGAAGATATCGGTGTGTGTTGGCAAGATCGACATTTGGTTTGTATATTCGGCCATAAGATGCATGGGTGCTCGGTGCACATGTTGAAGGCTCTCGGAACGCACTTCGGTGGCACACTGAACGCCGACATTGTTCTCCTCATTATATACACAGAAGAACGCAAGCCCGCTGATATGTGACACTTGGAACCTAGGTCACATACCCCTATAACGAAGAAATCGTCGGGCCCCTATACTTTGTTAAAGTAACTAGGTTCAACTGTTCTTTTCATAGTCCCATTAACTGCATTGCTGACGTTTTACACATCTGGCAGCTTCTAGCGCAAAATCCTGCCATACTATGCCATGTGGCCCATGTGACATCTACTGCGAGGGGCTGTCATAGGTTTAGCATGAAACGTCACGCCCTCTAGCCGTGAGAAAAACCACAAAGACGTTGGTAGACGAGGCAGGCAAAGTAGCTACCCTGAAGCCCGGCCAGTGTGCAGGTGGTCAACTGAAGCGTAAACAGAACGGGGTGATGTATCTGCTGCGGGCACAATGTAGTCTCAGCCTTAACCTTTTACTTTTTTTTTTCTGCCTCCATCCAGTGCACGAGTTGAGTAGGAAAAGGCAGAGGAAAACCATTAATCACCGATATCTCTGTTGCTACGTAAGTGAGATATAAAATTTTTTGTGCGAGGATGACACATCACTCAGTACCTATCAGTCTTTCACACTTCCTGCCGTCAGCGCAAACCACTTCAGGGCTTTTGAAGGCCTCGGAGAATGCAGCTATCAGCTTTTGAGCATCAGCAAAGAAAACGCAAAAATTTTTATATTCCAAAGTCTTTGCTAGCCCTGAATACTTTCTCATTGCAGAAACTTGCGCAAGCATTCTGTCTAAACCTTTCATATATAGTGAACCCCCATTAGAGACATCAGAAGGCAAATACATTATCAGAAGAAGACAAAAAAGATATCAGCTGCTTACCTTCTGAAGGAACATCTGACTCTGCACAACCTCCATGTCTGGGTGTGTAGTCTGCGAGCGGGAAGCAAGCAGAAGCGCGAAGTGTTGCAGCCAGGTTCCAAGCAGTAAATGAAAATGATCAGTTAGAAAACCTGATTCATATTATTGAATGCAAGCACTGAATGAATCGCAATAACACACAAAGGCAGTGTTTCGTGGTGGCATTTTACCCACGCAAAGCTTCACAGTAGCAAATCGCTCATTGCTTCAATGAAAGCAATATATGGTGCTCTATCAAAGCCGAGATCTAACCGCTGCACAAGCTACCAACAAAAATACCTAATATGCCACAAAAACAGATTACAGCAAAAGCAGGCATATTAAGTCTGCGGCAAGAGTTTCTGTATCATTTGCTGCACTGGAATGTCATATCTTTGCGGCGGTGGCTACGCACAAGCCAAACTTTTTCAATCTTGAATGAATCCCACAAGCATTGCCAATAAACATAAGGTAATAAACAAAACCTACCCAATCAAATTGGAACCTCGATTATACGTCCACTGGTCATGCAACGACCCGCGTTATATGTAGAACTGGCACAGACTTGGCAAATCTGCCATAGAGATAATGCTAATGCAATAAATATCTTCATTATACAATACAAAATCACACGTGCCCCACCTCATACGACGGCCAGCCGGAACTCTCCAGAATGAAAGAGGCTGGTGTAGTACTTTATTGGTACACTTCACATCACCCCTAGGCATTCTGATTTGAAATTAAGTCGAGACATGATTGCGTAACGACGTGAACCGGCACATGACTGCCTGTAGTGACGATTTTGCCGACGGCCCCACTCTGTGCGTGCGACCCTCGACCATCAGTGTGAGGCAGCTCTCATCTGGCCTGCTTTTTCGCTTACCATGCTGGCAAAAGTGTTATGGAATCATTTGTACATTCATTTCAACATTACTGTGATGCCGATAATTCGTACTAAAATTACACCTCCTGAAGTCAGCGGGGGCAAGTTTGAAAGCACTTGCCGCTGCGGCTTCAGCGCAAAACATGTTAGGCCTAGCGACACCAAGAGAGCAGCGCGGTGTCGCCCAGTGCGCTGCACATCGCTCCGGGAAGAGCACTGTCGGCGTTGCTGCACACTAGTCCCGCATTAACGTCGCCAATTTTTCCAGAGGTGTGCGAACGTCTCACAATTTTGAATATTTAGCCGAATAGCAAAGTATTCGATATTCGATTCGATCCCAATGTCTGGAACATCTGCTTCACGTGGTTTCGGTTCGGGTTGTCTCCAAAGCCAAAGCCCCAATTTCATGGACACTTCCTAAGCATACGTGACATGTGCCTACGCACCTACGTGCATAGTGGTGCCAGTCTGGGCAGGTACACAGCAGCGGACGAGAACAGGTGTAAGCACGGCACCAGATCTGCACCTGCCAGGTGTCCGTGCCTGTGTTATTCGTAGCGCACACTCGTAAGGCATGCAACGCCCTTTGTCGAAGCCAAACATCACCTGGCAGCAAGATCTCAGTACAAATCCTCGCAGATTGAAAACAGGGGCTCTTTTATACCGCGTGGGTGAAACAAAGATACAGTTCACTTTGAGAGCCAGAGTAGCGAGCGCATTTATTACTTGATTTGTTTGGTTTACTGGGGTTTAACGTCCCAAATCGACTCAGGCTATGAGATACGCTGTAGTGAAGGGCTCCAGAAATTTCAACCACTTGGGATTCTTTAACGTGCATTGACATAGCACAGTATACAGACCTCTAGAATTTCGTCTCCATCGAAATTCGACCGCCGCGGCCAGGATCGAACCCGCGTCTTTCGGGTCAGCAGCCGAGTGCCATAACCACTGAACCACCACGGCGGCGCATTTATTACTTGAATGTGCCCATTGTGCGAGGTTTCTGATTATACAATTCCCAGATTACACGACGGTTTTGCACAATACTATGAGAGTTGTGTAATCAGGGCTGTACTCCAGGGAGAAATCATACATATTAGCATTTACCTGAGTGCAACCACATGGCTACAAGGCTTTCAAAGGCTTTACAACATTGACAGACACTTTGTAGTTGATGAAAAATTCATCCCGGTCAACGAATTACACCTGGAATCACTGCCTGTCTGGGGCAGCCACTCAACCAAGTAAGACGATGAGAACGGCTAGCAGACAGTAGGGCGTGGCCAGATTGATACCAAAATTCAAAGTGGGAACGGCACCAGTCTGATCTACTTAGAGGATATCCACAAGGTCTGGTTAATTTAAATTAGGGAGTAATTAGTCACTGGCATCCATCAGAGCATTGCCATATAGCTACAACTGTGGATGCCAAAGAGTAATTGCACCCTAATACCACCACCACATTAGGGGATTCGCCCCCGCCGCGGTGGCTCAGTGGTCACGGCGCTCGGCTGCTGACCCGAAAAACGCGGGTTCTATCCCGGCCCCGGCGGTCGAATTTCGATGGAGGCGAAATTCTAGAGGCCCGTGTATTGTGCGATGTGAGTGCACGTTAAAGAACCCCAGGTGGTCGACATTTCCGGAGCCCTTCACTACGGCATCCCTCATAGCCTGAGTCGCTTTTGGACATTAAAGCTCAATAAACCAAACCAAACTTTAGGGGATTCCCCACTATAAGCTGGATTAAAACCCACCATGAGCTAGAATGTCAACATGAAGTAATGACATTCTAAGTGATGACTGAGAGGTACATAAGCAGCCAAACGCAGAGGTAGATTGCGTAATATGGGAAGACCAATGTATTTGAAGGCACAAAAGAATTAGACATAGTAGAAAGGCTGAGAATTTCGTGCAAAGAGATAAGCCGGAGCTCGGAGCTTTCCTCTAACGATAATCATTATTGTTGTCAATTTAAAGCACCATGTAAAATGTTAAATGCTTTCTGAGCCAAACAAAGCACACTTAATGACACAATACAAAAAATGCACAAGAGTTCTTGAAGTAATCACTCTGACACCTGTGCAAAAGCTTGATCAATGTGAGCATTTCGATGCTACATGCTAACGTCACTTTCCACGAAGCAGCTTACTGAGCAAAGTGCCGTTATTAACCCTTTGAAGGTTTTTGCCGTATATGTACGGTGGCGGTTTTCTGTCCCGCAAGGTCTTTGCCGTACAGGTACGGTTTCGATCTTCCGTTTGAAATTTTGCGCCAAAAGAACAATGCGTGCTCACTGGGGGGTGCTGCCACCTCTTAGGACTTACAAGAAGTGTTTGAATTTTGTGCTGCTTTCTTACGGAGATAAGCAGAACTTATGTCTAGCTTTAGGGCGGCGGCACAGACTGCGGCAACACCCCTTTTGTAGTTTTGGTTTCGCCGCGTGATCGCAACGGAGTCGCGCGAAATTTGAGTTTTCTTTTTGTCAGCACTATCTTGCAGGGGCTGCCGAAGTTGATTTCTATCTTTATTGGCGCTGCTCTTAGCTTGCTTATCACCACTGCTCGCGAGGTATTCTCGCCCTCTGTGGCAACGCGCCTACGCGGTTTTGATTCCGCCGCGGGATCGCAACGGAGTCGCGCCAAACCTGTTTTCTCTTTGTGGGCACTGTTTTGCAGAGGCGGCGAAAGTTGACTTCTATCTTTATTGGTACTGCTCTTAGCTTGCTTATCACGGTTGCTATTCTATTCTATTGAACATTTTCCAGTTGTGAGTGATGCTGTCACCAAACTACTGTTCCTAATTTTTTTTTACTATTTATTCTCGATTATATACATTTTGTAGATTCAAGATCCGCAATAAAGTAATTTGACCACCTGGGAAAGTTTTCTTCAAAATAATTCGACCCTCAAAGGGTTAATGCAGAGCCTATTCCTTACAAATTGGAAATCTCACAGACAATAAAGGATGAAAACTTACCATTTGAACCTTGAGCATCCAGAATCGTTGCTGGGATTGGGGTCGCCACAACATCATTTGATGTGGCATAAATCAGTTTGCCCTCTGAAATAGTGCATTTAATACCTTATAAGTGTTGGGGTTACGACACACAGTCCAAACCCTTTATAACGAACATTCCACCACAAGGAAGTATTCCCGATCCCTCGCCAGTGAGCCATGTAAAGGCAATGCAATTATTTCCCCAAAAAACAATTTTCAGAGCGTGGTTTAGATTCAGCGAAGTTTTTCCGAGTAACTAGCCGATTCATTTCTTTTTACGCATCCAAATATGCCTCCCTTTTTTCGTTGCACCAAAAATAGCCGCCAAAGTGAGTCTCCACTTCGAATAGCACCGCTGACACAGCCTGTGGAATCGGAATTAATGCAACGACGTGCGTATACACATGCAATTTAGCATAAGACTGCCTGCGATAGTTTCGCCGATGGCTCAACTCTGTATTTGCGACCTGCAAATCTTGATGCGAGCTGGCATTCGGATGCCCCACCTTTTCACTCCCTTTGCTGTCGAAAGCGTGATGGAAATCAGACGTGCATTCATTTCTGTGTGAATTTATTCCGTCTACGCCAACAGGTAACAACGTCAGACCTTTTATGATAAGCAGTGAACAGTTCCAAAGCGCTTTCACTTAAGCCTGGAACCATGGCTAGCGGGCACAAAAGAACAAAAGACTCGAAAAAAGGCACCCCTTCTCAGCCTATTCAGGGTGAAAAAACCACATGAGCAAAGCCCGTTGTTAAGAGCGCGCGCACACCCCAAAGCCCTATTACTGAAACAACACTCACCAAGAATGTCTAATACTGCCCCAGGAGGGCCAAGGACAGAGATGTGGTGGATATAAACAGTAGGGTTATGCGACTATTTGAAATTTTCAAATATTGAATCAATGTCCTTGTATTTGATTTGCTGAATGAATCTAACAGTTCGTATTTAAAATTATTCGAAACAAACCAAATTCATTCTGAAGTTTCCAGATAGCTTTCAAATAATTGGTACAAAGTTTGAATAGGGCACACTGTACTTTTTTTTTCGATGACAGCTTCGAAAACAGAGCACACTTCGATGCCATGCAGCATGCTTCTGCTATCGGCCTGCATAGGAAAGAGGGTTCAGTGCCGTAATGCGGTCCATTCAGTAAACATCATTCATAATACTCATATATATAACCTTCAAGATTTGGCACCAAGACAAGCCCTGCATTCATGCCTGATATCGGAGGCATTGGGTCAAACTCTCATCCCTCAACAAATAAGATTTCATGAGAAAGCCGCTAGTTTGCACGCTGTCATCATAAGTAGCGAATAGTGATTTTCGAGTGCATATGACGTGAGGATCGTAGTGTTAACATAGTAAATTCGTGCAGTGTGGCACCTAGTGAAAATCAGTGCTGCTTCTTTCGACAGCTACAGCTACAACTCCAACACTTACACCACTGCAGCACTTAACTGTTCTGCAAGAATATCCGTTGCGTATGAATATTTGCACCAGTAGCGAATATACACAGAAATATTCGATTCGTATTCAATTCGGTATTTTTCACCACTCAACTATTTCTGTTTTTATAGCAGTGAATCACTAGCAGTCAGTTTCTATTTTCGGTAGACTGGTTTTCAGTTAATTGAAAGTTAACTCATGTTCAGTTAAAGTAGAGCAAATAGATATCAGCTCTTCCATAAGGGCCGTCTGTCCGAATATGACTTATTTTTCACCACTCAGCTCGTACTTGAATCGGTATTTAACTAAACTATTCGTATTCGTTTCGGTTTCGAAAAACTACTATTCTCACATCCCTAATAAACAGGCTTATGAAAACAACATTATAGACCAAAGCTGAGCAGAACAGCGTGGCGGTAGTTGGGATAAACGGCATCACAACTCCCATTTCTGCTGCTTGATCGCGACACCCGATACACAGAATATGCAGATATGGAAGTTTGCAATCGCAGGGGAGAAGACGCACAAAGCAAGTGGAAATGGACCTGCACTGCCATCGTACGACAGAGCGCTCCCATAAGCACCAGTATAGCACAGGCACTAAGCTCTCCTCTATTTATACATGGTGTATCATCTAAGACTTTAAACAATTTGTATAAATAGGTTTTTGTTCGCAGACCGCTTTTCTTGGCATTGCATTGTCCGCAGTGTAGTACATCACAATACAGCTAAGATGCGCTAACTAGCAGGCTGACTAACTAATACTGAATAGGTAACTTTTGAACTATTAACTTTTAGGCTCCATAATTATTGATAGGTGCATAGCCTACCTTAAGTATTATCCATATCAGCGTTTAGAATTTCAAAAACGCAGTTACCCTCAGGGCTGTAGCCCAACAAATTTTGGCTATTTCGACGAGTTCATGCACTGGAGAGGCTGCCTTGCCTGCAAGCTTTCGAAAGCACATGTATTTTAGCGTGATGCAGCCAGAATTTCTTGGGCCACAGTGCCGACGGCGACTGCACTTTCGAGATTCTAAAAACTTATATGGAGACTACTTATGGTGGGCTACATGCTTCTTAATATTTATGAAGGCTAACAGTAATAGTTAAAAAGTTAACGATTCAATTGTAGTAAACCAGCCTGGCAGTTAGCAGATCTTAGCTGTATTCTGATGTACTACACAGCTGACAATGCTATGCCGAAAAAAGCACTCTTCTAACTGAAAAAGTCTGTTTTTAAAAATTTTGCAGTATTAGGTAAAACACCCTGCACACATATGCTCAAGTAATGCTTTGGCTCAGGCTAATTCATTAATAATCAAAGATAGTGAAGTTCAACAGAAAGCAAGGACATAGAAAGGCACAGAAATGCACTAATCTTGTGGTTTCATGCGCCTTTCAGTGTCCTTGTACCCTGTTCCACTAAACTCTCTTCAAATAGATGTGCACTCGGGACAAAATAAAATTTAAATTGGTAGAACAAAACATGAAAAGCACGGCTCATAACACGTATGCAACAATAAAGTACTAGCAGTTCAAGCTCAGATGAGAGCGCGGAGACAGTAGTACGCTAAGGACCCGTTACGCAACGAACTCGCTCTATGGCACGCACACATAACCAAACCCGGTCATAATGAACACCATAATTTATTGGAATTCGTTCATATATGAAGGACATCAATATAACGAAACCTCATTTATAACGAGTTTCAGCATCATGTTCACTATACATGGTATTGTGAACAGCCGTGTGAAAATCTGCGGATGCAACGGCCATCAGTGTATAGTCGTTCTCATGCGTTCTCGCTAATGGCTCTCTTCTGTTCCGAATGTTTACTCAGCCTGATCCAGGCAATGTTAACTGCGCTGCAAATCTCTATTTTTTTTGTGCTGCGTCGAGTACAGCGAATGGTCATTTTATTGGAGAGCGGCAGGGCTTCCCACTGCTTTGCTGTCATTTTGAACACATTACACCTGGATCGCTGTACGGCGAACAGTTGCATCAAAATTTTGAAATGCAAGTCTGGGAAGGCATACAATTGAAGGTGAATATGTCATAGGTTTGAATCCCTGTCGCAAGGTAGTTTCCAACCTGACTAGTACATGCAAGCTATATGCAAAGAGAAATCGTATGACATTACCTGGAAAGCTGCACAACAAACGGCTGCACCAGAATTTTAGTATGTAACGTTGTCAGCAAAACTGGCGCCACTTGGAGGTTGGCCAGCGGCAAGTGTAATAGATGAACAACATGTACAGAATTGTCTAAAATGGCAGTGTACGTCTTACTGTGTACGTCCTATGGCCGCTCGACATCCCTTTATTTTTCTTGCCATCGCTGGGATTTTCTGTACCATCTCCAAGTACAAATACACACATACGCTATCCGTCGTAATGGGTCTACAGTCAAACACGATTACATCGAGCTCGGTGAAATCGAATTATCCCTTATATCGAAAAATTCTGAGCACAGTAAAGCTACAACATGAAGGTATAGGAAAATTTACTCTATATCGTACAAAAAATGAGCTATCACATCCGATTGATCAAACTTTGGGCAACACTAGGTGATTCAAGAAGCTGGCTTTCCCTCAACATGTGTCCGGGGATAAGCTTCCCACCATGTCCAACTGAACTTCAGGCAACTTCGGACAACTCAAAAAGCTCAGCACATATCCAAAAGTTAGCTTTCCCACACGGATGGCCCACGCAGACCTAGGACGATGCGGACTTTCCATGACTTAGTTGGCAGCCGCATACGCAGCCAACCAGAATATGTGTTTTTAGCGCATAGTGCGAGTTGTGCCCGCATTGTGATGCAGTCAGTAACAAACGCGGGTTAATGACGTCCTAGTCGAAATCGAGAAGAAGAAATGGGCTTGGGCAGGGCATGTAATGCGAAGGCAAGATAACCACTGGTCCTTAAGGGTAATGGAGTGTACTCCAAGAGAAAGCAAGGATAGCAGGGGGCGGCAGAAAGTTAGGTGGGCGGATGAGATCAAGAGGTTTGCGGGGATACAGTGGCCGCAACTGGCGAAGGACAGGGTTAATTGGAGAGACATGGGAGAGGCCTTTGCCCTGCAGTGGGCACAGTCAGGCTGATGATGATGATGATGTGATGAAGTTCACAAGTTCGGTGCATCGTGCTGCCATCGGCAATTTCGCATGGTTTTCGATGTCTGTGTGCGCGCGATGACAGCCGTAGAACAGTAGAACCCCCTGCTTTCCATCAGACTACAAAATATCAAGCGAGTTGAACGAGGTGAGAAGAAACCCGAAGTTACTTGCCACCAACATGGACGGACAGACGAAGCTTCGACCACTCGTAATTGGAAAAAGCAGGTCTCTAGAATGCTTGTAGAATGAGCTTTCGATTCTGTTGAGCAACAACTTCAATCGAAGAGTGTGGATAATCCGCAAACTTTTTTGCCAAGTGGCTGAAGGCTTGGAACGACGACTTGACAGGTCAAGATTGCCGTGTCTGTGCCCACCACTAGTTCCATCTTCACTTCCTGCTACTAGACGCAACGTCGGTGCTTCAACCCTTGGACCAGGGAATAATCTGCACAGTGAAGGTTGGTCTTATGAAACGTCTGACTGAATGTCTACTGTAGAAGCCAAGAACTGGAAGAGACCCAGAAATCGACCTCTTAGGTGCCCTGTCTATGCTAAGTGGGTCATGGAATGATGTCAAAAAAGAAACTATAGAGATTCCGCAGACGACAGTGAGACCATGGGAGAGCTTGCAGACGAAGACGTCATTGCTGACATCACAAATAATGAGGGCACCAACGATGCAAATTGTGGCGAGGACTGTGCCCAAGTGTCGAAGAGTGTGTGCCAACATGGTCCGTGCACTCAGCGTGGTTCGTCGCTATTGCGAGTCGACAGAAGGCTGCGGTCTCAGCTGTTCGAAGTCTATCGATAACATTGAAAAATGTGTTTCGAGGCAATGAAGATGAAAAAACAAAAAAAGTCACGTTTATTTTGCTCAGTGTCTAAGTGGCTATCAAAGACATTCATTTTTTTCCATCTCAGTATAAGTTTGTATGTTTCTAAATTTACTTAACATCTCACCAGGGGTCTTTAAAGAGAATTAAAGCACAGCCATGCTGGGAAATGAACAAAGGAAAGACAAGTTTGCCTTGAGAACCATTTGCTTAGTCAAACTTTCCAATCAAGGCATAAAGGAACTATAAACCCCAACATAAAATGAGACTGGATTTATTAACTACATTTCAGTGATGTTAAGTGTGCAGATTTAATATGAATAGTACACTGGGCTTCGGAGACAGAATTAACACAAACATCAAGCAAAAGAGGCAACTCGGCGTACGTTTTTGTACAACGTGAGTGATAATGATTCTGTGCCTTGTATGTATCAATATTTTTTCTGGGAAATTATAACTGTCGCAGTGCAAAACAGCACATACATACTCTGGCTTTAAGCAGCATGTTTGCAGTTGTGTAGGAGTACTAAAGCATAAATGACAAGAAAAAAACATCAAAACATAGAAGAAACATAGATCTAGCATCTTCCCTACAGCCAGTCCAAGCATGCCACACAACTTTGTGGCTTCATGCATGAAATCACACGTTCTGCCACTCTTGCATGAGACAGAAATTCATTACCTCGCTTAAAGGGAGACTGAAGCACTTTTTTTGAAAATCCGGCTGGCAGCGGCGTCCTACAGTTTTTCATGCTGTATGCTCGAATATCGCATCCAAATAAGGCAAAAACAAGCGCGAATTGCCTTTTTTAGCAGAAATATGCGGCCTGTGCCGCGGGGCACGCCGCACGGCGCGCCGCCGCCCGTGATTGGTCAAGAGAGGTCGTGACGTCACTTTGAGGACTGGAGAAGCTACCGATGCGGATCCGGCGCTGCGCTGAGTGCAGATTGCAGCTTTCCGTGGCGTTGTAAAAGCGAATATGACGACTATTTTTTTACTGACCTCCAAAGAAAAGGATACTACAGTTTGTTCATTCCACGTATCACCCGAAAGCAAAAAAGACACGAGCAAAAAATTCTACGCCTAGCACAAGCATACGCTAGCGTGAAAGACACGTATGCAGACCATGCGTAAAAGGTGCCAGCACAACCTCGGCTGGTATTCTCTGAAAGGAAGGGGTGCGAACAATACTCAAGTCAATTACCACCACCGGATGCCTCCTGGCTCGCCCAAAAGAGCGTCATCCTAAAGAAAAGGCCCAAAGCGCTGTATACAAAAAATCCTATTCTCACTACCCGGCGTAGGTTGGGGCAAGAAAGTATATCAAGGAAACGATGAAGCAGCACAAAGCTGATGTCAAAATTAGCGAAGCGCAGTGGCCAAGCACTGCGAGGCATGTGACCACAGGATATTGAAGAAATCATTGTGCACTGGAAAACAAGCTAAATACGCGCACAAGGCTGCTGCTTCACTCGTGGCGCGTTCAGCAGATGCCAGAAAATATTCATCGCTGCCTCGGAAACGTTCGCCCTTCTTAGATTTGCAGTTTAGGTTCAGTGAAGTAGTGGCCAACTATATGTGTGTTTAAAAGCCAAGCTAGCTGCAACTCGTTCGCTGCCACAACTTGATGAAGAAACCGACTAAAGTTGCGAGACATTTTTTTTTTTTTGCGAAAACTTGGTTGGCATTCGTTTCTCTGTTAAATTTGCATCCGAAATCAGAACGTCGAACGCTTTCATTTTAATCGCTTAGATACGATTAAACGAGATGCCGCATATGAAGAGCTTCAATGCTTGCTTGCTTTGCTTTATTGTGCTTTGCTCTGCTTGCTTGCTTGCTTGCTTCGACACGTCGAACCGAGTATAAAATCACTAACCGACCCTTGCTGAGCACGTCTAAGGTGGTCTGGCCGCACCTAAGCTGAGGAGAGCGACACATGCTTAAGCCTCTATAAGGTTTCTTCAGGGGCTAAGTGAGCATGTTTCTACTTTTAAAAGAGGCGCTTCTTCGGAATGCTGTCACGCCTCTTATGCGCGAGAAAATCGAAGGAACTGTGTCATGGTTCAGCCGCGCCTTTTCGACACAAATCTCCAGAGGTCACATTAGGGACACGCTCTGCATGTAGCTGTTCTCACGAAAGTGCTTCGAGCAGAGTACGCTTGCTTTGGTCGGCTTGAATTCTTCGTCAAAGCAGCGAGCGCTTGCGCTGCGAGCGTGTGATCTTGCGGAAAACAGTTGAAGACGACACAGTCGCGGGCGTAGTTGTTCGTCGACACGAAAGCAGAGCAGTACCTTGTGTTGAATCTGATTCTCAGGATCGGCTGACACGCTTTGTACGTCACAACGCATGCAGCACGAGAAACAACGCGCGCTGAAAGCTCGCTCGGGTGCGCCGAAGTATCCCCGGCTCCTCAACGTGACGTCACGTTGGCCGACATGGACGAGGTTTCCCTCTCCGCTGTTCTCCTCTCCTGCGGTCGCGCGGGGCGCGGGAGATTTAAACATCGCGTTTTTAATTGGTGATTGCGCCACCGTTTTGGCCAAAATCGAAAAAATAATTTCACAGACGTGATCAGCAATGACACTACTTTAAAACCCTAAAAAATTAGCGCATTCGAAAACCGCCTCAGTATCCCTTTAAATAAAATAAAGATTATTATAGAGCTCAGCAAACGAATGCCAAAGTCACTAAACCACTGCAGCAGGTGAATAAATAAATCTACAGAAGCTTCGCATCAGAGACTGATACCATACCAAGTGGAAATGTAATACACAAGAATTTTGTTGCGAGTATCCCACGAAAGCTGCGCAAACAAGACATAGTCGCCAACAACCACAGACATGTCTGACATTCTACGACAAGTGTAGCGTTCAAAAACTTTCACAGTTGCAGCAAACACTCACCCGCTCGAAAAATTTTAGACTTGAGGATCTTTTGAAGATTGCTGTTCAAAGACCGGAGCTCCTTCACATCTCGTGCCAAAGCGTCGTACTTCTCTTTGAGGGCCACGTGGATGCTTCTTGGTACAACATCACCGGGACCGGCCACGGTCAGCAAACTCTGACCCTGGTTGTTGTTCAGTCCCGCTCCGTCCAGTTGCTCCAGCTCGGCTGGCAGCACCCTACTCTGCATGGCTGTGTGAACTCTCATGGCCATAAACGACAACTCGTACTCGCGGAGGACCTCTTCGATCAGCCGCTGCCTCTGTACTGACCGGGCATGATCTTCATCTTGTTGCACTGGTGAGCAAGGCGTCTGCAGTCCAAAGAAATGTAAACACTTTTATAAGCGCATTCCATTCCGTCCTGCTGAACTGACGCTTTCTTTCACACATTTCTGCCACACGTCACCATGTCATTAATTTCTAATTTGCATGTTTAATCAAAAATAGCATCAAGCACAACTACTGCAAGAATGTGGCAATAAATTATTGCATCAAAAATTAATACACAATGAAAAACAACTCAGTGCATGAATAAAAATCCAATATTGAAGTACACCACTGGCAGCAAATCAATTGCCAGGTACCATCTCTACGTGCTTACCTCGCAAAAAAAATCGCAAATCGCAAAAAAAAATCGTTATTTTGAAAATGGCATGTTTGAAATGTACATCCTGTCTTCTATCCCTGGGTCAATATTTTTTTCTGTAATTCCACTTTGTAAGGTTAAATGTGCCAATCTCGGATTGTTTTTCGTTGTTTTCTTGAAACACAAATTTTTGACAGTTCGCTGGTTTATAAGAAGGAAATAAACAAAATTTTTATTGCAGCATGCAGCTAAATGATCAAAGTATAGAATGTTGGCAACTGATTTCTCGATTTTTGGTTGCAATTTTTTTTGTGCACTCTAAATTAAACTGCTCGTCAACCAGTCCTCCCTACAATGAACTTCAACAAGTTGTAAAGTAACTAGTATTGGCTTAATCAAAAAAAGTGCTTCCTACATCGTATTCCTTGTACTGTATATTATCTAGCCACACGTTAATAATAGTTTTCCGGTCAGTGTAAGCTTTTTTTCTAATGTTCTTGCAAACAAAGTATTGAAAATGTCTAATATCCTGAAAACTAACTGACATATCAGGATAGTAGTCACATATTTGAAGTCAGCATACAAAACTGATCAAGACTGTGCATTTCATTACATTTAGTCCAAAAATAATGAAAAAGTTCCAAAACCCATTTCCTCTTAAAGACAGAGAACAGTTAAGGTGATGCTGACCAAGGGATTGCAAATTCATTCACCCACAGCAGATCGGGCATTTTTCATTTCGATTTTCACTTCTGCTACCTCTATCTAACGCTTGCGATTGTGAACTGCACGCATTGGTATCGGCATGACCAAATGAACGCCGTATCTCATTACAATACAGTATTATAGGATTTGCATTGCTCTCACCCACGCACAGAACCAAGGTGAAGTATACAGTGACCAAAAATGCCTGTTGTCTCTTCCCTGAATAAACCATGCTTGATCATGTAAGGAAATATTTGCCAGGATGAGCACGACACGCATGGCATATGAGGTATGCGCCATATAAGGAGAGAAGCTGAAGTATGTAATTCTTTACATCAGCTTTAGCAGCACTCAAAGAATGGAAGAGATGCACACACCACTGGCACAAAATATGCTGAGAAACTTAAATAAGCTTGAGTTATGTACCGGTGTTATCGTCAGCTTTCTTTGACTAGTTAACTTCTTGTAAGAAAAAAAATGTGTGAAAGACATTTACAGGGCACTAACTGGAAATATGTGTCAATAAGCTGCACGTGTGTTTGCAACTTTTTGACTGCAACCGCTTTCATGAGCAAAAATGTGTAAGTGTTCAAAACTTAAAGTTTACAATCAATTACACTCAACTTGGACAACCTTCATCTTCTTCGGAGCCATTACATGCTGTCTCACATTTACACGAGGAACTAGGAGTGCATGGTTGTCACGCTTGGAGAACCACTGTCGGCAGCAAGAATTGGTGCCTCAAGGCACACACGCGATGATAAGAGTAGATAGCCATGCTTACTGTGCATGTGCCTTTGCTGCCGATTTTCCCTGGCTGTCAGCGGCAGTGCTTCCCAAAGCGGCGCGGTCATGCACTCCCACGTTCCCTCTAAGATCGAAACAACCTGTACATGCCAGCAGGTAGTTAACGCGGTAGCCGGTTTGGCCGTAGCCACTGAAATAGCTTCAGTACACTAACGCTGCAGCAAGAAAAGCAGCACAACATTTCTGCAGGAATCTAAGAGCCTTCTAAAAGATACTTCTGTCAAAACTGATGCCAAAAATACAACTGACCGCTTCTTCTTTGTTCAAAAACAGTAATATACTGTACAATGTGTGACTCACCACAAAACAGCCCTGAATTTCTCCATCCCATTTTTTTTTAAATTTGAGCACTACACTGAGATTTCAAAATGAAGTTTTCAGAATTGCTGGAAAAAAGCTGGCTGGATGGGGAAAAAACTGAACCTGAATGTGGACAACTGAACCAGTGACTGAAATAAATGGTGAGAAAGACACCAAAAGAGAGGAGTAAGCTGAAATCTGCTCTAAAGCAGAAGACTGGAGTGTGTGCATGTTTAAAGAGAGCACAGCCTCATGATATGTACCTGACGTCCATAATGGAGCATGCACTTTTTTTACAAAGGCACATTTGTTTGTAGGTCAAACAAAAAAAATTTCCAGGAACTTCTCAAGAGGTTTCACCAAGACTGCCCACCAAACACGGTGTTGCATTTAAATGTTTGTGAAAAAGCCTCGAAAAAGAAAGAAAGGGCGAATGCATTCTTAAAAGCAAAAAAAAAAAAGAGAACTCAATAACACTGACATTCTGGCTCCTGCAAAAAGGTCTTGCTCGTGAGAATGCTGCTCGATAAGCTTTCATGCAGGAGCGTATTTCATTTCCATGCTCCTTTTCGTTCATGACGTGATGAGCTTTTCCAAGAACCTTACTAACTGCATTAAGCCTGCATTACGGCTGCATTAAGCCTGAATGATTAGAACACTTAACGATCACCACTAAAAAGAGGGCTGCCAACAAGGGGAAAGAGAAGCTAGCAGAGGCCCTCGCTATTCGAGCTTCATGACAAAAAGTGTGCTGGAAGTAGCATGTTTTCAAAGACTAAAGCACATTCTTTTGTTCATTATACAGTTGCGTCATCCGCATCACCAGTGAGTTTATGAAATGCGGTGAGTGGTATGAAATGCCTGAAATGAACATTAACAAAGCATACTGAGGCGCCAGTTGGCCAGCCTTAACACTTGAACAAACATAACGCCTGAAACGTCAGAAAAAAGGAATAAAATTCAGGAGGCACTTTGGCTCTCTCAAAGTGCTGCAAGGCGAAAGCCTTTCCTGGCGCACTGTTTGCGCTGTACTGATGCTTTATTTAACTACACACTTTGACTACACATCTACAACAACACACTCTGAATGCTTCTTTAGCACGACTCTCTCTCTCTGCTGCGATGAGTTCGGTTGAGTCCACGGCTCTGCTCGCAGTGATGAGGTATGTAATGTGCTCACCCACGGACGCCTTACGCCCCCTGTTGGAGCAGACGACAACTATTTTATTAGTTGTCGTGTGCTCCAAAAGGGGGCATCAGGCATCCGTGGGTGACCTCATTACTGCGAATCCGTGCACTCTGGCGTCACAACCATTTCGACTGAGCGAAAAGAGGGACATCTCTGCTGACAACCTTCTGTCGACAACAATGAGGCATTAAAGGCTGTCGCCTTAAAATTGTTAAAACAAGCCCTGGAATGCTGAGTGTTGCCAGACACTTCTCCATGAGCTGAGGAGATTATTATGTGTAAAGGAAAGGCGCAATACTAGCCCGTCTGGGAGCAGAAGGCCTTGAGGGCAGGAATTATGCGGTAACTGTCTCATTTTGGGTTGACACACTGAGAGAGAGGGAATGAAGGAAATAAAAAAAATTGGAGGGGACGCTCAAGCTCAGCCTTGAGGGTATGACGCGATAGTGTAATAAGTCAATGACCATATGTGCAGAAGGTCATTCTCTACTTTACACCCATAGATCCCTGGGAGTCCTCCTACCACTCCTGGCACAGTAGTGCAGCGGTTAACACTCTCGCGTAAAAACGACCAAGCGCTCAGTCAGTAAGTATGAACTGTATACACCGGGAGGATATTGTTCTAGCAAGCTGACTCCTAAAGCTCAGTACCAACAACCCACAGACCAAACCCATCGACTCCTAAATCTCTGACCATTGTCGTCAATACCAAAGCAGTGCAGGAACAGGAACAAGCAAAGAAGCACAAAAAGAGGGCTCCGCTTTTTTGCTCATTCGCGTCCCTTTGCAATGCTCCAACATTGTATCATAAACTTGACCAGACCAAGCATCCATTTCGACTGCCATCAACCATAGTCCTACCTCGCTCCTCGCCGATCCATTCTGCTGGCGGATGGCAGGCCTCCAGGGTCGCTGTGCTTTGAAGGCGGCCATTTCTTCCACTGTATCTGCACACAACAGTAAAAGTGCTCGGAATGCCAGAAACAAACCAGCTGTAGTTTTCGCCTCCACAGGAAAGTCAACCACGCCATTAACAAAGACATCGAGGACTAACTGAAGTAGGCCTGTGTTGATAGATAATTGCTTTCTAAAGTAGAATACAACTTAAAAGAACAGCAGTTGCTAACAACGGGCCAAAACCCGCGGCACCTTGTATTACTCCACTGGCCAATTGCAACAGTAAACAAAATCAGCTGTAATAAAGAGAGTTGGGGTTTGCTGCCCCAGCGACTAGCGCCGACGAAGGAGACGAAGAAGATAGAAGATGAAGCTGACGAAGCTCGGGAGCGCGCTTGCGAACGCTGGCCTGCTGAACAGCACCGCTTGAACAAAGACCGGCCGTTCACACTAATTGTGCGAGTCGTCTCATTACACTTGGTGGAGGTGCTGCTTGCTCTTCTCCTGGAGCTACGCCACGATGCCCAGGCTACCAGGCTCTACCACGACATCCGAAACTTCGGCCCAACCTGTCCCCACCGCTGTCATCTGTTCCAGGGCCGTCCGTCAGCGCGACCCTGCGATTTTCAGCGGCACTGACGACACCGATGTAGAAGATTGGCTGGCCTCCTACGAATGCGTGAGTGCTTACAACAAGTGGGATGACGTCGTAAAGCTCACGAATGTCATCTTCTACTTGACCGATGTCGCCAATTTGTGGTTCCGCAACCACGAAGCGGATTTTACTACCTGGGCGGCTCTAAAAACCAGCCTGACTGACGTCTTCGGCTGCCCCGCTGTCCGAAAACTTCATGCTGAACAACGGTTGCGCAGTCGTGCCCAGCAGAACGGCGAGAACTTCACGAGCTATATCGAGGACGTCGTTGATTTGTGTAAGCGGCTCAATCCATCTATGAGCGAGGCTGACAAAATCCAACACATTATGAAAGGGATTGAGGACGATGCGTTTCAAATGTTGTTGTCTAAAGATCCCCAAACCGTTTCCGACGTGGTGTCTTTGTGTCAGAGTTACGACGAGCTTCGCAAACAGCGACATGTCACCCGCCGTACCACTTGCTCGGACTACACCATTTCGAGCTTGGCAGCAGGCAGTCCTGCCCACGATCAGCCGGCACTTCTTCAGCACATCAAGCAGTTTGTGCGGGAGGAAGTCGCTCGTCAATTATCGCTGGTTACCTGCCAATCCACCCCGACGCCATCGCTGTCGCCATCTATTCAGCGTGTCATCCAGCAGCAGGTAGATGAGGTCCTGCCGCCCACTAATCCACCCCCTCTGGTCACTGCACCGCTGACATATGCTGAAGCAGTCACCCGGCCACGCCCTCAGTCGCTTGTGCCTGCTTATTCGCCACCTGTCACCGTGTACCCTCAGCGGCAGCTCGCCCCTGCACTGCCACTCACTCACCATCCTCTGCCTCGCACCGGTCCCCGCCCTATGAATCCGTGGCGTACCCAAGATAACCGCCCGATATGCTATGCTTGCGGTCTCGGTGGTCACGTGGCCCGCTGGTGCCGCACGCGCGGATCCGGTTCTCACGACTACGGGCGCCCGCCGACGTATGACGTTCCGTTGCCTTCCGTACCTGTCTCTTCTGCTCTGCCTCCTCAGAATCCCTCCCCGTCTAGCTCCGACTCCTACAACCGCAGCCATCGGTCGCCGTCTCCTCGACGCCATTCGCTCTCTCCTATGCGCCGCCGGTCACCACCCCTCCAAGCGGAAAACTAGGCGCCGCAGTTCCGGAGGCAAGAACTGCGCCGTCGATGACCGTCTCAAGCCCTATCACCGCTCCTACGAATGTTATTGAAGTGATCGTTGAAGGTGTTACTGTTGACGCGCTCATTGACACTGGTGCTGCCGTGTCCATCATTAGTCGCAACTTGTGCCGCAGACTAAAAAAAGTGATGACGCCGCTTTCGGACCTTTCGCTTCGCACCGCCAGCGCTGACCCCATTCGCCCTCTGGCAGCGTGCACTGCCCGCCTCGTCATCCATGACCTCTCCTACACCATTGAGTTCTTCGTTCTCACCCGCTCCTCTCATGACATCATCCTCGGGTGGGACTTTCTGTCCGCGCATCACGCCATCATTGACTGTGCACGTGCTGAAATTAATTTGTCGCCGCTGTGTGATGCTCTTCTGGACGCCTCCCCTGTTACCGCCGCGCCTATTCTCGCCGCTGATGACGTCGACGTGCCAGCTTTCTCATCTGTTCTCGTGCCGCTGACTTGTGCTGCCCTCTCTGACGCTACTGTCCTTTATTCACCCTCTCCCCTTTGTGCGCACCGAAAATCTGTCATGCTCCCTCAGGCCGTGCTCACACTTTCTGTTGGTTGTGCCGCCCTGTACGTCGCGAACCCGTTGCATTTCCCCACCACTTTACTTCGGGGAGAATCGCTTGGCACAGTTGATGTCATCGATCTCGACGACGCTTCTCCTGTCCTTGATGAGTCTGCCGCCCATGACATCAACGCCCTCACTCCTCCCGCCGACATCGCCGACCCGTCCTCCTCGGATATGTCTTCCCATTCTGTCGATGCCGCTCTACCACCTCACCACCACGCCCAGCTCATTGCTTTGCAGCAGCGCTTCCGCGCATCCTCCGACTCCCCTCAAGCACCGTTGGGTCAAGCACCGTCAAGGAATTGCTCAGCGATCGGGGTCGCGTCTTCTTGTCCGGCGTCATGGAAGCCCTCCTTCGGGAGTGTCATATCGTTCACCGCAGACCAACGGCATGACCGAGCGCTTTAACCGGACCCTCGCGATATGATGGCCAAGTACATTTCTGCCGATCACTCAGACTGGGACCGAGTTCTCCCTTTCGTTACCTACGCTTACAATTCTGCAACGCAAGCCACTACTGGTTTTTCCCCGTATTTTCTTCTCTATGGCCGCGAGCCTTCCTCCATCATGGACACCGTACTCCCTTACTGCCCCGATTCGTCCGAATTGACCACCGTCTCTCAAGCCGCTGCGTATGCCAAAGAATGCCGTCAACTGGCCTGTTCCTTTACTTCTCACGACCAGCACCGTCAGAAAAGCGCCCGCACCGCTTCCCCCGGTCTGCCGCCGTCTTATGATCCTCAATCCTTGGTTTGGCTTTGGGTGCCCTCCTCCAGCTCGGGGCAGTCTACAAAACTGCTGAGCAAATACCAAGGCCCCTATCGCGTTGTTCAGCAGACATCCCCAGTTAACTACCTGATCAAGCCCCTCACGCCTTCGTCTGACAATTGCCGCCGCGGCCGTGAAATTGTGCACCTAGACCGCCTGAAGCCCTACTACGACCCAGCTATCGTCTCGAGCCCTTAGGCCGCCAGGATGGTGCCTTTTCGCCCCGGGGGTATTGTAATAAAGAGAGTTGGGGTTTGCTGCCCCAGCAGCTAGCGCTGACGAAGGAGACGAAGAAGATAGAAGATGAAGCTGACGAAGCTCCGGAGCGCGCTTGCGAACGCTGGCCTGCTGAACAGCACCGCTTGGACAAAGACCGGCCGTTCCCACTAATTGTGCGAGTCGTCTCATTACACAGCTTTTTTATTGTTTGACAATATCAAACAATCTCTGTATCAGAATTCTAGAGCTGATAATTTTTTTTTCTTGTGATAAGATTCTTGTTTAGGTAACAAGAAACGTTTAAGCAGTGGACTACTTTTTCGTCGTGGAGGAATTCTGTGCGCGGTGGCTGAACGTGGGCGGAGCTTCACTGCAGACTTAAGTTGTACCCGACTATAATGGTAACAAGGCTAGATGCACTCAAAGCAAAGCTTTTGTTAAGCAAAGAAAAGGCCAAAAAATGAAGTACTAGTACTGCCCTCATCGGCCATTTTGGCAAGCAAGCTGTGGTGATGTCAATACAGTTTCTTGCGAAGAGATCACCGAGGCTACGCTTAAAGGCCATTCACCGTCAAATAGTGATCACAAAGGCCCTTTTTGTTCTTGAACCCACTAGTTTAAATCGAGTACTAGAAAAAAATATGTTGCATTTCTAAATCGAACTTTCTGTGCAGTAAGTTAGTCTTTGCTGCTGAAAGAATTTCATTATAGCCATAAGGTGATGAACAATTGATCTTTAGAAGGGCAGAAATTCGACGGAGTTGTCATAGTATCCCTTTAATTAGAAATTGATAGACAACCTCAAATTTGATGCAAATTGAATGCCTCTGCATACTTTCAATGCATGAGTGCTTTCCTTATTTAGATTTCACTCTCAATGTGAGTTGCGATCACCAGTGTATGACAGAGAGACATGGGAACACTATAAGTGGATAGCAAATGAAATTCCTAAACCATGCGCTGTGCTTTGTCTTGTGTCAGCAAAAAGCTGTGACAGTTAACTTTGGTATCTTGGCAAACTAAACTGCGTCACTAAGTTTCAATGCAGGAAGGGGCCTCAACCCATTCACTTCCAATATCAACAGCTGCAGAAAACTTGCTGCAAAAGAAGAATAGCAAAAAACAGGTCGATCAAGATCACAGGAAGCCCACTCAAGTGATACCACATGTTCATAAGGTATCCCAGAACCTAAAAAAGATAGCAAGAAGATACAATGTAGATGTGCTTTTCACAGCTCCCAGCAAGCTTGCAAAAATATGTCCAATGATGGTAAAAAAAAGAAAAAGCAAGTATCCGCAATCAAGCAGCAACTCTGTTTCACACAGTGCACAACTAACCTAGTTTATAGCGTTCCCCTTTCTTGTAATACAGTATACTTTGGGCAAACAGGACGTTGTTTTAATGAAAGAGCTAGGGAGCACTACAATTTGGCCAAGGAAGGGAAGAGTGGGCATTTCGCCATACATTGTCGTGACTGCAAATGCAAACCCATATTTTGAAAAACCAAATTTCTTGGGCGCGGGAAAGACCAAGTCGAAAGAGAGATTGTGGAGGCATACCATATTAGATTAGCAGGCAGTCAATGTGTCAGTTCACCATCTTTGGTCTTGCATGATAATGAAATAGAATTTTTGGAAAACTGATTGATTTCCACATGATGATCAGTAGGACTGTACATAAGGTTTGGTTTTTCTATAAACTATCAGTTGGAAGTGCAGCGCTCGTCCTGTTGTGTTTGTTCTCTCTTGTTGTCCCCGTTTCGTTCGCGCTGCAACAGATTTTTGTATAATGTATAAACACCAACTAGCCCAAACTTTAGTACATGACATTTCCCATGAGCCTTATGAGTTGTTTGAAATTCCCGCGCGAGGTGATGCGGCTGTGACATCATGACCCTACATCGCCCCCGACGGAGAGTTTTCTATAACACGAGCTTCTTAACTCTCTCGCGTTAGTACAGCGGCTGTCATCGGGAGTGTGACGAGTGCCACTTCGCAGTTCACATGCGTCAAGATTTTTCACAAAGAAAAATTTTACTTCCTCTTGATGTTCGATAGTGTTGAGAGCCGGATAAAATATGAAATTCTTGTACGCGACCTTTTCAGCACAGGTTATTGCTCATTCTTTCCAGCAACCCTGGTTGTGCTGTGCCATCGCGGAAAGCCCGCGGAACGCTGAGGACATCTCCATCCAATTTTTGCTGTCAGTGAAAATCTGTTCTATTGCTCTTTAAGGCTATGCAGGTGTTTATTTGGCAGCGGAAGATACACCTCTTGCTTGGAAAATTCCATTCAGGTGTTCCTACACTCAAATGAAAAAGCCCGCAACACTTAGCCAAGTGGCTGGGACGGCTTTTTTTGTGTTTTTCTTAACTGTTTTGCAGGGCCCAGTGCAAGGCTATAACAAGGCGAGAAAAATGTAAGCAATGAGCAAGACAAATGCAAGGCAGTTTACAAAAAAAAAAGACAACATTGCAAGAGAAACTATTAAGGAGATGCCTTATTTATTCATGTACTTGTCTTACCTTGAAATACCTTCATTATGAAGAAGTATGTGAAGGATGGGCAGTCACACGTGGTGAATTATTGCTTCCACCAAATATTTCATGCAAGAGTAAAACTACTAAAGTTTATCAATTCAACACCTTGATTTTGAAACACAGACGCTAGCCATGCCATGCATACAAATGTTGACAGATTATTCACTACACACACTGAAACACGCAAACAATAATGCCCAAGATCTTAAAAGTTAATAATACTTTTACACGGCCTGGCTTCTACAGTGTTGTCCGAGTTTCTTCACTATGTCCTCACACAAGCTCAAAATGAAAAACAGTGAAATAAACATTTGCATACTGTCAGCTATTTATTTTGTCACCTTCCACACATCATGCACACAACCCGAGAATCTGAGTGTAAGAAAGGGTAAAATGATGTGAATAAAAATATGAATTATAAAAAACTTTTTGCAACTGGTTCACATTTGTAAAAATTTTACTGTAACTCCCCAGAACCACAAAGAGCAGCCTTCTGAGCTGAGAACCAGGTATACATGGCACCGAAAAAAAAACGGTCTTCTCACAGTTTGCTAAAGGTTATCGACAAAGCTTTTGCAATAAGTCAAAAAACAAAATTTAGATTTCAGACAAACTAACCTTTCCCACATAAAGATGAACAAAGTTACGGATTTTTAATTCTCAACTAAGCGCGGCAGATGTTATGAAACCATTCTTTTAGTGATTAAGAAGAGGATAAAAATAACAAACATATAGGAGGTATTCACTGAGGCCGCGCTACCAGACGGCGCGAGCGTCGTCGCGGCAGGCGCGCCATGTTTGCGGTCGTTTCAGGCCAGCTCGCGCAGTGTCACGGTGCGCCGTGAGGTACCCGGAATGAACTGTTAGTGATCCGGAGTATATTTGTACGTTGTTGAATAAGTCAGCGACCATTTATCTTTGTGGAGCGCGTATTCTGCATGAAGTTTGGAGCAGAATTCTTCTGCGCCGTGATATAACCGAGCTGCCTCAACTCGGCAGCAAAACTGGCTGGCTGCGCTGCACGCAAGAACGTACACGACTTGCAGTTTTTAATATCAGTTGATAACTGTCAGCTAGTCATGCAGGGCACATCATGGATAAACAGCACGATTAATTACTGAAATTCCAGAACTGCCACCGCAGAAATTGATAATTCAAGCGCCTAGCTGTAGTCCGCGAACTGCTGACGCTTCTCAGACGTACGGTCTTTCAGCAGAAAGGCAAAGCGTCATAGCTGCCTTATTTACCCGACAGAACGGCCAAACAAATACTGCCATGCGCTCGCAGCACGAACGGCAGACACAGCGAGAATGTTTTGCAGTTTTGATTGTAGCTACGTAGCGCTGCTTCGTATGCACAAGACCGTTTTCGCAGCAACGCAGTGTGCAGCCATTCCGCTAGATTCAGTTGTAACACGTCACTTTCAGCAGGTAGAGATGACAAGTTAAGCTACAGCTAAGTGAACAGACCCTTCGAATTACTCACCTCTTCAAAAACGGCACTTCGGCCGTCGGCACCGCGGACGTCGGCACCCACAACACGACTCTTGGACTCACCCGCTTGTCAAGTAATTGCACCCTCTCATATGTTTATATCCTTTAATTCCTTGGCCTGCCAGCAAACTTAAGCCGGGCACAAGGTGGGCCTCGATACCGGTGAATTCAACGCGCGGCAGCAGTCTTGTATACGTCGCACACCATGCAGGTGCCTCCGCATTCCTACGAGGGGTCGACCTTTTCACAAAGTAGAACCTTCTGAGCGTGCCCGCTCTTTTCTGCTTCGCACAGTTCACGGAATATTCACTCAGTCAAGCGGCGGCACGGGTCGGACAGAAATTAAGTGCGGCGAGACGCGAAATACACTCACATTTCACCCATCACCAGCTATTCAAACGCTGCGGCTGGCTGCGGCGGCCGCGCGCGCGCGCGACCACCAACATGGCGAATGCCGCGCCGGCCGCTAGCGCCCCTTGCGGATGACGTCATGTGAATACCTCCTATAACAACAAAGCATCTTGCAAAGCATGTATGAATGTTCTTGCGCGTATAATACGCTCTCCTGATATTTACTAAATCAGCTTCAGCCTTTTCATACACGTTATACAAACTGGTTATGCCAGCGAATCTCGGACATAAATCAAGAGCTAGGTGAAGCCACAAACCACGCAGACTTCCATCCCACGGCATTCTAATAGCCACTGCGTGACAAGCGTCTGACCCCATACGAAATCAATTGTATATGTTACAGGAGCTAATTAATGCTTTCAGAAGGAAGAAATGTTCGTCATTATACCAATCCCTCCTGCACACTAGAAAGCCCAGTACAGAAAAACGCGCGGCCACGTCAGAAAGATCTGCTCAAATCTTCGTTAGATTGAAAGCGCAAGCTCCCGTCTTCCAGCGGAGATAAAATTGTGGTTGCGTGCTCAACATACGTGAGCCACTCAACATGAATTACTTCCGAAGCGGACCTGCATGCGCCGTGTATCTGTGACGCCGAGCATCCACGCAAACAAAGAGTAAACAACTACGATTCTCAAAAGTTGGGTGGCAAAGTTGACAGGCCGCCACTGTGAGAGGTTGCATTCCACAGCGACGAACGGAAGCTTAGTGTTGTGCACTGCTGTAGAAACGGCGCACTGAAAACATCGAAAGTAAGTAAACTTTAGTTGCACGTTAGTAACAACTGTTGTTGCTATTTGAAGACGCAGATCGGGTTACTTTCATACTCTCCAGCTAAACTCTCGTAATGTCCAAGGAACAGTTGACAAACTGATCGACAAGCAGATCTGCGTTGTCAACTGTCATTCGTAATCCAGCCGCGCAACGCACATTCTATTGCTTCCATTGCAATCGCTTAGGAGTAGATTCGGCAGCGTACCTGTCATGTGGATGATCTTGGCGTTGAGGTATTCGCAGACCGAGTTGTCTCCATTGCAAGCGTGGACGCGATAGGTGTCGGACGGATGGAAGTCATCCGGGTCGGTGGGGTCGAAAGGCCTTTTTGTAGAGTCCCGGTGCTCTACCTGTGTGTGTTCAACCACTGTCGTCCGCAGGGTAGAATCATATTCGACGTACACGAACATCTCGAAATGTGCGTCTCCGCGAAAACAAAGATCCGCGCCAAAGCGGCCAACACGTGACAATGTTTAACGCGCAGATTGCGACGGTACAATAAAAAGAACATTCTTTCGACGTCGCAGTTAGCGCAGTGGTGGCTAGACTGTCCAAGCACAAACAGATGGACCACTTGGAACGCTAGCTTTGCACGTAAAACTATAAATGCAAAACTAGATCACACAAGAAACTCGCACAAACGGTAAGTACACTGGGGAGTCTGTAATTAAGCCCAAACTCTTCTATTTGACGGCAGCTTATGCCCATCATAAACCGTAAAGCTCTCTAAACAAACTGGAATGTGAAAGGAGAAAAAACATGTTTACTAATAATAAAAGGAATAGAACTATGTGATGTGCACTTTACAGGAGTTTAATAAGGGCAAAATGAGTTTTCTGAAATGACACAAAATCAAAACCGAAACTGAGCGTACAGTGCCGCACGGCCGCACCCCACTGGTGATAACAAGGCCAGATCCACTAAAAATAGAGGAGGCTAGCTATGATCTTTCTTTTTGCTTGGTATTTGAACCGAAGCTTCGATAGCCAGTTGCGTTCCGCTCCGGTCAGCATTCCACTGTGCATCGTTTTGGTCATACCGCAATGTAAATCTAGATGGGGACAGGCCACAGCGGTACAGGCTAATGCACAGCTAAGTCATTTTCCCGTCATGTGCACCCTGTACCACGGTTCTTGATAACCATGGTATGTTCCCTACAGCTTTCGATCGGACTTTCCCCCTCTAAACTTTGTGCGTGCAACGACATGAAATAGAAGACGTCTACAAATATCGAAAGCGAAACAAACAGCTAGAAAACGTGTGGCGAAAATTCGTTTGCAGCTCTCAGGCGTCTTAAATTGCTCATCAAGCTCGTCTGATTTCCGAGCTAAAATGCAACAATGTACATCATTTTTTTTTTCGAAAATAAACAACAAAGAACAAGGGGGGGGGGGGGGGGGGGCGAAGCAGCGCTCAGAAAATTTCGGGGGTGTTCTGACACCAACCCCCCTCCCTGGCTATACGCCCCTGCCGTTGCAGTGAAGGAAGCCCGCATTTTATATTTGAAATTTTGATCTGTGAAAAGAGTTTTTGCTGCATGCTTCAATTATGAATGGATATCCGTTGGATAGGAGCATGATATGATGATCAGTCTTTTGTTGACGTAATTAGTCCGTGGAATGTCCGTAATAATGGAAGTAGTGCGTAAGTAATGACCTGTATTTCTTCTGTAATGTTTATCCATAAATGCATTGTATCCGGTTTTAACTTTCTTGAACATGTACATATCCAGTCTAAGCCTGCAGACATTGAATATTTAAACAATAAGTCGAAGCATGGATGCCGTGGCAGTCATGCATTCCACCAGAGACTGAAGTGTTCGAACTGCACAGCTTTGCAACCTAGAAATTCCCGCCAAAATTCGAAGCCTTTCCTGCCAAAACTGCTCTTATAAGATATGTCTTAAAGGGGTGGAGACACCAAATTTTGAAGCTATAAAAAGCCTGCTATGGGATTCCTATGTATGCAAGGGCACTCACAGCCAGGTGTTGGACGCAACAAACGTTTAAAAAATATTTTAATTCGGTTCCAAAGATTACCTAAATGCTCACTCTCACGATCTATACCCATCGCTAGCGCCATCAACCATGACGTCACAAGTTTTAGTGACGTCATACCAAAATACAGTGACGTACGATGAGCGGGGCACAGCCGTGTGAGCGCAGTCGACGCACCAGCGAGCCGCGTTTGCTGCTAACCGCCACTCGCTCGGTTTGCGGCGCGCCGTTGCGAACAGCGTCGCAACGTCCGATTGCAGCTCGTTGCCTGCGTCCGGCCTGCTAGATGTCAACGGCTGGCCGCTCGCGGCAACAACGACGGGAAGCGGCAGCCAAATGCGAGCGCGGAGAGCGGCAGCGTCATGATGACATAGGGCGCACTCCTTGGAGCCGGGCGGTCTGCGCCAGTCTTCGTGCCGAACGCCGGCATCTGAAGAACGCGATAGTATTGTTTGTTCACGTTCATAGCAAACCCTGGGATATATGATTATCAAAAATGCATCGTTTCTGACGATCGTTGTCAAATACCGAGTTCCTGGTAGAAGTGATGACTGCGATGCAAGCAAATTTCATCAGCCGGTTTTGTGCTGCTGCTACCTGGTGCGGTTCGCCTGCCGTCTGCTAGCTCTGTTACTCAAGACGTCGTGGAAATCGAACATATCTTTTATTATGAGACGAGTTCACAGTAAAGGGGTGCCGAGCGGAGCACGTTTCTGAGCGCTGGCCAGTCCCGAAGCGCCCTCAGCTGCGGAGTCGATATGCGAAAGCAGCTAGGCCTAGCGACGACTAGGGCAGTCTGGGACCAGCGCGCAGGTCGTCGGCCGGCGTTGCCGCAGACAGTGTCGCTGCCGAAAGATCCACTTTTAGCACAGTCATGCTGTCGTATCTCGAATCTAGAAAGCATCGTTTCTGGTAGCATGGCTGTTTTGTATTTTCCTGTGCGGACGTGAAGTACGCCGAGTCTGCCGGCCGGTAGGTCAGCCTAGATACCGTCTGCCGACGTCATAAAAGCGAGCTAAAGAGTGTTCTTGACGTAAATAATAAACCATAGGACAAGAAATGTGAAAAAGTGTCATTTTTGAGGATCGCTGACCAATACTGAGCTGCTAGTAGAGGTAACAACTGTGATATGAGCAAATTTCTCACAACCGCGCCTAGCAGCTGCCGCTGGCGCGACGTTGGTGTCCGGCTCGCCTGGCGCCCGCTAGCTCCGCTGCCGAAGGCGTCGAGGAGATTGACCATACTATTATTTTATTGTGAGATGATTCTGTTAACACTACAGCTATTTGTGAAAAGTAGGCCTTTTATTATAGCGCAGGCGACTTCCGAAGCACCGACCGCTTGCTAGCGACGACCACGGCAGCCAGGCAGCAGCAGAGCTCGTCGCCCGGAGCGCCCGCGAGCGGTGCCGTTGCCGAAAGCTCCCAACATAAGCAGACATGCTTTGTCGCTGCTCGAGTATAGCTGGCAGTTCTGATAACAAGGCGATCTTGTCTTTTCTTGTTATATTCGTACACCATCCCAAGCAGCGCTCAGGTACTGCTGCACGGCAGCGAAGTGTGACACCGGTTGTGGGCGGTTGTGGGCGCAGCTTGGGTAGAGCGGCGCAGCCATGCTTACTGGCATTTTGCAGTGTTTCGCATCCTCACGCGAACCCGCAAAGGCGATATTAGCGTGCGAACAAAAAAAAAGTCGATGTCCTCACTCATTGGAATCAGATCTGTCAGAATCCGAGCTGCTGGGACTAGACGTGCAGTTGTTTGTTTTCATGCGCTGGTCAGCACGTGTGTGGGAAAGCAGACGATGCAGCAGTAGGTGCGTCACAACTTTTGTGGGCCCACGTGACCAAGCGAAGCAGTTGATCTTCCCCCTCTGTGACGTCACTGTACAACTCGGCGTTCCGAAACCGAAACCGAAAATCGTTCACCTAAAATGCTATAATAAATTATTCACTGTGAATATATGAATCTCTGAGTGTGTATCATGCTTCCTGGAGCCATAAGAAACGTTTGAAACTAAGAACGCGCGAACCACAAATTTGGTGTCTCCACCCCTTTAAAGAAAGCTGCAATATCGTCTTCTACTCTGTAATCCCCACAAAGGGCCTAAAATCCCGCCAAAATTTTGTGCCTCTCCTGCCAAAACTTCTATATTCTAGGTACATTAGGGCACGTCTCCTAAAGTCTTCTTTCAGCAGCATCGTTAGGACAGGTTGAGTTCTGGATGTAAGAAAGTTTTTCAAAGCGGTTCATTCGAAAATTAATGTTATCCCCTCTGTCTTTAAAATAAACACCTCGCGTACTATTTCGGTTGTCGTTGCTGGGTGTGCCTGTTTCATAAATAATCTGACTGCGTAAGTTAGTGCTCCTGAACGATCACTGTGCGATGACACGACTATAAGCCACCGCAATACCTCGCACAAGCTGCTTTTGAAAGAGCGAATACGAGGGAACCGAAGTAACGCCAGTCGGCCGCCTCTCTTTTCTGTAGCGAAAAACTAAAGCGTGTGATATTATAAATTTCGGCTGGACCCTTCATCTATTTAGCGCCGCTTGTCAGCAAGACAAACGCGACATAATCACTAATTTCTAAAAATAGGGTTTTTGAGGCAAATAGAAGCTTTTTGTTGGCGGACATCAAAAAACAGGCGAATCATGTTAACCAGTAATTGTGGCTAACTAAATTTTAATAGTTAACTTGACAGGCGTGTGACTGCAATTAGAGATTTGCAGCCGGCCGTTAATAATAGCCCTATATGTTTTTAGAATTTCGAAAACGCCATTACCCTCGCTGCTGTGGCTCCATTAATTCTGGCTACATCGGGCGAAAATACATGCGCCTTTGAAATCATACAGGAAAGCAACCTCTCCAGTGCACGTAACTAGTCGAAATAGCCAAATTTTATCGAGCCATAGCGCCGAGGGTAATCGCGGTTTTGAAATTCTAAGAGATGGTATGGCTATTAACGGCTGGCTTCAAATCTCTAATCAGAATCAGGTGCCTATCGTAATAGTTAAAAGGCTAACTATTTAATTGAGTTAATCATTTTGAGTAGTTAACATATTATGCCGCTGTTTTTGTTTTGTTTTTTTTGACGTCCGCCACCTCTGGCATTACTATGCCGCAAAACGCTTCTCTTAACCTCAACAGCCCGGAGCCAGAGTTAGGTGAGCTGCACGAAGCAAGCAGAAGCAGATGACCAATGCAGCGACGCAGGCGACGGTGCCAGTGCAAAGCCACGAAGCAGACAAACACCAGTGCATGCCACGTCGCATGTGCGTGTTTGCAAAATAGGGGGAGACAGCGTACGCTCTAGGGCAGACGGCCCGCACCACGGGCCTCGGCACCGCCGGAGCGTAGGCGTGGCGGGAGTGCTGTACCAGCCACCGTTTATAAAGCTTTTTTGTACCAGCGATATACTGAACTATAACCGCCGCCAATGCTGGGATGCCTCAGTGGCCAGCACCGCTTTCAGGGTGAGGACGCCGCTCTCGACGGAAGCGTGTTGGGTCCCACTCTCCCATTGTTCTACATTGGGAGCAATGCGTCGGCGACCTGCTTCGAACAGAAAACTGCCTCTACCGCGTGAAATTCCGTAAATCAGGTGTCCTCCCAAGTGTAAGCATTCGAGTCTCCCACTATCTCCGGACGCCTAGCGCCAGCTAGGCGATATCACGAGAGCTAGAAGGTGAGAACCACGTACGGCCACCTGGATTCGCGCGCGCGCGTGATCAGGCGATCAGAGCGGCCGTGTGAAAACGGAGACGGGACTGCAGAGAGGGCGGCAGAGAAAGAGGGGAGGAGGAGAGCGACTCCGACCGTCATGTGATGACACAGGGTGTCGAACCGGAACTGAACCCGAACCCGAAACCGGAACCGAACCCGAATTTTCGCCCGGAACGGGAACCGAACCGAACCCATATTTTTTCGCCATCTTGGAACTGAACCCGAACCGGAACAATTCAAAGGAACCGTTCCGAACCGGTTCGGGATCCGGTTCAGCCCTCTTTTTTTGCATCCCGGCATACGTCTTGTTTTCCGACAAAATGAGAGGATCTATCGCATAGACTTACCCACCCGCATCAGTCTGCGCTGGGAAGTCCGAAAATGGTACCCAGTATATGCGACAGCAAACTTACAGGAGGCCTGGTGCCTGGGAAGAAGCCTAATTGACGCTTCTGTAATGTACTGCCGCCAATTCTAAACACTTGTACGTCAGGTTTATGTGAAATCTTGAGTTATTACTCCTCCCTTTTACATATTTGCGTAAATTTTTAATCAAAATGTTAGGACTGCTCTAACTCAGTAAAGTACTAAAGACACCAAACTTTTGCTTGTGTGCTTTCTTCTTTAAAACGATGCGTTTGACGTTGGTGTACATGGAGCACCGCGTGGTATTCACCAACTCATAATAAATAATTTGTTTCAATTTCTTCTTGACCCTGTTTTGGTTTCACCAACATTACGATGGCTGTGACGTGTAGTGGAAATTAGGTCGCGTGAGGTGCTATAAAAAGGCAAAATAACTGCTGACACGTCGTTAGTTGTAATTATAGGTCTTGAAGTCGGCTATATAAGTGCTGCAGTGAGTCAAAACAACGTATCAGCGTTTGTATTAGTTTTACCGTACCTCACGTGATCTAATGTTGAACTCACGTCAAAGCCATCATTCGGTTGATGAAACCGAAACAGCATGGGAGAAAGAGTTATTTTCTAAATTATTTAGTGGCAGTAGGCGAATACCACACGGTGATCCATGTATTCTAATATCTATGGCGTCATCTGAAAGGAGAAAACACGCAATAAAACTGGGTGTCTATAGTCATTTTAGTACGGATTGAGAATGCCTTCCTTTTCTTTGCGTCATTTCCCACCAATAGACGAAATATTAGCGCGAGGACCCAACAATGTTGGTTTGGTTTGGTTTATGGGGTTTAACGTCCCAAAGCGACTAAGGCTGTGAGAGACGCCGTAGTGGAAGGCTCCGAAAATTTCGACAACCTGGGGGTCTTTAACGTGCACTGACATCGCACAGTACACGGGCCTCTAGAATTTCTCCTCCAAAGAAATTCCAGCCGCCGCGGCCGGGATCGAACCCGCGTCTTTCGGGTCAGCAGCCGAGCACCATAACCACTGAGCCACCGCGGCGGCTGACCCAACAATGTTGTGATGGTGGTTTTTGAAGAAAGGAAATGGCGCAGTCTGTCTCACTTCTTGATGGACACCTGAAACACGCCGTAAGAGAGGGAGGAAGGTAGGAGGGAAAGAAAAAAGAGAAGCAGGCGCAGTAGGGGTGGGCTCCAGAATAATTTCTACCAGCTGGGGATCCTTAAAGGGCAACTGCATATGTTTTAGAAATCGACGAGCTTAAAAAGGTCGAATGTGTGAAACTTCCAGGTAAAGTATGCGAAGTCCTTTTGGCCTAGCATTTGAAACGGTGACGTAATGACAAATTAAAGTTTCGACGGCCTTCAAGCTTCTCCGCAGCGCACAACGCTAAGTGGGGGACGTATGATGACGTCATCGAAAGTATCCGTACATTTCCAACGCATAAACGCCTGCTTTGAAGAAAAAAAAAAAAACCAACGGCACCGAAGTCAAAGCACGCCGAACGTTGTTTGGAAGCGTGCAATGAGGCACGGCAGGGCGTGGCTGACGGCAGCAGTAATTTGAAATCATACCTTCCGTGACCTCACACTGAACTTCCCCGCACTCCTTTTTTGCTTTGAGGAGAAGTGCAAAATTTAATCGTCGATTACGTCACTATTTTAAATGGTAGTGCAAAAAACTTAGCATGCTTTACCTGCAGCCTATATAGATTTGAATCCTTGAGTATCGCGAAATTCTCAAAAAGTGGCGCAGTTGCCCTTTAACGTGCACTGACATCGCGCAGCATACGGGGCCTTTTGCGTTTCGCCTCCATGGAAACCTGGCCGCCGGGGCCGAGTTCGAACCCAGGTACACCGAATAAGTAACCGAGCGCTCTAACCAATGAACAACCGCAGTGGGCAGTGCAACATTTACTTTTGTAGGCGCTCATTATCTTAGACAGCAAGTTCTAAATAAAAAAACCCCTCACGATGGGCCTGTAGGGCAATAAAGAAAAAAAAATGGCTCAATGGCTGTGGAGCTCGGCTGCTGATTCCAAAAATACAAAAACCAGCGTACGTCCAAAATCCCCAGCTGGTCTCCGTTAATCTGTAGTCCTCCACTACACCGTCTGTCATATAGTCCCTATGTATACTCGACACGTTAAACCTAAGATATTACTACTAGTATTACCAATAGAAGGATGTATAAATTGCTGCAGCTTCTTTTTTTTTTAGAATCCGCATATTCTTGTTTGCGTGCGACGGAAATAAGCAACGAAAGGCGGGTTCTTGGCAACGGTGGAGATGTACTAATAAGGAAAAAATTAAATACCTATTACACAAAAGGGCAATGCGGAAATACATGTGCTCGATGGCATGCGGTAGTGATTACGCCCAAAAAGATGCTACTGCGATGCAATGTAACTACGATGAAGTGATTTCGTTATGCCGATTCGCTGAAATCATTCTGCTTCTAAGAAAAAATTGCTGCCAGTCGCCAGCGCGCGGCTCCATCCGCTGTTCGCGCACTGCTCGATCTTGAATTCTCTGTCTGGCGACTTATATCTACTTTTCGCAGCCGGGATCGAACCCCGGCCGCGGCGGTTGAATTTCTTTGGAGGACAAATTCTAGAGGCCCGTGTACTGTGCGATGTCAGTGCACGTTAAAGAACCCCAGGTGGTCAAAATTTCCGGAGCCCTTCACTACGGCTTCTCTCATAGCCTGAGTCGCTTTGGGACGTTAAACCCCATTAACCAAACCAAACCATACCTTCGCGCCAAAGGGGCGTTTGTGCCGTGGTCAGTGCATTTCTACCTGTGCGAGCAACGAGAAACAATTTCAGCAATAAAATGATATTTTTGTCATGATGCTGTATTTTTTTGGGCACGAAGGTACGTCCTAACATGTAAGGTCCGTGTCTGAAGGGTGAATAGGGTTTTTGTGGCCGATTAAAACTAAGTGGAGCCCACTTACAGCGAACCTGACGGTCCCGCAGGTTCCACCGCGTGGTTGGCATGGCCAGCAAGGATTTCAAAATTATCTAATCGCTGTTTTTAGTTGATCCGCGAGATTTTTCAGTAGCTTCGCTTTTGACGATGCCCCTGTCTCACGCGCATCGCGCTTCTACTCAGGACGCTTTGCCGAGCCGGCGAACGCGTTGGCAATGATCGCCCTCGTTGGCCATCGACGCGGGTTTGGCCGGCGGCTACTTACTATTTCATTTCAATAGAGAATTATAGCACATGGTTACCGTGTTTACATTAGCATATACAGTGTTACCGGACGCCGGACTTTCCGGTTAGCGTTGCGGACAGCAGTGACGCCTTGTAATTCCATTTCTGGGTTGACATGTTCTTTCCGGGGCGGTGTCGTGAAGGTTGAGAGGCGCTATTTCATCTGCGTGCTTAGCGGAAGGGCGACCTCCACAACCTCGGGGCAGTTCACCACGCCACCTCGTTCGCTATAACCGAGTGGTGTGGCCAGAGTTGTTCGCTGTATCTGCGATGAATTTCCGTTGCCCTTATGCATATTTTCACGGTTTCACCACACCCGCTCAAAATAAGCGAGCGTTCGTTATATCTGTGGCCATTAAAGTGGGCTACACTGTACATCCGCTGACTTCGCTTTAATACACTAGTATCAAGAAAGTTTAGGTAAGGCTGTAGATGTATGGGTAGAGGAAGTAATGGCCGATCGCAACATTTGTCATCAGCCTTTTGGAGAGGCCGTACAGGTAAGTAAAAGCCAAGACTGAGAAAACCGAATGAATCAGCACTCGCGAGCATGTCCAGAAAAGACAGGCAAGCACTTACTCACCTATTAAGCATAGCTGCCAGAAAGGGGTTGTTTGTGGCTTTGGAAATAAATGCCGGAAACAAGTTAGTGGACAAATGGTGCATGCCAGATTAACCCCTCCTTATCACTCTATCTGGGGCGCAAAAAATTCTGTGGACGCAAAGGTTGCATTGGATAGCGCCCCAGGAAAAGTCCCAAACATTCTATCCCAAATAAATTTCTTACTTTACTATAGCGAGAAGCCACGATTAGCTGATTTTTGAAGATACTGAGCTATAGGGGCTCAGGATATATAACGTGAGTCACAAAGGCGATGTTGAATAGGCGATTTAAGTAAAACATGATTGGTAAGTTCTGGATGTTAGGGAGAGCCAGTGCTCCCACGAGGCTCTCGTTGGGTGGGGGATGGGCGGTGGAGGGATTCTCGAACATTTTCTTACCATGTAGTAAACGAGGGGGGACTGGAAAGTCGGTTTCGGTGTGACGGAAAGGTATCTGTCTGTATGTATACGGACCGATACATGACAGTTTCGTTTCTCAGTAGTGCGCGGGAACGTAGAGGGCGCGTGCGGCGGCAATTTTGGGGCCCCGTAAGTACACTGCGTACGAGAAAGTCCCAACTGATTAAAGCTTCAAGGGAGGCCTATTATTACTCGCGCTACGGGGTCTCCCATACTGCTGACGCAGGAGGGTCTTGCAGATGTAAAATCCATCGGCTTTTCATCCTACTTGAGAGGACATAGTAGTAGTGCTAAAAAACAAGGACAACAGGGTAGACAAAGACAACACAGGCGCTAGACATCAACTGACTTTATTCTCGAGAACAACTCCGAATTTATAGGCGACAATCAGGGGCATAAAAAAATCAACAATTGAATCGCATGCGTGACGGCACTTCCCGATACAGGAACCTCAAATTTTTAATGCACAGATAAACATTTCGTTTGCTCACGCACGATTGCCTTTCCATGTGAATGAGAAAGGCTTCCAATACTTCCCGCTCTTTCTGATCTGCATTGACATATATCACACGTGTCTGCTCAAACAAAGGGGTAGATGTTTTTTCATCATGCTTACATCGTTTGCAATGTTGATGTCTAGCGCCTGTGATATCTTTGTCTGCCCTGTCGTCCTTGTTTTTTAGCGCTACTACTATGTCCCCTCAACCCCTCAATCCAAACACCAACTAGCCCAGCTTTCTGCCTTAAATTTCATCCTACACCTCATAAGGTGGATTATAGCGTATATACATAGCCGATTTTCATTAATTTCGAGTTCATTTCTTTTTGCGGCTCTTACCATAAGTTCGTGTTTTTGCTGCGGACAATAAATGAAATGGGTAAAGTGAGAACATCTCGCATTAAACAATTTTTTTCATCCTCAAGTAACGCAGTAAACACGACAAAAGGAAGACAGAAGACGACACGAGCGCTGACTAACAACTGGTAATTTTATTCTTGAAAAAGGCGCAGGACACAGGAAACAACCCCAGAAAAACAGAACAAAGGTTAGAACTTAAAAACCATACTGCGCATGCACATCACAGTCGAGTCGTGACGTCTTTTTCAACGAAATTCGAAGAGTATATTCGATAGTAGACGGCACTCACCTGTCTCCTGGACCTCACACAATGCCAAGAAAGCCTGACTCCTTATCTCCCAAGCTGATAGATGGTGAAGCAACACACTCATCTGCTTCCCCACTTAGTAAGACAAGTCTCCTGTTTAATCACCCTGATCGAATTTGTAGGGAGATGGTGGAGGCCTGTATGATCAGGAAGGATGCAGATGAGCGTGTTGCTTCACCATACATCAATTTCGCAGATAAGGAGCCAGGCTTTCTTGGAATTATGTGAGGTCCAGGAGATAGGGGAGTGCCGTCTACTATGGAATATAGTCTTCGAATTTCATTGAAAAAGATGTCATGACTAGACTACGATGTCCATGCGTAGTATGGTTTTTTGGTTTTAATCTTTGCTCTGCTGTTTTTTGGATTGTTCATTGTGTCCTGCGCCTTCATATATTTTTCAGAGAATGTAATAACCAGTTGTTAGTCAGCGTCTATGTCGTCTTCAGACTTCCGTTTGTCCTGTTTACTGCGCTGCTTAAGCAACAGTTACCAACTAGCCCAGTTTTATGTTCTCGCAAACAAATCTTTGCATTTTTTATTTTGTATAGCGATGTGCAAGAGAAAAGAAAACGCATATCACTGAAACCCATCTGCGTTCTAATTTTTTTTTGTCCTGAACCCATTCGAACCCGTTTGAACCGGTTCGAGACGGTCCGAACCGGTTCGAACCGGAACGGAATGGCCCTCTGGAGCCGAACCCGGAACTGAACCCGAACCGAACCCGAAAAAATACCGGTTCGACACCCTGGATGGAGATCATGTATCCGAGAAATGCCTTCAATAAACGTGTTCAGTTGGAACGGGTGTGATCGATCAAGGCGACCAGCGACTGACACAAGACAGGGTGGTACTATAGATTGTTTAAGACAGTAAATAAAAGTTAGTTACGCAAAATATATCTTTTTTTTTCGCAGCTAATCTGGCAAGAAACACGGCGCCTTGTGAACAATCGTTACATTCTCACAAAAAGGCGTTAAATACTCCAGTGGAATCTGCTGGCCCGTATGCTTTGCATTTCATTACTTTGCAAACTAGCAGGATTACTTATTTCGGATCCGCCGCGGTGGCTCAGTGGTTACGGCGCTCGGCTGCTGACCCGAACGACGCGTGTTCGATCCCAGCCGCGGCGGTTGAATTTCGATGGGGGGGGGAATTCTAGAGGCCCATGTACTGTGCGATGTCAGTGAACGTTAAAGAACCCCAGGTGGTCGAAATTTCCGGAGCCCTTCACTACGGCGTCCCTCATAGCCGTAGTCGCTTCGGGACGTTAAACCCCATAAACCTGAAGTTATTTCGGGCTACATTTTCATATTCGTCAAATACTGGCACTCAAAAAGTTTCTCGTTAGTCGCGAAGTCAAGTGCGAGAAGTTCAAGAGGATGACGCGTTATTGTTACGCATTATAACTTATCCCCAAGCTGGCATTGTTTTGTAATGCAAGCTCTTCGCATGCCTTGCCTCGCATACTTTGTAGTTCAATCGGTTTACAGCCGTCTCACCCGATCTTTGATTCCTACTTTTTTTTTCTCCGCACGCTTTCTCGAGCAAAGGGAAATAGCCCCGGTACTTAATATGGGTACCAGGTCACCAGGGCATCCCAGGGAACAAGAGCGCACATGCCTCAGCCCGAGCATTTCTCCTCCGGGCACTCAGTGCGGATGCCGTGGAACCTCCTACCCCACTACTAACTTACAATGACATACTTCAGCACTTAAGATTATCCCGTCGGGTCTACCCTCCACCGGCTAAGACACTAGATAAAGGGGAGGAACTACACCTCCGAAAGCTACAGACCAACACTTACAACAACCCACGAAGACTACACACAATAGACCCGGAGTCATTTGACTCACAATGCAAATTATGCGGGGAGAAGGCGGACCTGTACCATATGGTATGGGCCTGCCAACGAAATCAGGCGATCATTGTTAATAACCAGCCAACGCAGGAGGGGTGGGAGGCAGCTCTGACAAGCTCGGACGAAAAGAGTCAAAAGCAACTCATCGAAAGAGCCCGGACAGCAGCCTATGGGGTTCCGGACTGAGAGCTCCAATCGCCGCTACAACCTCCTAAACTATTTCATTAAAATATTTTCACCACCACCTTTTCTAGAGTGAGAAGAACACCCGGAACACAATCATCCCTCATAGCTTGACCTCCGACAGCTGCATCATGCTCACAACACGAGCTCACTTTAAGCAAAGAAGCTTGGGCTAATGGGCGAACTTGCGCATACTTTCGCCTCGGTTTTGCGTGTTTCGAGCATTCTTCACTGCTTTTATTCTGCCGATTGGAGACGCATCATTGCGCACCCTCAGTACACATCGAACCTTCTGCGCAAAGTCGCGTGTTTTAAGGCGAAAGCCTTTAATGACTCATACTCGCGGCCACGACTCCGCCCATCCGTCCGTGTTAAAGTCCAGAAAAAAAATCCTAAAATTTTGTGCACGGCGAGATTCGAACCATTCCGTTCCACCTCCGAGTATGCTAAACACTGCGCTACACCGACCTACTTTTTTCTTTCATGGTATTTATTCTACACGGTTATGTGCAGAAAGGATATATATACATATATATGTGTGTATGCACACACACACAAAAAAACTATTTACAGAGCACCTAGGTAGGCGCTACGTGGCACAAACATGATAGAAAACATGACAAAACTAAAAAGTCAGCAAGGATATATAGCGCATCAGAAGAGGAAACCAATCGGATAAAAAGTCAAATTCTTTGTAAACGTCCGTTACCTGCACCAACATTCGGCTAAAATGAATTCTGGGCGAACCAACAGGTTCAACGTTGCGGTCTTGCATGCGCGTTTTCCAAAGGCTATGAAGTCCAATCAGAAGAATCATATCATAGGGGTTCGAGTCAGGTTGGGAAACAACAAGGTAGCGCACACTGTAGGAATTTAGGTGAAAATCTTTCTGCAGCGTCCTCTGCAACACATCCCAAAACAATATCGAGTCTTTGCTTTTATTTTATGTACACGGCCGAGAAAGAGACTAACGGGGGGGGGGGGGGGGGGATCGCAGCATAGCAGCACGCGAAAATCGCGCGAGAAGACCTCGACTGCAATAGTACTCGATGTTTGAAGCGCAGGATGTCGTCTGAGGCCAGTGAGAGCACCGCCGCTGCCCGTAACGAAGCGGATAGACGCTTTTGCGTGAGAAAAAGGCTTCGTGCAACCGAAACGGCTGGCAGCTGTGCAAGGGCATAAACAAATACTACGAGCTTCAATACGAGTCGACTGTGAGTTGTAGAGGTTAGGGTTGAGCGAGTACACGTTGTTTTATATCGTTTCCGTTCGTTTACCAGCTTATGTGATACTGGGTAAGTATCGGCGATCCTTAGCGAATCGGTGAGTGGCAAGCAGTCAATTCTCTGTCACCGCGCTGTCCGCCAGAAACAAAAACGAAGTGAGCCATCGCCTTCTATATTTGTTTTCAACAGGCTGTAATGTGCAATTGCAAGAAATAAGACCACTTTATACGCAAAAAAAAAACGAAATGAAAACAACTGTTGTACCGGCCGCAATGCATACACAGTTCAGCGCTTCTTTTTTGGCCAAAACGCGATTTAGACCATTGTGCGTGCGCATTAAGGCTTGCCGTAGGTTGTTGCAAACCATACTGCGCTCTAAACAGCAATACGTTTGATAACAATTTCAGCGGAAAAGACAGACAATGTGTGTGTATCGCATATAACGCTTTTATTTTCTGACTTGCACCGGCTGCTGTGGTGGCCTAGTAATATCCGCGCTCGGTTCGTAACACAAAGGTTGTATGTTTATTTCTGTTTCCTTTATCGTTGATATGTGTGTCAAGTTCTGTCGGAAACTATCCCGCTCTAAATGTGGCAAATGTGGCAAACCGTGAGGGAGGTACTCTCGAAAAACTTCCAGCACAAAAAGGTTCCGTATCAAAACGATGCTATGACTGACAACGAAGTCGCAAATTTATTTAATGACCATTTCATTGCAGTCGGATCATGCGATGGGAATTCAGTTGATTCACCATGCGAGCAGTTCATTGCATCGAACGCCGCAAACACATTGTTTTTAGCACCCACCGACGAACGTGAAGTGCTGGATATTATTCTGACACTAAAAAATGGCTGTGCTCCAGGAGCAGATGAAATTAAACCGAAACCTCTAAAGGCTGTAGGTGAAATAATCAGTTGCCCGCTCTCTCATATTTGCAACATTATTTTATCTACGGGCGTTTTTCCGCAGAAAATGAAACTGGCCAAAGTGACTGTTGTGCACAAGGGTGGCCCCGCGAACGAACTAACAAATTATAGGCCTATATCAGTACTACCAGTATTTGCAAAGGTAGCCGAACAGGTTATAAACAAAAGATTCGTCCGATTTCTCACCGCGCAAAATATTATAGCCGATGAGCAATTTGGCTTTAGGAAAGATAGATCAGCCGAAACCGCACTCCTTGGGATAAAGGAAAAAATTCTAAACAACATTGAAGAAAAGGCACACACCCTGGGAATTTTCCTCGACTTCAGAAAGGCATTCGACTGTGTTCAGCACGATGTTCTAATAAGAAAGCTTCCATTTTACGGATTCCGTGGCGTGTCGTTGACTTTAATTGAGAGCTATTTAACGTCAAGAGAGCAATTTACTGTCATAAATGCTGCAGCCTCACACGTAAAAACAATAAAATATGGTGTGCCTCAGGGATCTATTCTCGGACCTGTACTCTTTATTTTATACCTGAATGATATTGTGAATATACCAGGCAGCGAAAACCTAGTGTTGTACGCTGATGACACTAATGTCTTTTTCTCAGGTATTGACCCCTACGCGCTCGAAAGAAAGGCTAACTATTGGTTGACCGGCTTGAGTACATGGTTAAAACTAAACAGGATGCAATTAAATGCTAGTAAGACCAAATACATTCTCTTCAGAGCAAAAGGTGTAAAAGCTCCTGACAACCTAAACTTAAACTTTGAAAACACTCAGCTGAAACAGTGCTCGCAAATTCGTTTTCTAGGTGTTCTGTTTCAAGAAAATCTCTCTTGGAATTCGCATGTTGATCAGCTTCGAAGTGATCTTTGTCGGGCGGTTGGCATTTTAAACAAATTGAGATATTATCTCCCGGCGTCCATAAAGCGGCAAATATACTATTCATTAATACATTCCCGTTTAAGCTACTGTTCCCTTGTATGGTTAACGACGACACAAACAAATCGAGATTCCCTCTTTGCAATTCAAAAGCGGGCATTACGAGCTATTGGGAAAATACAGTTATTGCACAGCTGCCGGCCTTTGTTTAGGTCTTATGGAATACTAGAAATAAGTAAACTGCACACATACAAACTATGTCTGGAAATATTACGCCAGTACAAACTAGACAAAATAACCTTCGAAACCACCTATCACACTAAACTTAGCACATACGAACTTCGGAAACAATGTATGGAAACACCTCGTGTACGCACAAATTACGGTTTTCAGAGGCTAGGATGGCAAATTCCTGACTTAATTAATCAATACCCTATTATTCTGGATACAGTACGCAGCACTCCCTCTATACGTAAATACAAAATGTTAATTAAAGCAATGCTCATAAATGAACCTTAAAGGTGAAAACTGAACGTATACCTATCACTAGTGTATGTTTTGTAAATACTGCTATGGTCGAATTGTGTTTTGAAGTATGCTGTTTGTTTTTCCGCCGAAAGCCTGTGTTTTGTAAGGATGTCTTATGTATTGTGTAAAAATATATTGAATGTGTGTTCTATTATGTAATGCTCTTTCTTGGTTTTTGTAGCCTGTGGTGCCGCCTGTCATCCGGGTGGCGTGGCCTCGTCAGGCAAAGTATGCCTTTTGCCACGTCACCCTGGACAACCTTTTCGTTGTCTTAAATAAATTCTGAATGAATGAATGAATAAATTGCGCTAAGAATCGCGCGTCGTTTGCGCTTTTTCATTAAACGTCTGCTCCCGGGGACTAACCAACCGTTGCACCCTTTCCAAAGGGACCAACAGTTACATGCTTTGCAGTTAGTCCCGAAAACGAATGCCATTGGCAGGTCAGTTAGTCTCCAAGAAGACTAACCTCTCGCCCCCTGTTAGCCCCATTTTCCTAAGAGTCTAAAAACAATGTTCAATTGTTTCAGGCACATTGCACAAGCGACAGTTTACAGAAGACAAAAATGTTTTTCCTATCGAGCCACATGTTGACAGGTAGAATTTCGGTGTGTAATTTACAGGAAATGTTTTGGTGCAAGGAGAAATTTGCATTTTACGCACTCGCTTTAAAACATCATGACCCATGGCCCCAAAGCAGACAGAACGGTACAGTGAGGGCGGGAAGAGCGTCGATATCTGGTGTATTTGGCTGTTCGGTTCCTTCTTGTTCGTTTCTTTCGTGAGTTCCTTTTTGGAGAGCAGAGGAAATGTTTGACAAGGATTTAATTGTAAGCTCTTCTCTCCACCCATATGCCGTTCTATGTATATTACTGTACTGGGACGTGTACTAAAACGTTACGTAAAATGGGAGCTTTAAGATACACACGGACACACCGGTTAACATACCGGTTAAAACATGCGTAGAGAAAAAGGGTATGTTTGTGTATGCGGTTAATTCTCGCCTTTGTGATGCTCCTGAAACGATTGAGCATTGATTCATTGATTGTAAAGATGCAATGCTCTTCAGAAGCATCGTGCAACGGACCTTGAAAAACCACTTAATTTGATGGCACATTCAGTGCGATATCTCACTGTACTGTGATTCTTTGATGAACCCTTTGATATGTCGTTCTAATTACTTTGAACAGCCTGTGAAAAACATGCATGATGGACCGACATTGAGAGCGTGTTGTTTTTGGTAAAGGCCATTTCAGTAGAATGATTGTGCACCTAAAGGAATTATATGCCCGGACCGAGTTTGAACCCCAATGGCGCTCATTCTGAGTGCTGTGTTTTTCATTGCCCTTTTTGTAGGTCTTTGTTGCTTACATGTGTCGTATTACAATGTATTAGCTATGTAGTACGTGCTCTGCATTGACGCTTTTATCGTGCTTCGTTGCTTAGGCGTGTTGATGGCCTCTGTTTCTGTAATGTTTGTAGGTAACTCATGTACGCAAAATATCATATTATTGTAATAAACAACATGTTGAAAAAAAAGTGTCAATAGCCTAGTTCTCTCGGGCAGCGCTCTGCGAAGGTGATTTATTCGCGCCGCCGCTGATTCGACTCCCAATAGTAGATGTTGATATGATTGATTTTTTAACCTACCCTGGCGTCACTGTTGCTTGCAACGGCACAAAATCCAGAGATGTCAAGATTCTTGGCCGATGTTGGTGAGTGCATGACTGCTTTCCCGCTAACAGAACGAACCCTTGATCGGCGCGATAGTCAGTATTTTTTCTATTCTGACGTGAAAAAGTAGCATTTTTGTTTTTATTGCCTTCCCCCGGCCACCGTGATTGCGGAGCCTACCACGTAAGAGCTCTGTGGGCAGCAGAGAAATACGACCACTTCGGCCACTTCTCTGGGCTGCGCTGTGCGTCCCAGTGGTATCTGCGAGCATGCGGCGCGTCGCATTTCTTCGGGCATGCCGAGAACGGGAGGCGTGTCCGTCAGCCCTGGCAGCACGGCGTTGCAGCGGATGCCCCGCGGTGCCAGCTCGGCGGCCATGCTTCGCGTGAAGGAGATGACGGCGGCCTTGCATGCACCGTACACGGAGAGTCGTGGCGAGGCGCCGTTGGCAGCGCGACTGGCGACGTTCACGATGACGCCGTCGGTGACGCCGGCATCGAGCATGGCACGCGCAGCAGCTCGGCTCACGAGGAACGTGCCCTGCATGGAAGAAGGAAATATGGATCGATGCTTTCTTACCGATTAGAATGCAGTCCAAAGCTCGTCCACAGCAGAACGAGGGCTTCTCCCATGGACATTCTTTTAGCGCTGTCCTGAGTTAACTGTAACTACCGCATCCTCGACACTTCCTAATATCATCCGCTAGCCTGACTCTTCGCCGCCACCACGTTTGGCTTATCTTCAAATGCAGTTTTTAAGTAGCGACTGCTCCGGTGAAGCGGTGGCCGCAGGTTCAAACCCCGGACCAGGATTTTTTTTTTAACCGCAAAGTTTCTGAGAAAGCTGTACGTATACCTTTGCTTTGTGGCCATAAGGCTGTGATTGGGAGGATGCGAATGAGTAATTGCTCCCGTATTACGAATCAGCTCCAACTGGAGGATTCCGCTAAAATATTGGAGCAATGTGAATAGTAAAGAACTTCCAGTAGATATCAGAAGATGCTGGGTTTTACTCAAAGAGGCCAGCCGTGGGATATTCCAGTGGATTTTGCTCGCCTGCTAATTACGATAATGGGAGCAAAAAGCTGCCCTTGTAGACTCACCTTGAAATTCACCCCCACCGTTTTGTCGAAGATGTCCTCACTGATATCGACAGAGGTCGGCATTTTCGGGTCAGCGAACCCGGCGCAGTTAACAACGATGCTTGCGGCCACTTGGCTGAAACCCTTGACAGCATCGAAGAGCCGCTCCACCGAAGCTGCATCACTGACGTCCACTTGCACTGCCAGGTGGCTGGGACAACCCTGTGTGACTGTAGGCAAGTTGCAGAGATTTAGCCGTTGGGGATGCGAATCAGACAATCTGTATTAGTCTGAATTATCATACCAGAACAGTGATTTCTCTAATGATCTCTATATAGTCATGAGAATTATTATAAAGTGTGGTTAAGTGCAAGCATATAATGACAAGGCTTAATTATGACTTTGCAACCTTGGTAATTTTTTTGCAGTGTTCTAAGTATGGGCATAAAATATATCTTTGTATGGAATTGTCTTTTATACTTCTGGTTTTGTTTCATGTACTTTGCTAATTCACTAAATATAATTTTTTAAAGATGTGTATATTTTGTGGTATTTACTTTTTCTTATTTCTGTAACTGTCGTTTTAACAATTTATTTTCAGGATGATGATATTGTTGAAAAGTTATGGAAAACTGATCCGTGACCATACAGTGGTAAGAGATGTGCATTGGGAGTGCAGAGGAGGCCGGCAGTGAGTCAGGCGTTACTTTTTTTTTGCCTTTTTGTGTGGCCCCTTTGCAAACAATGCTGGCCAAATAAAATACTTTGCTTTTGACATTGACTTACTGTAGTAGCAGCAGTTTGATTGAGTGCATCAAAAATTTAGGGCCACACTTGTGCGAGTGGGCGCAGCGAAAGCGCTGCAAGCAAGGCGCTCAAAATGCTACGTCTTTTCCTGGTGCAGGTCCTGCTGCTGGCAAGTACGCATGCACCTTCGTAGACTATCGCCAAGCTTCATCAAGCCACAACAGAAGAATTGGTCATCAAAGATAGCACATCGGGCAGCACCGTCGCCGTGGGGACGCCACAGGTGCGTGAATATCGGACGCTGTCGACCGTGACGTCACCGACCCTTGGCCCTATAAATTCGGCACCGCACCCGTCCGTCTTCAGTGGGCGCGGCGAAAGCGCTGCAAGCAAGGTGCTCAAAATGCTACGTCTTTTCCTGGTACAGGTAAGTTATGTTCGCACCATATGATCTGACGATCGGTTTCTTGTTCTCTTGTCATGCCCACGCACATGTCTAAACTGTGCCTATAGCTGCTATTGCTCATGTATGCTGCTTATTTGTGGAGATATAGAGATGAATCCAGGCCAGTTGATGAAATGTTTCAGACACTCATTGAGGGGCAGAAAGACATTAGGCTTCGTTTAGAGGCTACAGAAAGGGCACTGGGCAACTTTGGTGATCGCTTAAATAACACAGAGGCAAGCGTAAAAGAGCTGCGGATGAGAACAGATAAAATTGAAAACATAAGCACAGCTTTGAATGGTGTGCAGGACGCACTTGCACGGCATCAAGCTAGGCTTGAAGTTTTAGAAGATAGAAGTCGGAGGTCAAATTTGATTGTTTTTGGCGTACAGGAAGATCCTATTGAATCAGAGTCGGATTTGCGCAGGAAAGTTATCGATGATGTTTTTTCCGCTAAATTGGGAGTGCAGTGTTCATCTGTAACTCGAATTCATAGAATGGGGAAAAGTTCTTGTAATCGCCCTGTCATAATGTACTTTCAGGACTACAGGGAAAAGCAATGTGTCTAAACTAAAAGGAGAAAACATTATAATCGATAATGACTACTGCGCAGAAACGTTGTGCAAACGCAAGCATCTTAGGCAAAGTGCAAAACTTGAAAAAAAGGCTGGAGGTGAGGTTTCCTGATTTATGACAAGTTGAAGGTTGATGGGCGGTACTATGAATGAGATACTGTTCTAAACTCTAGGAGATTGATAGAACGCAACACCACATCTTTATCTGAAAGTTAATGGCCAGATACGTCCGATGTGTGGTTAGTTTCTCTCAATGCAAGAAGCGTTGTAAACAAAACAGAAAAACTGGAAGAATGTTTGCTCTCTTTGGATCCGCACGTGTGCTCATAACTGAAACCTGGCTACACGAGCAAATCAGTGACGATGACATCGTCCCACCAGGTTATTGGTTATATCGGCGAGACCGAGGATCTAGAGGGGGTGGTATTGCTGTTGTTAAATCCTGTGTCGATGTTGACGTCGAAAGCCAGATTGCTGAGCATGAAAGCCTTTTTTTGAAAATCAAAGTGAAGGAAACAACGTTTCATTTGTGTGCAGTTTATCGTGCTCCAGATGCTGCTGAAAGCTTCTTGAGTAAATTGTATGGTCGATTGTTGTTACGAAACAAGAATGTGATTGTAACGGGTGACTTTAATTTGCCTTTATTAAATTGGAACAATCTGTCTTTTGGATTATCGCATGCGAGCGATATTATCCTTAATGTTATGCTTGCTTTTGGTCTTGATCAAATAATTACTTAATGTAGTCGAGAAACATCAGTTCTTGACCTGCTGTTCATTAGCGAAAGATTTAGAGAAGGAACGGTTACAATTGAACCCGGTATATCTGATCATAAGTTATTTTTTTTTCCTGGAATCTTGAAAAATAAAAAACACACGCGCTTGATATTGCTACAGTTAAGGAATTTAGTCGAGCTGACGATGTGGCGATTATTGGCTATATTGAAGAAAATCTTGTGATTACATGTGATGTGGAAAGCTCTTGACAACGGTTCACTAATGTGCTTAGGCATTGCATTAAAGATTACGTTCCAGACAGAAAAACATTTAGAAAGCGGAATCATCCGTGGATTACTCGTGAAATTATACACATTAAGCGTAGACTTAAGAGATGTAAAAAGCATGGGACGTCAACGCCGCTGTTTAAGGCATCAAACATGACCTGTTATCAGAAGTGAGCTGCCCCAGGACTAAATATTTTTCGCACACTTTAGCAGAATTGCTAAAGTCTGATCCGCAGAAATTTTGGCGGCACTTGAGTAAACCCAAAGATGCACTTAACAAAATAAAAGTTAGCGACACGTTTATCACGGACGCTGTCGAAATAGCTGAGAAATTTAATCAGTATTTCTACGAGGTGTTTTCAGAATTAAATGAATATGAAATAAAAGCAGCGGCTGCACCAGAGGAGGGCACTGAAGTGACTCGTGAGGGTGTCCTGGCGATGCTCTTGAAACTGGACACTAAAAAATCCGCTGGACCCGATGGTCTTCCGAATGTATTTTTGAGGCGATACGCAGAACAATTGTGAGGCTGCCTCACAGACATCTTTAAACTATCATTAGCATGCGGAAAACTTCCTTCAGATTGGAAAATAGCACGTGTGGTTCCTGTATATAAAAAAGGTGATCGATTGTCAGTTTCAAATCATGTTGGAGCATACTGTAGCCGGCTACCTGCGAAAGTTCCTGAGTGATCATAATCTTCTGTCTGATTGTCAGCATGGGTTTAGGCAGGGGTTATCCACAGTTACTCAGACTGTTCTGGCTGTGCACGACTTTGCGCGGGTGCTTGATATGTCCGGGCAAACGGACGTGGTTTTTTTTATTTCAGCAAGGCCTTTGATAAGGTGCCAGATTTCAAACTTCTCTATAAGATGGAATGTATGGGTGTGCCTTTTTTATCATTCAGTGGATTCAAGCTTATCTTACAGACAGACGACAATATGTGGAAATTAATAAAACCGCTTCTAGTGTTGTTAGTGTTCATTCAGGAGTTCCCCAGGGAAGTGTGCTTGGGCCATTGTTGTTTTTAATATATGTCAATGATTTAGTTGCGGTTGTACCTGAAGATGTTTCTGTTAAGTTATTCGCAGACGACTGTGTTGTGTTTAAACAAATTTCATCCGAACATGACCACAGCTGTGTACAAAAAGCAGTTTTTGCCATTGAAGAATGGTGTCTTAAATAGGCTATGGAACTTAATACTGAAAAACAATTGTCTTACGTATAACTAGAAAAAAGTCTCCCAGTTTGCCGCCTTACCTTATTCGCGGTAATAGGATTTTGGAAGTTGAGAAATATAAATATTTAGGTGTAACACTCGACAGTAAGTTAAAATGGTCGTCACACATTACTAATATTTCTACATGCGAAAGCTTTGGGTTTTACGAAGAAAGCTAAAAACTGCCCCAGCGCACATGAAAAAATTGGCTTACGAAACTTGTGTTTGGTCTTTATTGAATATGCTTCAGTCGTGTGGGACCCGTACACGAAAAAGGACATAATGGTCCTTGAAAAAGTCAATAAGAAAGCGGTTAGGTTTACATATAGAAAATACAAAAGGGAAGACTCTCCCTCGCAGTTAATGATGTCAAATAACATTCCTACACTAGAAATCCGCCGAAAGATTAATAGATTGGTATTCTTCTTTAATAGTTTAACAGGTAAAAATAAACTGAAGCTTCCGGAGTGCATTAAGCGTCCTCTAGTGAGAAGGACTCGGAACGTTCATGAACATTCACTTACTCCCCTTTTCGCCAAAACTAATAGTTTAAATACAGTTTTTTTCCCTAGAACAGTGCAAGATTGGAATTCGTTACCGGAACCTGTTTTTTCCTCTCAAAATTTTTCTGATGCGTTAAATCGTCTACTTACCTGCTAATATTGCTTATATGTATGTTTTGTATCCGTGTGCTGCTAATACTGTATAAGTTTATTCTTTTGGCATCTGTGCGCTGCTAACATTGTATAAGTTTATTCTTTCGGTTTTATTCTTTTGGTATCCGTGTGCTGCTAATATTGAATAATTTTATTCTTTTGGTTATGTAACAATGCAAGTTCACTCCTGCTTGGACGAAGCAGTGGCCTGCAGTATTCTGAAATAAATAAATAAATGAAATAAATAGTTGGAGGCGAAATTGCTTCGATTTACCAGATCGTTCAAGGAGATATATGCTTGTCGACATTGCACATATATGAGTTCGACTTTCGTTGGTTACTCAATGAATTATATACGCATTAAGAGAACGGCCCAAGATACGACGGGAACAGCACGAGTTATAGCCTGCAAAGGCGTCGCCCCCGCAATTACAAACGCCTGCCTGTTTTCTCTAATCTGAGTAGAAGTGTATAGACATACTCTCAGAACGCTTTTTTGGATTCCTGTTTGTTTTTAAAATTCTAATTCGTTTAAGCAAATCGATTCACTTACAGAACTTAAGAAATATTCAAGGCATTAGTTCTGCTTTCAAGACGTTTAAAGATGTCCCCTTACTGACACCATACATCATATTAAGTGGAACAACCTTTAAGGAACTGAAATCTAAACAGAAATTAGCAGTCGGTGCGTTTTTATTTTTATAAAATCTTAGTTGTTTCAAAGACTGCCAAATATAAATCACTGACAAGTGTATGTGCAAGCATAGAGCCACAAATCAAAGCCCGTTGAGAAGGGGTCCTCCAAAAGCGCAATGAAATTTACGAAGAAAGGGTTCGCAACCATGCGAATAACTCAAAGCCCCTGTCACTCGAGACGCGCATCGATGGAATTTCAAAGCACCCTCCAAGTACATTTGTCCGCTAAAAGCTTCATATTATGCGTACTGGAACAATACAAAAACATGCAGGTCAAAGGGATGGATTTACTGGACAGATTTGCGCTGCTGCAAATGGAGGTCCCCCGAATTTGAAAGCCTTTACAAGAAAAGGGGACCTGTAAACCAGGAGAGAAGGCGCCCACTGACTACGTTAGGGAAGCATTTTTTAGTGGTGTACTAAAGAAACAATATGAAATAACTAAATCATAAGATCATACTATGAAGGGCTCATAATTTTAAAATCTATATATATAGTTATATAAAAATGTTATATAAAAAGTTATATAGAAATGCATTTTATTCATCGCTTTTTGCGTGCAGTTGTCCTTGTGCTTTTGCTTGTAAGAAGGAGAAAGGATCCACCAGCTGCCGCCATGCTGATTTTTTTCCTTGGCGGCGTGCACGTTATTATATGAAAATAAAAATTGGTATATATTCATGAAAAATTTCAAAACAAAAGTGTCTATGGTTACGAGTTGTAATGCCGGGCGGGATGGAATTTACTCATCTTAACTGCACGGAAAATGAAAGTGGAGATAAGAAACTCCTCACCGCAAGTGATCCAAGATTTCTGAGCATCATCATCTACTCTACCTGAAATATTATAAATGCAAGGCACTGCCAGAAAAACAGGGGACTGTGGAAGGGCACAGTACGTTTTTCTACTCTTCCATCATCCTGTATTTTTCCCGTGCCTATGATAGTATTGCCATGTCCGCTCGTCTGCAACCATATTATGCCCAGGCCAAATTATGACCATATTGCCACGCGCCTAACGCGCCGCGCGGCCTCCGCGCTGAGTCGAAGACGACGACGAAGCGGCGGTGGGCTCTCGTGGCGCGCTGTTCTGTTCTGTGTCGTGGAAGCTGGCTCCATAATTAAAAGAAGGCTCCCGGTCTTGGGTTCTTCTCGACGTCTACCTTCACGGCTCCTCTGGTCGTGACACTGGTGGAGGTGCGGCCGATGCTCCCTACTACTGAGGACGTCTCGACGCGTCCGCCTCTTGTGACCACCCCTGTCCATCGTGCCAGCCGGAGGATCCGCGGCCTGTCCCCCGAGGCCCTTCCTATTGCAAGCGCGCCTTCAACTACCACTCCACTCATGGCGACGCCACTGCCCGCCCTGCCTACGACTGTCCCTGCAGCCAGCCCCACCTATCTCACCCTTCAGACTCCACGCACGCCTAAGCCCTTTCACGGCGACCTGTTTGAAGATGCCGAAGACTGTTTGGCTCACTACGAACGGGTCGCGACCTTTAACTGCTGGGACGACGCTACAAAGCTGCGTAACGTTTACTTCAGCCTTGAAGACTCTGCACGAACGTGGTTCGAAAACCATGAGACTACTTTCTCTACGTGGCCGGACTTTCGACGCCAGCTCCTGAGTACGTACGCCAACAGCGACCGCAGGGAGTGCGCAGAGCGTGCACTGTCCTCTCGAATTCAGCTTCCCAATGCGGGGGTTGCCATGTACGTCGAGGATGTCAAGCGTCTCTGCCATCGCGCCGATCCGGCCATGCCTGAAGAAAAAAAGCTGCGGCACCTGATGCGCGGCGTAAAAGACCAGCTCTTTTCCGGCCTCGTGCGGAACCCGCCCAACACCGTCGCGGAATTCCTGGCCGACGCCGTGCACATGGAGAAATTGCTGCAGCAAAGATCCCATCAGTACGACCGGCAACTGCGCCAAACGTCGACTCTATCAACGTTGGACCGGTTCGACCATGATCCCAGGACGAATCCTGACTCCCTTCGCGAACTCATCCGTTCCGTGGTCCGCGAGGAGCTGCAGCACCTTCAAGCCACCTTTGCCCCTCGCGTCGATTCCGTCACCAGCGTCATCCGCGAGGAAGTCCGACAGGCACTCAGGGCACAAGACGCTGCAGCTGTGCCGGCGCCGCAACGGACCCCATACGATCCCGCGCCGTACACGACTCCTGTCCAGCCAGTCACGTACGCGGACGTCGTGCGCCGCGCGGCCCCATCTCCTGGGCCTTCGCCTTACACCGCACCATTGGTCGCGGTGCACTCTGCCCAGCCGACTGCTTACTGGGCGGATCGGCGCCAGGCACCGCGGAAGACTGACCTCTGGCGCACTCCGGATCAACGCCCGCTCTGCTACCACTGTGGTGAGGCCGGCCATCTCTACCGGCGGTGCCCCTATCGCGAAATGGGACTACGCGGTTTTTCTGTCGACAGCCCCCGTCCACGCCCTGGAGAGCGCCCTCAAGACATCGCCGAGTATGTCACCCGCCAGCGTAGTTCACCATCTCCTCCGCGCCGCGAGTCGCGATCGCCCTCTCCACGCCGGTCTTCGCCCTCTGGGTCCCGTTTCGCCTCAGGACAGCGTGGTTCCTCGAGCCCTCGTCGGGAAAACTAGCTCCGGCGGCCTTTGGAGGCGAGGCCGCCGAACGCCGTTCCGACGCAAAGCTTCCACCGCCGCAGCAACTGAATCGCCCCGACGTCACACGCCGCACCGCTGCACAGTTTTCCCCGACGTGCCTTTCGTATCGCCGCGATGCCGCAACCCCAATCGCCGACCCGCTTCCGCCGCCGCACCGACCCAATCGCCCCGACGCCGAACGCCGCATCGCCGAAAAGTTTCCCCCAACGCGCCGCTTGAATCGCTCCGACAGCGCAACCCCAGTCGCCGACCAGGTTCCGCCGCCGCACCCACTGAATCCTCCACAACAGCCATCGACGGGCCGTGCTGAAGGCAGGGTCTCTTTGGATATCCCTGTTCTCGTCGACACAAAGGAGGTCAGCGCGTTGGTTGATACGGGCGCAGATTACTCTATCCTTAGCGGACGGCTTGCGACGGCCCTGAAAAAAGTGACGACACCCTGGGACGGTCCCGACATACGCACGGCAGGCGGACATCTTGTCGCACCACTCGGCATGTGTGCGGCCCGGGTTACGGTTCGAGGCTGCACATTCGTTGCCACGTTTCTCGTTCTCCGCGAATGTTCTCGCGATGTCATCCTTGGCATCGACTTTCTTCGCGAGCACGGTGTGATCATAGACCTCCCGAACCGCTTGGTGACGTTTTCTACCGCAATGGCCACAGAAGAACCTGCGCACCAGGGTTCTCGGTCCGCCCTGCGAGTCGCCGACGATAACGTTACGGTGCCACCACGTGCCAGCATTCTCACGAGAGTTACCTGCGACGAGCCACATAGGGGACTCCGGGTTGTCGAGCCTAATGTCTCCCTCGTACTCACTAAGGGGGTTACGGTGGCACGGGGCCTTGGATCCTTTCATGACGGTTGTACAGAGGTCCTTGTCACCAACTTCTGCAATGAACATCGGCATCTGTTCCGTGGCACAGCCATCGCTTACGTCGACCATGTTCAGGAAGTGGCCGAATGCTTTGCTTGTGCGGAGGACACACCTGGAGCTGACGCCGAAGCGGTCACCAGCGTAGACATAAATCCTGGCCTTCCACCCACTGAAAAGAGGCAACTCCAGGACCTCTTGCGGGAGTTTGGTGCGTGTTTCACGTCGTCGTCCAAAGTGCGCTAAACGTCGATAGTTAAACACCGCATTATCACGCATGAAGGAGCCCGACCCATCCATCAGCAGCCCTATCGTGTGTCCCCTCGTGAGCGAGATGCTATTTAAACACAGGTCGAAGAGATGCTCACAGACGGCGTCATCCAACCGTCAAGCAGTCCGTGGTCGTCTCCTGTCGTCCTCGTGAAAAAGAAAGACGGGACACTACGGTTCTGCGTCGACTACAGGAAGCTGAACAGTGTGACCAAGAAAGACGTGTACCCGCTCCTGCGTATCGACGACTCCCTCGACCGACTTCGTCAAGCCAAGTACTTCTCTTCGGTCGACCTCAGAAGTGGTTATTGGCAGATAGAAGTTGATGAGAGGGACCGTGAGAAAACCGCCTTCATTACACCGGACGGGCTGTATGAATTTCGCGTCCTCCCATTCGGGCTCTGCTGTGCTCCTGCCACGTTCCAAAGAATGATGGACACCGTTCTCACCGGTTTGAAGTGGCAGACCTGTCTTGTTTATCTTGACGATGTCATCATTTTTTCCGCAACGTTCACGGAACATCTGCACCGCCTCAGGACCGTCCTCAAAGCCGTTCGATCCGCCAACCTCTCCCTCAAACCAGAAAAATGCCACTTTGGGTTCACCGAATTGAAGTTCCTCGGGCACGTCATTAGTGCTGACGGAATCCGCGCTGACCCAGAGAAGCTTGCTGCCGTTGCTGCCTTTCCGGTCCCCTCCCACAAAAAAGCAGTCCGACGTTTTCTGGGCCTGTGCTCCTATTATCGCCGCTTCATTAGAAACTTCGCCCAGCTCGCCAGCCCTCTGACTCTGCTAACCCGTGATGACACGTCATTTTCCTGGGGCAACGAACAACAGACTGCCTTCGACGAGTTACGACGCCTACTCCAATCACCGCCCATCCTGGCACATTTCGACGAAGATGCCGATACGGAGGTGCACACGGATGCGAGCAACGTCGGTCTTGGCGCCGTTCTAGTTCAGCGGCAAAACGGTGTCGACAGAGTAATTGCCTACGCCAGCCGCGCACTGTCGCGTGCTGAGTTGAACTACTCTACCACGGAAAAAGAATGTTTAGCGGTAGTCTGGGCCGCCGCCAAGTTCCGCCCATACCTCTATGGCAGACCGTTTCGTATCGTCACCGACCACCACTCGCTGTGCTGGCTGAAAAATTTAAAGGACCCTTGCGGCCGCCTAGCACGTTGGGCATTACGCCCGCAGGAATTCGATTTCACCGTCACCTACAAGTCAGGCCGGAAACACACCGACGCTGATACCTTGTCACGCGCTCCCGTCGAACCTCCTCCGCAAGACACCACCGACGATGATAGCTTCCTTGGAGCGGTCAGCACATCTGAGCTCGTTTCCAGACTGCGTGCCGACGCCGAGCTCCGTCTGCTCATCGAACATCTCGAAGGTGGGTGCCCTGAAATACCACGAAACCTAGCCTTACCTGCTCGTCATACCGTCTGATCTGCGGGATGAAGTCCTCCTTGCCTGCCATGATGAACCGACTTCCGGCCACCTTGGAGTTACCCGCACCTTATCCCGAATCCGGCAGAACTATTATTGGCCCAACCTTACTTCAAGTGTCAAGCATTATGTCCGTACATGCCGGCAATGCCAGCGGCGAAAAAAACCCGCGCTCAAGCCTCCTGGACTGCTTCAGTGCATCGAGCCGCCACAAATACCATTCGACAAAGTCGGTATGGACCTTCTGGGGCCATTTTCTCTGTCGTCTTTCGGCCACAAGTGGATCGTAGTCGCCACAGACTACTTGACCCGCTACGCTGAAACGAAGGCCCTTGCGCGAGGTACTGCCGCCGAAGTTGCCCACTTCTTTATGCACGACATCGTGCTTAGACACGGCGCCCCATCGGCCATCATTACTGACCGAGGCAAGGCGTTTACAGCCCGAATCCTACGTGACATCTTAGCGCTTAGCCATACTGCTCATCGACCAACAACAGCGTATCATCCCAGTGAAGTTCGCGGTGCTGTAGTTTGTTCGCCGCATCCGGTCGCGTAGTGGAATGCCCATTATGTGCTTTTCTTGGGCCCTCCGCACAACCGCACAGAAAGGGGTCAGTGAACCCAGCGGGAGAAGGGAGGCGCCGAATGGCGGGGGATTACAGGAGACTTCAAACTCCCCTTATGGACGGAGTCGTTAGGCGGCATCCTGTGTGCACGTGTGTACGGCGAGGCTGACCCGCGTCACAGTGCGTGGCTCTTTGTACCATGTCTGCAGCGGCATGCTTTGACCTATTGTCACGCTAGCTGCAGGCATGAGGAGCGACGATGGGAAAGAGATGGATTGAAGTGGCTTCCCTCGAACTTGGGGCAACCGGACGTTGGGAAAGCGAGTGTTCGCGAAGCTCGCAGCGGGAAAGCATAATTATCTGAAATCGGGATGGTGGAAAGTGTGCATATGTGTACAGTGTCGCGATGAGTTACCTTCTTTCCCCAATCATTCATTGGTTGTGTTATTCTTTCCCCAATTGCTGATTGGTGGTATTTTCCTTTCCCCAATAAGTTATTGGGTGGATGTTTGTATAGTACTTGATTGGTTATTCTCCCACCGAGGGCGGGGACATGGGATTTAAAACCCGCTGCTTCGCCAGGACCGAGGGCTGGTTTCGTCACCTAGAACTGCGAGCCAGTCAAGTGTAAATATGTTTTCTCCTTGCTTGTATCCTCCTTTGTACTTTTAATTGTTATAAAAGTTTAACCTCTCCAGAAGTGTCCTCTTGCAATGTGATTGAGCAAAACGAATCTGCAAGACGTCAAGAATCCTACAACAATCATCATTAACTAAATTTCCCTCTACGAGATCAAGAGGCGGAATCCAACTATCCCCAAACCAATGGTCTAACGGAACGGCTCAACAAAACATTGGCGGGCATGATCTCGATGTACGTCGACGCTAAACACAAAACCTGGGATGAGGTTTTGCCGTACGTCACCTTCGCATATAATACCGCGACGCAGGAAACCACCCAGTTCACCCCGTTCCGTCTCGTGTATGGCAGAGAGGTCCGATGATGCTAGACGCCATGCTGCCGTACGGCGACGCAGAGCTTCCCCCTGAAGCTGGCCACTTCGTGGAGCAAGCAAAGCAGGCCCGTCAGCTGGCCCGCTTGCACATCAAGGACCAGCAATCCGCCGATGCCCGACACTATAACCTTCGGCACAGGGACGTGCACTACGAGCCGGGCGACCACGTGTGGGTGTGGACACCAGTGTGCCGCAAGGGATTGTGCGAAAAGCTTTTAAATAGGTATTTTGGCCCGTACAGAGTCCTGCGCCGCCTGAACAGCGTCAACTACGAAGTTGTCCCCCATGGAACTGTGGTCGCCGGCCCTCATCGTCAACGGCCTGAAATCGTGCATGTAGTGCGCTTAAAACCGTACTTTTCGCGTGACTGAGCGCTGTGTTCACGCTGTTTCGTACCTTTTTCCCTTACCCCACGTGTGATCTTGACTCTCCCTGCATGTCATCTAGCGCGCACTGTATAATTCACCTCACCCCCAGTCTTTTTTTTTTTCGTTCCTCCTCCCCTCACTGTACATACCCCATTCCACATCGAGACGATGTTTGCTTTCGCGGGGGGGAATAATGCCACGCGCCTAACGCGCCGCGCGGCCTCCACGCTGAGTCGAAGGCGACGGCGAAGCGGCGGTGGACTCTCGTGGCGCGCTGTTCTGTTCTGTGTCGTGGAAGCTGGCTCCATAATTAAAAGAAGGCTCCCGGTCTTGGGTTCTTCTCGACGTCTACCTTCACGGCTCCTCTGGTCGTGACAATATTATGCTCAGGCCAAATGACCTAGAATTGAATTGTTCCAGTCGCGAAAGCTCAAGACTAGATCTCATAGTGATTACGGTAAGGGCTCAACTCTAGCCAGAAAGGATAACATTTCATCCATTTCAAATACGGTCACTAGGTTAGTGTGACTACGGTCCCAAATTGATGACACGTATTTTAGCATCTACCTCAAGTGTCGGCTCATAAGGGTTCCCGGGTATCGCTTATGGCGACGCCTTAACTCCGCCTTTCACCCGTGCGACCTTTCTTGCTTAAGCGCTCCATATCTTCAACACTCACTTTATGCTGTTTGCATTAATACTGTACTGGTTTGTATGAATGCCAACGCTCCGAACACCAAAAGTGGCTTGTTTGTTTTTCTAGTTATTTGAGCGAGATGTGATCAGAGCGCTTTGGAACGATGAAGATTGTACACGTCAGGCTCCTCGTTGTTCGATATGGCGGCAGACGTCTCCGCCGGGTTACGTCCAACGCTCACTCGGGTGTCATATTACGGCAGCCGAGAAGGACGACCACTCATTCCTACGGCGATCGCATGTAATTGACTGGAATGTTGCAGATATGGCCGTGCATAAGCAAGCAACCACAACTGCCTTGTTGTCGGCAAAATGCGCTGCGCTCGTTCTAGAGTATAGGGGAAGTTTCAATATGCAGGTGAAAACAAAGCCGAAATTTTTGCCAAAGCCTGTTAGTACTCAACAAAAACATTGTTTTAGGTTTGATTCTGCCAGATGACACTGGGTCAAAGAGTGCGTAGCCGACCTTACTTTGAACACCTAGAAATCTGTATAACCCGGAAAAACGCGTTTTTTTTTTACTAGGAGACTAGTTTTAGCAGCACGGGATTGTGAAGATAGGTAACCGGTGGCACCAGCAATAGTAAAGCTGGATGACACAACGGCCAGTATCATAAAGATTATAGAAACGACTTGGTCTTGTCTCCATGCAACCACTGCGGTGGTTTTATACGCCTGCATGCGAAGGCTCTACGGCCGCCGAGTCAAAAGACGTATATCAACCGCCTACCCTAATTGAACGAATGTGGGAAGCGCTGCTATAGGGGGTCACAAAACATCTTAACCACGTGCTTCGGAGCGTTTGTGGTTAATCGCCACTTTGGCGATGAGGTAGAGCCCACAGTGTTCAGAAGTCATGCACCGGGAGTGGTACTTTTTACCTTGCGGAAAAAATTGCTTCAATTGAAATTTTTACTTGTGCAACTGTCAAAATATTTTCAATTATAGCAGCACAGCGTATAATAAAACTCGAGTGTGAAGATGCCTGTAAAATAGGAATGGTGCTCATGGCTGCGGTATAGAGTAACAATCGTGGTATGGGCCTCTTTGCTAACTTCTTCAGACGAAGAAAAAAGAACACAGCAGGATCTCTTCACACCCGAAAGCCTACGTCTTTCCGCTTTGCTTCTTTCCCGCCCCACGTCCTAAAGAGACAAAACTGGGGGAAAAAATAGTATATGTTGCGCTTTCCGACACTCTGCTTCCAAAAAGATGAAGAAATATCAAGCTGCAAAAAGGTGGTTTGAAATCTTCCACAGCACTGAAATGGGCTGCACTGCACGCTGTTCCCCGAAGCTGTGTTTGTTTGATCCTTGGAAATCATATCATATTCCTTCAAATAAGAAAAAAGTACAACAGCTTCCTTTTGGATTATCGCCTCAGTGATGGAAAACATTCTTTTGTATTCTCACATGGGGCTCGTATCCTACCATTTTATAGCAGAAGTCTGAAATAAGTTTTTCGGTGTTGTCTTGCTTAACTTTTTCGAATAGGGATATCTGAATAAATATTTCTTCATTTCTTTCCCCAGTCTTGACCTTTATAGTAAATGACCAGCTAGTAATTTAGGCTTCGCCGTTAGAAGCTTTTTGAATACTCGGACTGCTTTTTATAATACTCAGAAATATGCGATAGAGGTGCTAACCGGCATTTCTCTTCATTACAGCATAGTCAATTCTAGATGGCAGTTTTCTGTTTATTTTTCTCCCACTGCACTCAGCCTGACAACGGAGTTTTCCAGAGAGTTTTTATTGCCCTTAAAATCACTGCCTTCCATTCTTTATGTTTCAGTTGCTGACATATAAAGTGCGCGGAAGTGTGAGCCTTTCGAGGCTATATATAACATTAATGTTTCAGACGTCACCGAGCTTTGTTGAACTAAACTGTGCTATAGCGGATTACAAATACACATTGCTGCTGTACATTTATATTCATGAGTACTTCTCTGCTAGGTTACAGCAGGCTATTGAAGTGAAAGAAATAGAAAGCTATCACAGTTTCTCCGAAGTAATTTACCTTTTTTTTCTTTCCTGCACAGTGTGTGAAGTAAATCAATACGGTTTCCTATTCACTCATCAGTTACGGCAACAAACGCTGTGTACTGCCACTTATATTTTTTCGCTTACTTAATACTCTGCTGTCTGCGGAAATAGCGCGTCATAACCTCCATTAAACTAGGAAGATCGCTACGAATTGTAAAGATATAACTTCGCGGCTCTTACTTACTCATCGACAAGCGCCCAGAAGTATAAAAATCCCAATCTGGCATGATGCCCTGTGGTACCCATATAGTGCTTTCTAGGTCTTAAGGGCCTGCTAATGCTTCTAGTACCCTGCTAATGCAAACAGCTTTAGTTCTTGTTTAACCAGAGCAATATGCGTTGAAATACTGTAGCAACATTGCTCTACAGCCCCCTCTACGAACGAGTTTAAGTAATTGCGGCCATATATCCGTGAACTGAGGAAATGGCAGTAACGGAATGGGTCTGCCGGTCTATTGGATGGTAATGTCTCCCTCATTGCCCGTATAACAATAGTAACACTGCATTTTCATGTGAGGCAGAACTAAGCGTGAGGACACTTGCGATTGGAGGATGCTGAGATAAATATCACTATAACAGATTTTTGCAAATGCTTGTACATCAAAGAACACGTCAGCTTTTACCTTTCTCGGCATAGAGCTTAATTCATGATCCTCAGCCTGATTGCGACCACTGCAGGATAAAGACTTTGCCTATATCTTTCCAATTAACCCTGCCTTGTTTCAGTGGTGGCCACCCTATTCGTGCAAACTTCTTAACATCTGCCCGCCTAACTTTCTGCCGCCCTCTGCTAAGGGTTCCTGTTTTTTGAATACAGTCTGTTAACCTTAATTAAAATAAGTATCTTACCTTTCAATTATATGCCCTGGCAAACCTCATCTCTTATTCGACCAGTACGACATCAACCTTCTTCTGTTCCCTGATCCACTTTGCCCTATTCGTGTCTCTTAACGTTACCCCTATCAGTCTACTTCCCATACCTCACTGTGTGGTGCTGGTACTCAGTTTAAACTGAATTTGTTTTGTTAGCCTCCACGTTTCTATAGGTGAACTGGCATAAGCCAGCTGAGCCTGACAATAAAATGCGTCTTCTCCATGCGACATTCAATTTGAACATTCGGGAAATATGAGACTTGGAACCGTATTGCAGACTGTGCACAAAAGGAAGCATCCAAATGCTGAAATGTTAAAAAGCGATTTGTGACCTTGTATGCAATCTGTGGAATAAGGAGATCCACGTGGCCTGTACAAGTGACTATGCATTGAACTTGGAGCTGCGCAATGTGCTCCGTGAATGCTGCCGACAAACGTTAAACACAAAGAGAGTTGAAATGCTTCGCTGCAATTAAGCTCAGCTACTGCTTAATGTGAGCATTTAACGAACATCCATCGATTGATCTTTGCTTAATGAGCTACGAAATCTCACGCATACTCCTGTTAGCTGAAACATAATTGCAAAATAGCCTCATTTTTTAATGCCTTCAAGTTAAGACAAGCAAGAAACAAATGTTCACATTCGTGCAAGCCAGCTCTTTTTAGGAATCGCACGGACTCCTTCGGCTGCTGTGTACAGAACAATAGACTTGCTCATTGCATGTTCAAAACTTCTGGCAGAATGGCTGCACAGCTTGGCGGCGTGTGTTTTACCAATTCGCACCATAACCTGCTGTTTCAACACGTTAAACACCTGCATGGAGCGATCCGCACTTTCAAAGCCTTCATAACAGTTACTTTTCAGCTTTCTAGATCTAGCTTACCTGCTTCTGTCGATTTGTAGTGCGAGACAGCGCGAAAATGGGGAATTACATCTCTTGGTCATTAAGCAAGGGAATTCATATAGTGGCAAGTTGACAAACATAATGGCTTGCACTGGCTGTGCATCATTTTCTGTACACAACGTCCTCGAAGATCTTTTGGGGAGTGGGCTACGCACAGTCGCGATTACTTTACTTCAGAGGAAGACATAATCTTCTTGGCGCTCTTTCGCCACTTTTTTATATTAGCGGACCATCGCAGTGCCTGAGTTTATTTTTTATCTCGTTTTGTTCAGCAACTAATGTACCAAACTCACCACTCCTTTCTGTAGTGCCTGCGGGCCATGAAATTAGGCAAAATAAATCAATAAATAAGAAAAGCACGTCTAATAAAACACTCGGTGCACTATGTATTCTTATTGGAAGATTTTATAATAACTATTCAGTTGACGATAATATTTACGTTGTCTCGAAATTTATTAAAGAACCCCAGGTGGTCTAAATTTCCGGAGCCCTTCACTACGGCGTCTCTCATAGCCTTAGTCGCTTTGGGACGTTAAACCCCATAAACCAAACCAAACCAAACATCTTGAGATCCCTCGGCCGTTTTTTCGGCCATACCGTCTGCTTAAAGTAATGTATATTCTGAAACTGTACAGTTTCGTTCACTCAAGACGGAGTATGTTCTACGGGTTTGTCTATTATTGCCCTTTTTTACGGAGAATGTTTGCATAACGTATTAGAAATAATATTCAACGTATTCATAAGGCGGGATATATGAATTCCCAACGACATCCAAATCAAAGAAGCGAGCGCTCGTGGTAGTGCATCGTCTGTTACCTGGCAAAGATGATGCTACAGCTGTAATCGTTTCCAGTCGGCGTCCGGCAACCACGACGCGGGCTCCCTTTTCTGCGAGCAGCTGACAGACAGCGCCACCTATTCCCCCTCCGCCGCCGGCCACGACAGCCAGGCGGCCGGACAAGACTTGTGCATCAGTGGCCATTGGTGAGCTGGGTCTATAAAATAAAGGATATTATGCAGGGTCATTATACCATACAGACTTATGATACAATTCCTGCCTAATACTGCCTCAGGTGGTTCACGAATCGGTAAAAAATTACGTTTCATGCGCATGAAATCCATCCTAAATTTTTCTCCCAAGGATGTTTTGCGGCAGTAGAAGTAAAGTACTGACTTCCGGAAATGAAGGCGAAAGCGACCTGCTTTGTCGTAGACACCTATGACACCAGCGACAACGCATCGAGAACCCTCTGGCAAAACGCCTGAAATAGGGAATAAATCCGAAACAAGGTGCATGTACTTGTTTCCTGCTATTGGTGAGTTTTTTCGTCTGCTTTCTACAGCAATTATGAGTGTGTGTCAGGACAACCACAGCCGCCTTGTGATGGTAAATTCAATATTGTTGTTCCTCACAGCTGCAGCCTTAAACTAGCTCGCTCCCCTACCCTTACAGATACTAGTAGGTTTTGCTTAAATATACTTAAATTCTCGTCCGCTTTCACAGAGCACTGATTTAGAGCACAAGCCCAATGAGTGCTCACATGGTTAGCTTTAATAACTACTTCGCTGCTTCCAGGGTTTTCCCAAGTCTGCCTACGGGGTAAGAGACCATCCATAATGTTTTCTTTCCTGGTGAAATGAGCTGACTTCGTGGGTAGATTTTTCCTGCATATTGGCGCGAGTCTTTATATTGATTGTTTATTCGCACTTTAAAGCTGCCGGCAAGCGGATTTATCGTTTGCTTGTGATGCAAGACGCGACCAGATTTATCTCGATTGATTGCAGCAAGGCGGAGCTGACTCTACGTTTTTCCAGAACGCTGTGGCAAGTTTATCTATCAGCCTTAAAGCTGTCAGCTTTAAATTGAGCGCTGATGAGAGCAGGAATCATTCTGTTCGTCGACCGCCGAGCAGGCTTGTTCGTACATCACCGCCGAGTCATTCAGTAGTTTGTGAGCGCAAGTGAGCCCAAATAAAGGGTTTTGCTCAGACGCCATTTTGACTGTCTTCCTGCTCTTCGGACTGCCGTCACCACTGCGTGGTGATATGAACATACAAGTTGTTAAAATGTAATTTAATTTGAACGAATCGAATGTAGTTGTTGATATTTAAACCAGAAATATCGAAGTTTTTTTCAACATTTGGGTTCCACCTAACCTCCATACTGACCGGTTACACCCAGATGCTCTCTCCGCAAAGAGAATGAACAGGCAACTAAACCTCTTTAAGACAGTCATGCCAACATTTACAAACACGGTCACGAGAAATGGTTGGCGCAGGCGACCATGTACTTGAACAGTACACTCGTTCGCTTGCCACATAGCGCTAAACAGACACGGACACAGGGGGACGACAGATAACTTACAACTTAAGTTTATTGCGAGACAACAGGCAATATAAAGTATTTCTTAACAGAGAAGAGGAAATAAAAATCTTTGAAATAAGGAAGCACTCAAACAGCGTTATCGTCGAACACCATTTACGGATTAGCAGACATGAAAAGCATTTCCTTGTCAGATAAAAACACTGAGGCAGCACTGACACACGTATCTTCTTTTTGCGAATGCATATTGAACGCCTCTATAATTTCTCTAGTAAGCTGATCTTTGTGGCAAACAATGACAACAGAGCTTTTGAAATCCGGATAACAGCCAGGGCACTTTGTTTTTCCATCTTTTTCTTTTGCGTTGATGTGGCCAGTAAGGTGCCCTTTGACAGCATTCCTGACATGATTGTTGTGTTCTCGCAACCTATCATTGAGGCATCTGCCTGCCTGGCCTATGTACTTCCGGCCGCCTTTCAACGGAATAGAATAGACTGCATTCTTTCCGCATGTGACATACTGGTCCTTATGCTTCCTTTTACATTTTATGGCTTTTTTTAAGACGAGGGTTCACGCGATTACACAGGTTTGATAAGTTGTCGGAAGCGGAGAACACCAACTGTGCTTTTGCACGGCTTATTATCCTGAGAACTTTGTTGAAAGTGCTGTTTATCTGCGGGAATGTTACCAGGCGCAGCGTGACCCACCCCAGTGGGTAACACTACTAGATGATCTAGTGAAACTTAAGAAATTTTTACTTCACCCGTATCAGCTCAAGTGTAGCTGAAGTGGTCTTATTATTTTCATGTCAATCTCGAAAATAAAGAAAAAAAAAGAGGTTGTGGAAAAGGGTGTGGCAGTATGGAATAACCGGCACTTTTTGTTTGTTCCTGTTTTCATTCTTTGGAATTGGCTCGCTAGGTTCAGACCAGGTTCCTCCTTTATCAATTGCGCTTTTTATCAGTGAAATTAGCGTGTGAAGGAATGATTTCTGTTCCCATATCCTTAATATGTCAATTCAGCAAAAAAATAAAAAATATGAAGTGCCTGTGCTGTGCTCTAAGCAGCAAACGAAGCAAGAATTTTAAGCCAGTTTTGATTCCCCACTGAACATTCTTTCGCTCTTGCGCAACCGCGTGCTTTTAAAAACGAGAGTCAGAAGCGCCAGCCCTTTAAAATTTCAGGGACGCTAAAATGTCGCTTTATTACCCTCGCAGAATAACGCTTCACAATTACACAACACAATGTTCTCGTCTGCACAAAAATGGCCCTTGCGAAAAGAAAGATGGCATTTACTCAGCTGTTATCACTGCATAGATGGACTATACTTTCACGACAACAGGGCTGGCTTCGTATGAGACTGTCCTGTTTGGCGAGGTAATTGAGGGTTCGAAGCTGGAAAGCGAGGTTATCATTTCAGCAGTGGCGATATTCAGATAAAGACCTGCGATGAAAATGTGCTTCACAGACAAGAATTCCAGGCTCTCGAAATCAATATCATACCCTCAAGAAGAACGTGCCGCATATACAACTTTATGGGCGTGAAGAGTATTAAATGTAATATTAACTTGCGTCGTTAATATAATCTGATAATAGATATTCCAAGACACCTGGAGACCATTTCGAACATTCTCAAATCGTAGCACTTCGAATTTGGCAGCGAGGTGCTGGAAGTGGCTAGGGCATACTTCCACTTAGGGCAGGTAGTGTCCGCTGGTCTAGATAATGAGAAGGAAAAACTAGAAGAATAAGAAATGGACGGAGCGCATATGGCAGGTTATCTCAGATCATGAATGGCAGTTTACCAATATCCCTCAGGTGAAAAGTATACAACAGCTGTACCATACCGGTACTCACCTACGGGGTATAAAAGACGAGCCTAACAAAAAGGGTTCACCTTAACTTAAGGGCAACGCAGCGAGCTATGGAAAGGAAAAATATAGGCGTAACGTTAAGAGACCGGAAGCGGGCAGAGTAGGTGAGGTAACACACCCCTCTTAATGAAATTCTAGTCGAAATTAAGAGGAAGAAATGGGCTTGGGCAGGTCGTGTAATGCGAAGGCAAGATAAACGCTGGTTCTTAAGGGTAACGAAGTGGATTAAAGGCAAACGTAGCAGGGCGCGGCAGAAAGTTAGGTAAGTGGATCAGATTAAGAATTTTGCAGGGATACGGTGGCTGCAACTGGCAAAGGACAGGGTTAATTGGAGAGACATGGGAGAGGCCTTTGCCTTGGAGTGGGCGTAGTCAGGCTGATGATGATGATGATGGCGATGAGAATCGGAGTGACTGCTCTCATAATATTGAGGCACCATTAATCTCACCAATTTGGGCCCAGTGGGGAATAGTTGGCACACTTGGTCTAACTAGTGCCTGTTATTGCCGCTCCACGCCTGAAACTTCAGCAGAGGAAGATTAACAAGTGCGATCGTAGCTAAAACGTGTGCACATATGAAATGCGTCCAGTTTGCTCTTTCTCTCTGGCGTCAGTTTTTCACTGAGAAGGAAAATTTAAAATCGATAGAACGAATTAGCAGTTTTAAATGTGCTATCTTCAGAAACACGCCAGTTCTTGAAAGTCTGCCCATAAGCGCACAAACAGTTCTCTCTCCTTCGCAGGACCAATCAGGCCGGTGGTTTTCAACCCAAACCGCTCGCCATCGGATATCTGGCATGAATCCTAAGCCGAGGGCGTGCACTTGATGCCGTGAAGAGTGACCTTAATTTCAATACGTCGTTGGTGCCGTCAACCCCTCTATTACACTTCCACGAAGGCACGTAGACGCTGATACACAGCTGCCACAACCAATCGGGTATGCTGCTGGCTATCGTATATATTGTTGCGGGAAAGAATATATTTACAGATATTTACAAATAGACAAGAACAGCTGCGAGCGGCACCACCGAGAACACAGTCCGAACTTCGTTGTCGTCTTCTACTCTGCGCACTCGTGCCATCGCTGTCGTCGTCGTCTAACCGCATCAGGACCCCCGGCTGCTGAAACGCCGTCTCGGCGTTAGGGCGGCGACGTATGAGCGTCGTGGTAAGGTTTAAGGCGACAGACGTGGACGATGTCGTTGGTGGCGCCAGATGACGAGGGCGAGGTTTCAAGGGGAGCAATTTCATAGTTAACGTCGGTAACACGGCGCACGACACGGTAAGGGCCACGGTAGTGCGAAAGGAGCTTCTCGGATAGACCGACGCTGCGAGAGGGCGTCCAGAGAAGGACGAGTGATCCTGGGGGATATTCGACGGCCTGGTGACGGCGGTCGTAGGCTGACTTCTGGGAAACTTGAGAGGCTTGGAGCCTACTACGTGCTATTTGGCGCGCCAGCGTGGCCTGGGAGATGGCGTCCCGAGCGTAAGCAGTGGTGGGGGCTGAAGAAGGCGGCATGAGTGTGTCCAAAGGCAAGGTGGGATGCCTACCAAACAAAAGGTAGAAAGGAGAATAGCCTGTTCTGTCATGAAGGGAAGAGTTATATGCAAATGTCACATAAGGCAAGGCTGCGTCCCAATCTCGGTGGTCTGGCGATACATACATGGCTAACATGTCGGTGAGCGTGCGGTTGAACCTTTCCGTAAGCCCATTGGTTTGTGGGTGGTAAGCTGTCGCGAGCTGGTGCTGTGTGTCACACGAACGAAGAATGTCGTGAACTACTCTGGATAGAAAATAACGACCGCGGTCGGTGAGTAGTTGACGAGGGGCGCCGTGGTGAAGGATGACGTCTTGCAGAAGAAAATCGGCAACATCGGTAGCGCAGCTGGACGGCAAAGCACGCGTGATGGCGTACCGAGTCGTATAATCAGTTGCGACAGCGATCCACTTGTTGCCGGAGAGGGACGTCGGAAAAGGGCCAAGAAGGTCGAGGCCAACACGGTGAAAAGGTTCAGGAGGTATGTCGATGGGTTGCAGAAGACCGGCAGGCAGAGTGGAGGGCCTTTTCCGACGTTGACACAGGTCGCAAGCGGCCACGTAACGCTTGACGGAACGATAGAGACCAGGCCAAAAGAAGCGATGCCGCACCCGAGCGTACGTGCGGGACACGCCAAGGTGACCGGCTGTCGGCAGATCGTGCAGTTCTGCAAGGACAGAAGAGCGTAGACGTTGGGGTATCACGAGCAGGAGCGGAGGGCCATCGGAGCGTAGGTTTCGGCGATACAAAATGCCGTTCTGGAGCACATAAAGGTTCAGAGACGGAGATCGGCTTGCAGAACGGATGCCATCAAAGATAGGTCGTAAAGATGAGTCGTGACGCTGTTCGTTGGCAATATCAGCAAGATCGGAGATAGCTAAGAGGCAGGGCAGGGTCTCAGCGTCCTCTAGGTCAGGTGGTTCCACAGGGTATCGGGATAAGCAGTCAGCGTCCTGGTGATGGCGCCCTGACTTGTACACGACGGAGTATGAGTATTCTTGGAGGCGCAATGCCCAGCGACCAAGGCGACCGGTGGGATCTTTTAGTGAAGACAACCAACAGAGAGCGTGGTGATCAGTGACAACAGCAAATGAACGGCCGAACAGGTAGGGTCTGAATTTAGCTACTGCCCAGACAAGGGCAAGACACTCGCGCTCAGTAATGGTGTAATTTTGCTCTGCGGCTGAAAGTAGGCGGCTGGCATAAGCGATGACTCGATCTTGACCCTGTTGACGTTGGGCTAGGACGGCGCCGATGCCATATCCGGAGGCGTCGGTGCGAACCTCGGTGGGAGACGACGGGTCAAAATGTGCTAAGATGGGCGGAGTGGTCAGCAAATGGACGAGAGATGAAAATGAGTTCTCTTGAGCAGGGCCCCAGGTAAAGGGGGTGTCGTTCTTCAGAAGATCGGTGAGGGGACGAGCGATGCCGGCGAAATCTTTGATAAAACGGCGAAAATATGAGCACAAGCCGACAAAGCTGCGTACATCTTTCGACGACCTTGGAAGAGGAAAGTCCTTCACAGCTTGAATTTTGATGGGATCTGGGCGTACACCAGAAGCGTCAACGAGGTGTCCGAGAATAGTGAGTTGGCGACGACCGAACTTGCATTTCGATGAGTTCAGCTGAAGTCCGGCGTTACGAAACACTGTCAGAATATTAGAGAGGCGCTCGAGGTGCGTGGCAAAAGTAGGCGAGAAAACCACAACATCGTCTCGGTAACAGAGGCAGGTGGACCATTTAAAGCCACGAAGAAGGGAGTCCATCATTCGTTCGAAGGTAGCCGGGGCGTTACAGAGGCCGAACGGCATGACTTTAAACTGGTATAAGCCATCAGGCGTCACGAAGGCGGTCTTCTCGCGGTCCTTTTCATCAACGGCAATTTGCCAGTACCCCGATCGAAGATCAATTGAAGAGAAATATTTGGCGCCGTGGAGGCAATCTAAGGCATCATCGATCCTTGGGAGTGGATATACGTCTTTTTTTGTGATGCGGTTGAGGTGCCGATAATCAACGCAGAAGCGCCAGCTGCCATCCTTCTTTTTCACCAGGACGACTGGTGAAGCCCAAGGACTTGACGAGGGCTCGATGATGTCTTTTGCGAGCATCTTGTCCACCTCTTGATTTATGACGGTGCGTTCGGCGCTGGACACTCGGTACGGACGTCTGCGGAGAGGAGCGTAATCACCGGTGTTTATGTGATGCGTCACCACAGAGGTCCGAGCCAAAACACGGCTATCAAAGTCGAATATGTCGTGGAAAGATGATAAGAGGCACCTAAGATCGCGAGCTTGCATCGGCGGTAGGTCAGAAGCGATCATATCGGCGTAGTCGTCCGTTGGGTTCGCTGTTGATGGGGCCGCAGGCAACCGGCATTGCTGAGTGGAAGGCAAGCAGCTGTCCACCACTGATATCACACATTCGGCAGCAGGGCACAGCGTGGCGAGTGAGATACCTTGCGGGAGCGGTTGGATGGATGAACCGAAGTTCAGGACCGGAAGGCACGCTCGGTTGGCCGACATTGTAAATACAATGTGTGGAAGCGCAATGCTGCGCGTCAGGGCGACGTCAAGTGCCGGAGTGACTACGTAGTGACCATCAGGTACAGGGGGAACAGATGAGAAAGAAATGTAAGTTGCGGCTTGAGGCGGTAGACGGACAAAGTCGACAGCACAAAGACGGTGTATAACTGGGGACGGCGACTCAGCAGAAAGAGGAAGGTCAAGCTGAACGACATTAGTGGCGCAGTCAATGAGGGCTGAATGCTCAGACAGGAAGTCGAGGCCAAGAATGACTTCATGAGGGCACTGGTCCAGAACAGAGAACAGAACGGACGTATGGCGGCCGGATATGGTCACACGGGCTGTGCATAGTCCAACAACATGAGCAGTTCCGCCGTCGGCAACGCGGAGAACGGCTTTGGGTGCAGGGGTCAGTACTTTTCGGAGGCGGCGTCGTAGGGCTGAACTCATGACGGATACGTGCGCGCCTGTATCGATCAGGGCTCGCACAGGCACTCCATCGACATGAATGGCGAGCAAATTATGGTGTGCGCGAAGGGCTAATCGAGGATTTTGGGACTGGGGCTGTACTGCAGCATCACCTCCAGACACTGCAGCGTCTAGTTTTCCGCTTGCGAGCGTCCGTAGGGGCCAGGAGAGGAGCGACGGCGTTGGGGCGAACGAGACTGGCGACGCAGGGGGGACGGGGAGCGGCTGGAGCGGGGAATCTGGCCGTCGACTGTAGCACTGTGCTGGGCTGGAGGGGGCGTGTAGTGGCTGGGCTGTTCGTCGTCGCGGTGGGAGCTGAGAGGACGGTATGTGCTGCGACGGGACCAATAATTTCGACAGTGGCGGGAGATGTGGCCAATGCGGTGGAAATGGAAACAAATGGGCCGGTCGTCGGTTGTCCGCCAGTCGTTAGGGTTTCGGCGACGTGGAGTGAAGTACGAAGGTCGTCCAGGAGCAATCGCAGTGATTTCGGGTGGTGGTGAAGACCGTACAGGGCTGACGGGCTGGAAACCAAGGTTGGCAAGCTCTTGGCGGACGACAGCTTGTACCAGAGAGATGGTAGGTAAGCGGGTGTCGCCATCATGTAGATGCTGGGGGGCAGGGGACATAGCTTCGAGCTCGCGTCGGATGATGCGGGTCACATTTTCTGAGGGCGCTGGAGTTTCCCGGTGTCGCAGGTCTTCACATGAAGAAGTCGCAGCCGTGTTAGGGAGGCGTGTGTACGGCTGGCTAATACGCCTGCTTTTGGCTTCCTCGAAGCGTCGACATTCCTTAATAATTCCGTCGACTGTAGTGCAGTTCTTGTATACGAGCAAGTTGAAGGCATCGTCGGCGATTCCCTTCAACACGTGGCCGACTTTGTCAGACTCGGGCATGTTGGCGTCGACTTTGTGACAGAGGGCCAGCACATCTTGAATGTACGACACATAGGACTCCGTAGATGTTTGAGCTCGGGAGGCGAGGTCCTTCTTAGCGGCAAGCGTTCGGCCGAGCGGCCGTCCAAACAATTCGCGGAGTTTCTCTTTGCACACGTCCCAGCTGGTCAGATGGTCTTCGTGCGTCTCATACCAGACCCGGGCGGTGTCTTTTAGATAGAATATTACATTTGCGAGCATAAGGGTCGGATCCCAGCGGTTGTAGGTACTCACTCGCTCGTACATGTTGATCCAGTCGTCGACGTCAGTGTTGTCGGTACCAGAAAATGTCCCAGGGTCACGAGGGGGAGAAAGAACGAGTGATGTCATGGCCGGGGCTGACGTTTGCTGGGCGGCGTCTTGGGTCATGATGAGTGAAGGCAACTGGCGGCCGCTGCGGAGCTCCGTCGTCGGTAGACGTAGGGGAAATCCGCACCTCCACCAAATATGTTGCGGGAAAGAATATATTTACAGATATTTACAAATAGACAAGAACAGCTGCGAGCGGCACCACCGAGAACACAGTCCGAACTTCGTTGTCGTCTTCTACTCTGCGCACTCGTGCCATCGCTGTCGTCGTCGTCTAACCGCATCAATATTAATATGGGTTTTGTAAATACCATAATCAAAACTCTCACCGCACTGAAACCCTGTCATTCTGTGCGCCAATTTATCGCTTAAATCAAAGGTACATTGTAGGCCAGAAAATAAATTTGATTTACGATTGAGGCGGTTGCTGGTTACACCGATGAGACTAACCATGCTTGCCACTGGCGCCGGATATTGCTGTAAGGTAGTGAGAGTTTATAGAAACAAACATCTCCATTCCTGGCACGGCTGCGCTCCGTGGGTGTGTCATGATAGCGCCTAGGAATACACGACATTCCGCCCGCCAACTTCACCACTAGTCGCTACGTTTCGAGTCGGTTTCAGGGGCAAGCTGAAAACCTACATCTGAAAAGGAACGAATTCGGCTTGGCCAATTCTTTTCGCTTCATGTCACGAAGAAAAGGGACAAGCCGGAAATCCTTCCTTTTCAGATATAGGGTTCCAGCTCGCCTCTGAAACCGGCTTGGTGCGTTCGATGGTATACCTGTCGAAGGTAAGCACGGCAATTTCCTTAGGTGCGAATACTGAGGGCCTTATTCGTGTCCCCTCTAATCAGTACACGTTGAATATTACATGCATTGAATCAGAGTATCTGGCTGTATATGCACAACCCTCCGCTCATTACCGTGAAGACCGCCATGAATAGGGGCGCAAAGTGAATCTGCAGCTCAGCACTTTGAGTGGTAGCAAGAACAAAGACAGGAATGGAGGGTATTAGCACGCGCTGTGAAGGCAGCGTAATACCAATTGCAGCTGAACAAAAGTGCAAGGATTGGATGGGCAAAATCAAGGAGATCGGTAAAGAGGAGGTAAACGAATCGTTCGGTGCACGGTGATTCCGCGATAATTACTAAAGAGTGGACAGAGTTAGTACTAATAAAGGCGCAAGTAGACCAGTGCGGATATAGTGGAAGGGAAAGAAGGTAGAAGTTGCCATGCATAGAGTTTAGGTTTCACGCGTGAACCGTTCTCTTATCTTTGCTGAATAGTTGGTTCACGAGTTTCAGCCCACTAACCAAGGCTAGAATCGTAGTGTCGTTGTCCAAAATGGACGTGCTGAATCACGAAAGCGGCACGTAGATGAAACAGGTTATGGAAGGGGAACAGGGAGGCATCATAGGGCAGCAAATAAGGTGGGCGGCACGTACCCATTGAGGGCACATAATCTATAAAGTGTGGCCTTGAAAGACGGAAGTCCACACTGCTGCTATTCTGGACATAATCTACTAGCCCCATCCTTCTGGACCCCGCAGAGAACCCAGCGTAAATCAACGGTGGTGTCCTTACATATAACCTCGAGAAAGCTACAAAATGCGATGGCCTGGTGCACATTCATATTGATAACGATAGTCTATTCTTCATACGCTTTGCAAAGACTGACTTGCAATATTGCTCCTACGCTGGCAACAACCAGTCCTGGGTGTAAAGGATTCTATAAGATATAGCAAACAGTGAAAATTCCGATGTTAGTTTTCGATGTTCAGCGTCATGCAACGCGTAGTGGCAGCAATAGAAACCGAAACACCCAGTCGACATTTTCATGCTTAAGTGAAGAAGCCCGCATTGTCCATTAACACGGGCTCTAAATTTTGGTAAGAGTGCTTGGCTCCAAGCCAGTCATGAAGGTTGGCCGGCTGGTACTTGCGAACTGAAGACAGTGCACGGATACGGATTGAAGAAAGAGCAGCCAATACGGGGGCTGAATTCTAACATCTCAAGTAACTTTCTTAGTAGTTAAAATTTTTTTTGACCAATTGGCAGTCAACGTTTGGGTTGGTCGTTCTTTCTTTTGTCCACGCTCTTGCGCCATCTTCAAATTCTGTTCAAGAGCTTCTGTCTACTGCGAATGATTCAACACACAACGCATCTATAGTGGTCCACTAGATCATTATATCACTGCGTGTGCTATTCACTCGCAGATGTTGTCTGTACACAGGTATTATTTAGACGTTAGGTGCCGTAGATCCCATAGTTGGTACGCCTTATTTATTTGTTACGCCAGATTATTTCGGAGTTTGGTCACTGTAGCCATAAAAAGCGCAGTGGTCGTTGTCTTCTCGGTGCATAATTTACGGTAGTGTTTGTAGAGAAGAGCACGCACCCGTGTTAACAAATGATATAAAAAAAAAAGCCACATGGCTGTGGACATCTGCCCGAGAATACGTTCGTGGACTGCAATTCGGCTCCCTAAATGTACACTTCTAGCACGGACGCAATGCTATAGTACACCAGCAAGTTTCTTGTACCCAGTGCCTGCGTTCACTCTTCGAGTCTCTTGATTTACGTGAATTTTCTCTCACAGATGGAAACATGCCCGAGAACGTAACTTACCTTTTTCGTCTTAGTACGGAGCTATGGAAACTTTGAGCCGGGATTTGCTCTGTGTCTTCCCCTCTCGTGGGCCTTAGATCGTCCTTGATGATTCGGGGAAAGTTTACCCTGAATACAGTGTCAGCACAATTTCCGATGCGAGAGCAGCTGTGGTAGCATGGAAACTTGGGCGAGCTGCTATAGGTGCATATTAATTGTAACAATGCAGACGGTCTGTGTGGTTTCGTTCTTTCTTTCGTCCAGCTGCGATGTTCCACCCAAGAGCAGCTGCGCGATATTTAAGCCTGCTTCCTGGCATCAATATCATGTTTTTTGTGGCTTTAAAACTACATACGGTGAATTCAGGTATGCGAGCCGCAGAGTATAAAAAAAACAAAACACCCGTTTTTTTCTACTCCCCACTGCGTGCCGACAAAAAAGCGCGTAAAATTACTAATGGGCTGGTGTGAGGAGAGCTTCACTCAACGAAATGGCTCACAGGCGACTTTTTACCAACGTTTAACCATAGATACTTCGAAAAAAACAAACTCGCGAGCGTTCATCTGGTGCCGACTTATAGGCATGTCCTGTTTTTGTGACCTGTCCCTGGCGGCGCTCGTTCATAAACTGACGTTGGCATGTCTTTTGAACTAAGGTCAGCAACTCTATTTGGCCCTACAGCATCCGCCCTAGTGCTGTCTATACAGGAAACGAAACCATCTTGGAAATAACGCATTTCCTCGAATAAAACAGCCCCCCTTTTTGGCCTCGTGGGACTGATAAGTGGTGGCGGATGTAACTATATTATAGGAATAAATTTCGTTCGGGCTTAAATTACGCCCTTTACCCCCTCGACTGGCCTGCGAAGGGTTAAAGTAGAGGAGAAATTTTGGCTCTCCAAGTTCCCGTTATCACATTACTACGCCGTTGGTATCTAGTTCGGAAAATCAGCTAAAAGTAGTTTGCTTCATTTTGAAGCCTGGACTCTTTTCTTTCCGCACATACTTCGTACAGAGATGAACCTGGTGTGCAACAGGAGTAATAGCTCCACTACAATTGGCACGGCATTAGGAGGTGTTTTTATTCAGTTTTAAAAACTACATTATCGTTGCAGGCTTTTGGAAAAGGATATATTCGTACTCACGATACATGAAAACTAATGACGGTGACTGCTTACTTGTCATAGATGGCGCAGCGTGATGCATGTGGGTGTTTAGGAGCCATTCTACAGGGTGTCCCAGCTAATCTGGACGAAGATTTAAAAAAAAAACCTAACTGTTCTTCATAAATGAAATTGCGTGGATATTGTTAGGTTTTAACTAAAGTTACAGTAGCATTTTTTTGCTCAAATTACTTGAATAATTAGTCGAGATAAACTACTTAAATAGACTGAAACATTCAGGCGTCAATAGGAAAGTTGTGGAGCTCCACAAATATTGTCCAACCCAGGCACTTCCAACGAGATAGACTTAGCGGGGTCGTTTTTATTCAGGAAAAACGAAAGCCCGCGGAGTTTAACAATCTCGTTGGAAGCGCCTGGGTTGGACAGTATTTGTGGAGCTCCATAACTTTCCTATTGGCGCCTGAACGTTTCAAGCTATATTTAAAAAGTCAAGTAATTTATCTCTATTAATTATTCAAATAGGTCGAGCAAAAAAAATGGTACAGTAACTTTAGATAAACCCTAACAACATCCACGCAATTTCAGTTCGGAAGAACGCTTAGGTTTTTTTTTTAAATCTTGGTCCCAGTTAGCTGGGACACCCTGTATAAATAGATAAAGTTTATGTGCCTCTGCGCTAGTGAAGTGCCTCTGGCTTGGTTTGTGGGGTTTAACGTCCGAAAGCGACTAAGGCTGTGAGAGACGCCGTAGTGGAGGGCTTCGGAAATTTCGACCACCTGAGGTTCTTTAACGTGCACTGACATCGCACAGTACACGGGCCTATAGAATTTCTCCTCCAAAGAAATTCAACTGCCACGGCCGGGATCGAACCCGCGTCTTTCGGGTCAGCAGCCGAGCACCATAACCACTGAGCCACCGCGGCGGCGAAGTGCCTCTGGCGTCTTTGCAGTAGCACGCATGTTTCAACTTTTGCCTCTATCTCATTTGAAGTCAGAACCTTGCCAAGCGTAATAAAATTGGAAATGTATTACAGAACAACTTTATTGGTAAAAACCGCACATGTTCTGAAACTGTATTGTTAAACTGCACAGGCAGATGGGTGCAGGCTAGAGACATTAAGGTCGGACAAACATCGCTCGAGCCTGAAGGACGCGCACGAATAGTTATCAAAAAGGGGATATTGAGAAAATGGTGCCTCAACTAACAGCTCCGAATTTAGATACTGCGCACGCTCTTTAGAGTAGGAGAAGAAAACATTGTTTATGGGTTGATTTTTCTTATTTTTCGACTTACAAGTGCATTAACTTTATGAACTGAAAGATTTATTTTGCGCCTTATTTCGTTTGAACCCTTCACTGCTTGGGAGTAAATCTGGCTCTTCTGTAGTATTAAAATAATGAAACCATTGTTGATTGTGCCGGCTGAATAAACCCTTCCGAAAAGTCTCCGCACATCAGTGCTTATGCCATGAAAACATCACCCTGGCTATGCCCTCTGCCGGACAAAATTCTCTTCTTTATCTCTCGAATAAACTGTGTCCTGTGCCAGCCACGGTCACCTCATCCGCACAAACTTCTTAATCTCATCAGCCCAACCAATCATCAGCCGACACCTACACCACTTTCCTTCTCTCGGAATCTATTCCTCTACACTTCACTACCATAAGTTCTCCTGCCTTCGCATTATATGCCCTGAAGAGGCCAGTTTCCTCTTGATTTTCGCTAGCATGTCATTAGAACGCATTTTCTCTCTCCCGTTATTAAGGCGAAAGCCTTTAATGCCTCATCATTGTCGACAGAAGGTTGTCAACAGAGGTGTCCCGCTGTTCGGTTGGTCGAAATGGTTATGACGTCTTAGTGCGCGGATTCGCAGTATTGAGGTTACCAACGAATGCCTGAAGCCCCTTCTTATTATCACCGACTCAAGGGGAGCTTGTCGCAGTTTTGAACAGGGACAAATTCCAGAGCCTGCCTTCCAAATTTTACATAGATGTGAGTACCGGGATTTCCCAACCCGGCGCACCATCATGTGGGCCCCAGAACATGCGGGATAGAGGGAGATAAGGCCGCGGACGCTACCGCCCGCGCTCTTAACCACCGGGCATCGCCTCTCTCCCTTTTAATCCGGCTATTACTTTTTAGGAGATATCTCTCCTGTATCAAACCGCTCACAGGCGATACCCAGCCCCCTGTAAAGGAAGAAAAGCGCGAAGAAACACGGACACACGAAGAAATGACACACACACGAGCGCTGTTTCTTCCTTTAAATGCATTAGCAACTTGCCGGAGCCTTGCTACCCTGTAAAGGCCCCAAGAAAATGGAGGAGCGTTGGCTCCTTCGCCTCTACACCAACACGGTACTGTGCCCGGCAGTGCTTAAACATTTCAATTCGGCCTTTTCGGGCGAGTGGCCACACTGTGGGGAAGTGTTTGCGGACACGTATCACATGGTGAGGGCATGCCCTGCCAATCCTGCTTTCTCACCCCACCCACAACCCACCCGAGAGGACTGGGAGGCTGCCTTGCTCGGCTGCTCAACTCTCCAGGACCAACGAGCCCTGGTGACAAGAGCGCGGGCCGCTGCGGAGGCCACAGGGGTCCCGGACTAGGGATCCCTCCTATTGATTGTGAGTGCCGGGCCCTTCAGGCCCGGTCTAAGCAATACCTTTCTTGTACATAGCATAAATAAATGTTTTACACCTCCTCCACCATCCCTCACCGTAGCGCAGGCTGCATATTGGTGGCAACTACAAACCCGGACTGCTCCATACCAAATCTGCTACATGCCCGATACCCAAACCAATTCCCGTCATCATGCAAACTTTGCGGCAAACCAGGAGACTTTTTACACACCCTCCTCACATGCCTCACCTTCCCTCATCCCCCATCACCAACCGTGGCGGAGTCTTACTGGGAGTCTCTTCTTACCAGCTCGTCTGCTCAAGACCAGCGCCGGATCATCTCCAGCGCTCACAGGATTGCGCTCCATGGGTTATGCTTCGAGTTGTAAGGGTGCCTCCTTACATTGAGGGGGCATCCAAGTGGCATGTAGGGGGCTTTGCCCCCACTATTTACGTCATTGGCAATAAACGTTTTCACCACCACCACCACACTCTCCCCTCACCACATACCCTAGCCCACTATCATCCCTCCTTCCTCCCTCCTGCCTGCACCCTATGCCCAGAACCCTTCCCTTCTTCCCACTACATCCCCTTCCTTCGCCGGGCGGACCCTCGCCTGCTGGGCTTAGAGAACCTCAAGACCTGGGAGGACTGGGAGACCCTGCTGCACTCGGAGGACCCGGCCGTGCTGGCCATCGAAACCGGCCGGGCTGCCAGTGTTATGGACCTTATGAACATAAACACTTCAGTGCAGTGCGATAGTGCGAGGACCCAGGGGCATTCCCCGAATTGCTTTCAAATAATGAAGTTCTTCATCTTCTCCCTCCTTGCTAGAAACAAATGAACCTCTAGTTCGCCAATTAAACGAATAATTATTTTTATTCACCTCTTACTAAAGACAATAGTACCGTTTCACATTTGAGGCATCGCAGCGGAAAGCACATTCAATAAATATCTGACTCTGAGCCGCGTTCCCCACCAGCCTCGCTAAGGAAATAGCGTCCAGTGTCAAGAAAGATACCCAATTCTACACTCCAAGAAGTGAAAAATAAATGAAAATATTTTCAATGCAATGTTAAGGAAGAAAGATTAAGGTTACCCACCTTAACTAACTCCTCAATCCGTCAATTTCACAAATGCAGTATTTATAAACGCAATTTTTCTTCAGGACAAACGTCAATTATCACTCTCTGAATACGATTTCCGCCAAAGGCTTCCAAAACTAACACAATAAATTGAACGAATGCACAACTTATCTGAAAACAGCCGCAAACAAATGTAATAATTTTTTAATTCTGAAAGGAGTTTGATCGGGTGGCACATGATAAACCAATAAGCTAGAAACGGCACGACGACTTTATTTTAGTTAAATGATTGAGGAACTACTTATGAGACAGAACACAATTTGAAAACATCAACCACCAGCCTCACCACACAGTTCATTTTGAAACTGGTTTTCCCCACTGTTGCTTCTTGGTCCCTGTGATCCTCCCTAATTTCATCAGTGATTAAGCCAATAATCATCACGACAACAAGACATTTTCATGGGCGGCTGCGTAGTTTATTGGACAATCTGCCATAGAAAGATGTCATAGCTCGACAGGGTCGGTATCAAACCAGAGCTACCCTGGAGCTGGACCTCAAAGGCGCTTTTGACATCTCATACAATGCACTCGCAAAAAGCCTCAAGAGAATTAGGCGCGGAAGCAGAATTTAACACCATGTTGATAACAACGCGATGTCGTGACGCACAGATAGATATACACAAGAATCGCCTCTTCTTAACTGACAGTTTTAATTGGGGAAAGACAGGAATATATAATGTACCCCCGTAACAAACACAAACATATTCAAAGTGCACAGAAATTGCAGTGGAATGCTCATGCGCTGTTATCAGCTTGAACGTGAAGCAAGAAGTATATCTCACCAAACTTCTTAAGAATTTACTACATCAGGAGCTTCATGTCACATTGGCAAGTGCGACTAGCCCTGGCCGGACCAAATATCGCAGAGCTAGGTAGACAAGGCCCGGGGCAAGGCGTGGTCCTTCCCTTATAAAAATGGTCCATAGACAGTCTATAGACTTCTTACTGACTCTATTGACTTTCTATAGATATTGCTTTTTGTCTATTCATAGTCTATAGACTGTCTATAGACAAAGGTCTACAAAGAGTGTATGGCCATAAATCTATACATTGTCTATAGACTGTCTATGACATTTGTATTGCCTATAGACTGTTCTCTAGGATTTGTGTATAGACAGTTTATAGACTTTATAGACAGAAGTCTATAGACACTCTACAGACTGTCTAAAACTTTTTTGTAAGGGTTTCCCCGCTGCTGGTAAACAAAGCTATAGGGGGTGTCGCACTTCTGCCAGAAAGGATCCCAAACATCAAACACGCCCTCTACACAGGTGTCACAATTTTCGCATCCACAATATAGGTGACAGACACCCGAAATACGCTGCTGTTAGCCGTGAGTCAAGTCAACGAAAACGACACCCAAAGCGGCTGTAATGCGCCCATTATAAGCCAGAACTCATCCATTTTATAGGAAAAGAGAACCATGCGAAGTCATCCCCCAACAACAGTATCAGCAGATCACAGAAGTCTAAGGAATGAAAATTATAGGGCTAATCAGAAAAGCAAAGGGAAGAACGGATAAATAATTAGGAAGCTAAACAGCACTACAGATCAAGCAGCAACGCACGATTAGCCCGGTAAAAATGAAATTGATTTTGAGGAAAGGAAATGACGCAGTTATTGTGTCACATACGTCGGTGGACACCCGAACCGCGACGTAAGGGAAGTAAGTGATTACGGAGGGATTGAAAGAATAAAGAGGCGCCGTAGTAGATTAACCCGGAATAATTTGGACCGCCTGGGGATCTTTAATGTGCACTGACATCCCATAGCACACGAGCGCCTTTTGCGTTCCGCCTCCATCGAAACGCTGCCGCCGCGGTCGGTTTCGAACTCGGGTACTCCGGCTCAGTAGACGAGTGCCATAACCACTGAGCCACCGCGGCGGGTGATCAGCGTGGTGTCCGGCTGGAAATTCGGGCTCACGGGGGAAGAAGTGAAATACTAATTCATGCCATCAACAGTAGGTTCGCATGCCTGCAATTTGCAATGCAGGTAGTCAACGCCTGGTTATGGCCAATCCCCTTGTGCGTATGTACCATTTTAGGAGGCAAACAATAACAACATACTCAACGCATTGCCTAAGCTGGGATAAAAGGAACAAAGACAAAAACGCAAAAAAGTGCGAAAGCGGTTAAGGAAGCACGAGACCTACTAGTGAACGCGGGCATCGCTTAAATTTAGACAATACGTTTTCACGACACTTTAGAAGAGATCACAGAGGGCCAGATTTCACCAAAGTCCCTGAATCTCTAACTGTAAAACAGACAGTTGGCTACTCCTGCATCTCTACATGAAGAATATGACAACATAATTGCAGAGGAGGGACATCGCCACCGATATTTTACAAACCATCTCAGCCTGACCGAGCCCTATGAACGCGTATCACGCGAGGAGAAGAGGCAGCTGTGGCGCTCTTCATCTCCACATGAAGCCGTGATTCAAACAAGCATGTGTAAGTAACGGGAAAGAGCGCCTACGCAAACATGCGCCCCGCATCCTCAAGACAAAGCACGATACAGACAAGCTTTCGGCCATCATGCGGTCTCTAGCACAGCCCTCGCGCGTAGCCAGCGAAAGTGCTTACGCCGCAGTTCACGTATGACTTTAATAAAATCCCTATCCCTCTGATTAAAACAGAACTGATACTTTGATAGGGCACAGAAAAATGCTCCAGCACCCCAGAATAAGTACAGGAGGATATGCCCCAACGCACTCGTCTCTCATAAAAGCTCAAGAAATAGCATTAAGCGCCTACAATCGAATATATATCTCAGTCCAGCTAGTCTAGCCTATATGTCCTCCGAAGACAGACCTCCTCTGCACAGTCAGCCAGGAATATACTAGACACGTTGACACACACAACGACGCAGGACTGGGAGGTGTAGCTGTCCAAGCTAAGACCCTAAGATCCAGCCAGAGGTTCTGTGTACGGCCAAGACGGCAGCCGAAGACAACGGATTCCTGGACTAAGGAACCGAACAGTCACCCCTTCGAAATTCAAAGCAATAAATTGATTTCGTGCCACATCAGTTACTGGTCTGCCGGTGTCATCCCACAACGGCGGCTGAAAAAGGCGAAAAAACTCAAAGGCGCTGGAACCGGCATCGGCAACAGTGTGCGCAACTTTCATGCACGAATGTCAGCAAAACCGTACTGATGCTGAAGGATCAATATGAAGCTTACAGCGGCCGCGACATCTGACTCAACGTTAAAACAAATCTTCTAGCCGGTTCTGGGCATGCACAGATATCGTCGCCTACAGGTGCAAATCACGGCTGAAAGCACTCACCTCCCACTTAGTACGCCAACCGGGTGATCCCGTGGCGGAGACAGCCGGCTGCATATGTTTTTAACAAGATCCGGAGAGAAAACTGGGCACACTCCCACAATGGGACGCACCGGGAGAAAAAAATGATTAATCAGGAATTCGCTGCTTATGCGTGGTTCGTCATCGGTGCGACTTGTATGATATTTGCGCCGAAGACGTGGAAGCCTGACATCGGCACGCTCCTGGGCATACATGCGTCGCCCTGCTCCACCGATCTGTAATCTACATCAGCTGTAACAGTAGCTTGGTTTGGGCTAGTTGGTAACAGTTCTTAGAAAACATAGCGCAAAAAGGACACGGGCAACACAGAAGTGGACAGGACAGGCGCTGTCCTGTCCACTTCTGTGTTGTCCGTGTCCTTTTTGCGCTATGTTTTCTAAGAACTACATCAGCTGTATACTCAAGAGAGTGGCCAACAAGCACAAGGACGTGCATGATTCCAACCTTTCTGCGCATTGTGCAAGCATTCGTTTGTACGTGCATTACCTATGTCGCCCCTTACATTGGGTTCAAGCGAACAGATCGTGAGCGACTGGATGTATCACTACGCAAGGCGTAGCAGAACTCCAACGGACGGAGCGCTCTCCTCTGCCTGCCGCTTCCTCTGACACTCCCCAGTGGATTCATTCCCTACTTGTTGCATACAAGGGCATCCTCCAGCATTACCGCCTCGAGCGGTGTCTACACCCCTAGAACACCGGAAACTATCCCGAAGGGGCGCCGTCCATTGGCTCAAAATGCAAACAGGAACCTTCCCAAACCAATCGCTATATAGCAGAGTTTTCTCGAATCTTATTGTACCTACGTGCAAACACCGCTCACAAGATACCACATTCCACTTTGTGCTCCTTCATTATTTCGGCCAAGCGCTTGGTTTCGCCGATATACGACGCCGAGCACTTAGAGCAGGGGATCTTGTATACCTCATCATCATAATCATCATCATCGGCCTGACTGCGCCAACTGCCCGGCAAATACCTCTCCCATCTCTCTCCAATTAACCGTATTCTTTGCCAGCTGCGGCCACTGTATCCCCGCAAACTTGTTAATCTCAACCGCTCATCTAACTTTCTGCCGTCTTCTGCTACGCTTGCCTTCTATTGGAATCCACTCCGTTACCTTTAAGGACCGGCGGTTAACTTTTATTTTCATTATGTACCCTGTCCAAGCCAATTTCTTCCTCTTGATTTCGAATAGGATGTCATTAACCCGCGTATGTTCACTCACCCACTCTGACCGCTTCCAGTCTCTTAACGTTACACCTACAATTTTCCTTTCCATACCTCGCTGCGTTGTCCTTAACTTAAGCTTAACCCTTTTCGTTAGCCTCCACGTTTCTGCCTCGTAGGCGACTACCGACAAAGTAACTGTTGTATACTTTTCTCTTGAGGGATATTGGTAAACTGCCATTCATGATGTGAGAGAACCTGCCTTATGCGCTCCACCTTATTTTCATCCTGCTAGTGATTTCAACCCCATGACCCGCATCAGCGTCCACTACCTGTCCTAAGCACACGCACTCCCTTTACACTTCCAGCACCTCGCTACCAATAGTGAACTGCTTTTCCATTGCGAGGGTGTTGAGCATTACCTTGGTTTTCTGTATCTTAATTTTAAGGCCTACTTTTCTGCTCTGCCTGTCAAACTCATTGATCATATTTGCAGCTCATCTTCTGAGTGACTTAGCAACTCAATTTCATCAGCGAATCGCAAATTACTTAGGTAATATTTATTAACTCTTATCCCCAATTGTTCCTTGTTCAGTCCTCGGACATCTCCTGTAAGCAGGCGGTGAATAGCATTGGCGAGATCGTGTCTCCCTGCCTGCACTCTTCCTTATTGGAATTTTATTGCTGGCTTTATGAAGGACTATTGTAGCTGTGCAGTCGTTATACATATCTTCCAGTATTTTCTCATCAGACTTTTCTACACAGTGATTCCACAGTACCTGCCTTACTGTTGAGGTCTCAACTGAGCCAAATGCTTTCTCTTAACCAATGAGCACTATATATAGGAGTTTATATTTTGTGCAATTCTCTATCACCTGTCTGATAGTGTGAATATGGTCTATTGCCGAATATCCTTTACGAAAGGCCGCCTAAACATTTGGCTGATTGTAGTCTACGGTTCTCCTGATTCTATTTGCGATTTACTTAGTAAATACCTTGTAGGCAAGGAACAGTGAGCTGTTCGTTCTGTAATTTTTCATGTCATTGAAACCTCCTTTCTTATGAGTTAAGATAATTTTAGCGTTCTTCCGATCTTCTGTTACGCTGGAGGTCGTAAGGCATTGCGTATACGGGGTGGCTAATTTTTCTAGCACACTCTAGCTCCGTTCTTCATAAGATGTACTTGTTTCCTGATCCTCACCAGCTGCATTCCCCCTCTGCATTGCTCCCAAGATTTTCTTAACTTCCTCTTTCTCTAGTGGCGGGATGTCTCATTGCTGTGCTTGACAGCTTCTCTCATTAGCCTTCTGATCACATTGGATACTGTACAGATTTCTGTAGAACACTTTGGCTACTTTAACTATCTTATCCATATTGATACTGACACAGCCCTTTTTGTATCTCAGTGCATACATCAGGTTTTTACGTATGTCTATTTTTCTCTTCACTCCTTTTAGGCTACCTCCGTTCTTTAGAGCATGCTGGGTTTTCTCCGTACTAAACTTTCTTACGTCGGCTGCTTTCCGCTTATTTATTACCCTTGATAGCTCTGCCAGGTCTACTCTGTCCACAGGGTTAGACGCCTCCAAAGCAGAATGCTTCTCTCAGGGAAAGGAGTGGATTGTTCGAGCTCAAGTTTAGCACAGAAATCGCAGTTGGTCGGCAGAACTGTTTCATGCTACGTTTGTATGGGTTATTTGCCTGAATCTATCAGAAAAAGTCGCATAATCGCATCGTCAGCGGTGACGACGTAGGAAATCAAACTGTTCTTTCAGCGATCGCACCGGTAGTGCCATCTGGTTTGTCGACCGTGGACTTTCGGCAGAGGGGAGGTTTTGCTGGATTTTTGAAGAGTCTACTTCACCAAAGACCATATTTACTGGAGTTTTGGCCAAACCATGTTTATTGTAATCATCGATAAAGCAGTTGAAAAAGCGTCTTCAAAACTGTTGTAAAACAACCACCCGATCCCCCTCCCTTGCTGAATCTCCACGGCCGACATACGAGAAGGCGCCACCGGTGAGATTGCTGACAGAGCAGCCTAATTTCCTTCGTCGTCGCCACAGACGATGTTAATATCAGACTTCTTCTGATCGAATCAGATAAGTACCCCACTGTAAGGAGATAGCGCCACCCAGCGGCGTTCGTGTGGAGAAGACAAAGCACGAGGAGCGCGTGCGGAGGGGAACGCGGGGCAGGTCGAAGAGGATTACGTGGCAGAGAAGAGAAGAGCGCGGTGGGCGACGGACGTGGACGAGTTCTGCTGGCTCCCCGAGTTCCGGGCTTGGGCCTTAGCCGCAGACGTCCGGGCCACCAGACCTGGACATCCATCGTCGAGAGCCTCAACCACCAGGCCCAGGCGCCACTCTTCTCCGTCCATCCGTCAGCTGCTCCACACAGGCCGCCTCTGGCGCCTACGTGACCGTTTTCCGGGATACCAGACCTGGGAACCGTGCCGGGAGCCCACGAACGCTGCCGCTGCGGTAGCCTTGCATCGGCGTTTGGAACGCCAAGAGACTCCTTGACTACCCGACACGCAGCCAGTCCTCGCCGCTCGTTGCTCGAATAAGACAAGTAGTGTGAACTTTCCTCTTTGACTCTTTTTCCTGCATTTATCATAAGCACTTTGTTCTGTTCCCCCGTGTGTTTTTCCCGTGTATTGTTGCGTTGTTCTCTTGTTCCTTTCCTTTCTTCTCGCTCATATTGTAATTGGTTTCCTTTCCGTTAAAAGCCGCCTCGTTTATTGTTTATACTTTTGTGTTTATTTAAAAATAAGACCTGCAATCTTCACACAGATCCTCACAAATTTGGCGTCCACGACAGGACGAGGTCGGTTTTTATTTATTTGCCTGTTGTGTTAATTTAGGAACAATATGAGCGCTTCAGATTTGGTTGCTTTAGGCGAACGCATGGGCTTGTGCGGCGCGGAGTTACGAGCGTGGGTGGAGGACGAGCTTCGTAAGGCACGGGAAGAGAGAGCCGCTGAGCGTGAAGCTGCGAAGCAGAAATTGGAGTTAGAGCGAGAAGCTACGAAGCAGAAATTGGAATTAGAGGCACGGAATGTAGAGGCTGAGCGAGAGGCTGCGAAGGAACGCTTGGAGTTAGAGGCGCGGAACTTGCAGCTACAAATAAGGCTCATGGAGGGTGGCGCAAATCCTCCGAGTGACCGTGGAGAGCGTAGCGTCTCATCGACCAGCTCCATTAACCCGCACAGCCTCATACCACAGTTCAATGAAGCGCGGGATGACCTCGATGCCTACTTAAAGAGATTTGAGCATGTGGCCACGGGGCAGGGTTGGCCAAAAGAAAAGTGGGCAACGGCGTTGAGCTTGTGCCTTGGTGGCGAAGCACTTAGGGTCTTCGGTCGGCTCTCGCCTGAGGATTCCGTGGATTATGACAAAGCGAAGCTTGCCTTGCTTCAGAGGTTTAGGTTCACCGCGGAAGGTTACCGAGAGAAGTTTCGCCAGAGCAAGCCCCAGGATGGAGAAACGGCCTCGCAATATGCTGCCAGGTTGTTTAGCTTCTTTGACCGTTGGGTCGAGATGCGGGGTGAAGGCCGCACTTTTGAGGTGGTTCGCGAGATGGTCGTGAGCGAACAATTTCTGAACAACTGTCATTCTCGTTTAGCCCTTTTCTTACGTGAGCGGGAGGGCAAGACAGTTTCCAAGCTGGCGGAGGCTGCCGATCATTTTCTCGAAGCACAGCGGCAAAATAACTTGTTGTTCTTCAAAGAACAGGGGGAGCATACGATGAATAAAGCCAAGGACGAGGTTTCAGGTTCACAATCTCGCCTGCGGTGTTTTCTTTGCGAGAAGACTGGGCACAAGGCGGCGGATTGTCGGACGAAGCCAAAGCAATCGTATTGCACCTGGTGCCGCGAGGTAGGACATGATGCCCAGTCATGCAAAGCTAAGAGGCCAGGAGACCGTGAGGAGTCCGCCTGTTGCATGACACCTCGATATTCACATCCCGATAGCACTGCAGTGGTAACGCGCGTAGAGGGCCAGTTGGGGGAGATGGTCTGTCCTTCCAACCCGGTGGAAACTGCTATGCCCGTGGCGCACGGTGAGGTGTTCGGCCAGCATGGTTCGGTATTACGGGATACGGGCAGCACCGGTATTGTTGTGCGTGAGTCTCTTGTACCGCCAGCGGCACTTACCGGGAAAAAGGCTACGTTGTTTTTGGCCAATGGGACAAGTGTAGAAGTTCCGGAAGCGGAGGTGGTGATTTCTTCACCATACTTCTCGGGTAGGGCCATCGCGCGGTGCTTGTCTACACCCCTGTACGACATCATAATCGGCAATGTCCCTGGCGCTAAACCTCCATTCCCGGTTGACCCGCCAGTTCTCACTGATCAGGCAGTTTCCCTTGCCATGACGGGTGCGGTCGATGTTCCTTCCCGAATGGTGACAGCAAAGGTTTCAGAGAGTAGTAAAAGCCCCACTCTGAACACACTCCACTTGTCACGACCGGAGTTTCGCTTGAAACAGGAAGAAGACCCGACCTTAGAGGTGTGTCGCAGGAAGTTGGGGCAAATATTTCATGGCAAGGGACAGACCGCCCACTCCTTTGATACTGATGACGGTGTTCTCTTCCGGACATACCAAGTGTGTCCCGGCCAAGTCGTTGAGCAAGCGGTGGTACCAAAGGGCTTACGCACGCAAGTTCTTAAGTTGGCACACAAGAGTGCATTATCCGGCCATCATGGAATACGGCAAACAATAGCTAGGGTGCTCAGTGAGTTTTACTGGCCCGGTGTACAGGCTGACATTAAGAGTTATGTCAGATCGTGTGATATGTGTCAGCAAACTGTGTCGAAGGCAAGGGAGAACAGAGTGAAGAACATCGTAGGACGGGAACATGTAAAATCATGGTGGAAACCGAGGTCGGTTTGGAGAAAACGGTTTCACAAAGGAAAACGGAAGTACTAGCCGAAAAAGTTCTCGCGACGGTGAAGTGGTTTGATGTGAACAATGGAATACGGAAGAATGTAGCCCACACCTGTTGTTGGAATTGTTTTTGTTTGTTCATGTTTGTTTCTGAGTGTCGGCTATCTACTTTTTATGCTTTCCGTGTTTCTTCGCCCTCTATGGACGCTTTACGTTGACTTTCCATGTGCTCTCTGTGCTGTGTGTGCGAAGGTCTGTGAACGCTTCGAACATTGACGACCGTCGTATTGTGTGTGGTGTGTAGTGTGCGCGCTGTGGTGCGGTGTTCTGTGTTGCGATCGTCGAACGCGTCTGGTGTCGCTCTCCTGAAGTTGAGTTCTTTCCCTTGGAAAAAACTTCCGAAGAGGGGGCCTTCTGTAAGGAGATAGCGCCACCCAGCGGCGTTCGTGTGGAGAAGACAAAGCACGAGGAGCGCGTGCGGAGGGGAACGCGGGGCAGGTCGAAGAGGATTACGTGGCAGAGAAGAGAAGAGCGCGGTGGGCGACGGACGTGGACGAGTTCTGCTGGCTCCCCGAGTTCCGGGCTTGGGCCTTAGCCGCAGACGTCCGGGCCACCAGACCTGGACATCCATCGTCGAGAGCCTCAACCACCAGGCCCAGGCGCCACTCTTCTCCGTCCATCCGTCAGCTGCTCCACACAGGCCGCCTCTGGCGCCTACGTGACCGTTTTCCGGGATACCAGACCTGGGAACCGTGCCGGGAGCCCACGAACGCTGCCGCTGCGGTAGCCTTGCATCGGCGTTTGGAACGCCAAGAGACTCCTTGACTACCCGACACGCAGCCAGTCCTCGCCGCTCGTTGCTCGAATAAGACAAGTAGTGTGAACTTTCCTCTTTGACTCTTTTTCCTGCATTTATCATAAGCACTTTGTTCTGTTCCCCCGTGTGTTTTTCCCGTGTATTGTTGCGTTGTTCTCTTGTTCCTTTCCTTTCTTCTCGCTCATATTGTAATTGGTTTCCTTTCCGTTAAAAGCCGCCTCGTTTATTGTTTATACTTTTGTGTTTATTTAAAAATAAGACCTGCAATCTTCACACAGATCCTCACACCCACAAAAATGTGGTATAAAACAGTTCTGCCGACAAAATGTAACTTCTGTACGAAATTTGAGCCCGAACAATGCGCTGCGGTGCGCGTATTCTACGGCGCGCGTATATTTGCACAACACGTTGTATTAAAGTAAAGAGCCTCAGCTGTACTGCACACACTTTCTTCAGCCGCATGCAACAACAAATTTCTCAGATACTTACTTAGCGACCGCTATGTGAGTTGGCTATTCGGGGCGACGATGAAGCCATTCGTTTCGGCGCACCCAGGATACACAGCAACTCTTCGCACATTGGAAAGGGAGAGGCATTAAGTGCATGCGCGTCTGTGGCTTCAAACGAGAGTTCAATACTGCTTACACCTGCACACGGCGACGATAATCTGGTCTTTTGTATCCCTTCAGGTTCACGTGATGATACAGCGAACGAACGAGGGGCCGTCGGCGTCGAGAAAACTGATGCGTCGCACACAAAGCGCCACATCGGCACGGAGAAACAGCACTCGCCAATATTTGCATGCTGCGTGTACAATGAAAGACCAGTCCTTGCTTCTGCAAGTATTGCCGTCTTGAGTAAGACGTCCAAAGCTCCAAAGGCGTCCAAAGGTCAATGATGACCAGTCTCTTATGTCACGGCATGCGCGCACAAAGGAGCGGACGGTAAGCTGGCTGCTGCGGAGAGGACGACGCGTCGCACACCGCCTTATTAGCTCGACTGAGCTAGACTGGCTAAGCCTCTCGCGAACAGCTGTCGCAGACGAAGCAACACCAAGCATTTCGCGAACACGCTGGAGACTTCTGAACGACAGCCTCTGCAGCACATTGCTGCGCAAGGCGGCGATGATCAGGTGTCTTGTATCGTGACAAACGTGCGGGAAGCAACAAAAGCAGAGGCAGGAAGCGAGCCAGAAGCGACAAGGGAGCCGGCATCGTCACCTGCAAGTGCGGCGAACCGGCACCTGCCACTAGGCGGCGGGCAGACTCTAAGGAGTGTTTAAAGGGCCTGAAGGAACATTCAAGCCGATGTGCTCCTGTTTAGAAAAGTAGTAAAACCATATGAATGTTTTATTTATCTCGCTGATTCCCTGACGGCAGTAAAAAATGGGGATTCCCTCATTTCCACGACTTACAGGCGGTCGCATTGTTTTAGATAAGTTCAGTTTAAAAGCGGGCAGCAGCAGTTTATACCCTTATTCGGACTAATTTATGTTTACAGTGTAGCGAAACTAGTCGAGGCGATTGTGCATAACACAGCGCAACGGACTAACGTTAATGCTTTCACTAACTCGCCGCAAATGGTAGTAGTGAGTTGATGTACACGGTTTTTTATATTACCTAATGTCAAGAAAAGAATATCGATGAAACCGTAGTAGAGGTATGGATGTTAATCATCGTGGAGTTTAACGAGCTTTCTGGTATTTAAATTTGACAATGATGAGTTTTAACTTCGCTTCAGGTGTTCAAATTTAGCGCTCACGGATGACACTTGTTTAGGTAGCGATAATGGGTTAAGGTCCATATAAGCGGTTTTGGTAATTCTTTACATTCATAGATCCCCGGGACTCTTCCTGCCAATCCTGTTGCAGTGGTGCAGCGATAGGTCCTGTAATGAATGCGACTTGGGTTGCTTGGGTTTTGTTGCGATCCAGGTTGTTGCCGCGGTGGCTCAGTGGCTATGGTGCTCGGCTGCTGCCCCGAAAGACGCGGGTTCGATCCCGGCCGTGGCGGTTGAATTTCTTTGGAGGAGAAATTCGAGGCCCGTGTACTGTGCGATGTCAGTGCACGTTCAAGAACCCCAGGTGGTCGAAATTTCCGGAGCCCTCCACTGCGGCGTCTCTCATAGCCTTAGTCCTTTGGGACGTTAAACCCCATAAACCAAACCAAACCAAACCAAAACAGGTTGTTCTTCACGACCAGCTTCTCACGATTAATTGAGCTACCACCTGACGCGGTGGGCAAGTGTGCAGCCTGCCACAAAAACCGGCTTCAGACAAACAGACAAACGCACAACGGGTAAATGCGGGTAGTGGCTACTATAAGTGCTCGCGCACTGAAAATGCAATCTACAAGCGGAAGGCTCGGTGGAACTGCCGCGAAAACCACTTTGACAAAGGGCTCGGTATTCCATGGAGGCAGTATTCTTGTTCGCCTATACCTTCTTTCCGCTCTTTCATCTTGTTATTTGCCTAAGTTGGCATGTATAACACGGATAGCATATCACCCTGCCTGCAGAGCCACTCAAGCGGTGTGCGCTATTGGCGCCATGGGTGCAGTGTGCACTCTTAAAGCGATGGTTTGCTTTTAATGCTATCCAGATGTGCTTATATTAGGACTGTCCTCGAAATGAATAGCGCTTTGTGATAGGAAAAGTGGGTTTTAGGGTTTTAGGGAATGTATCGGAGCATCAGGCAATTGCTGCTGCACAATTAAATTACGATGAAAACGGCAGTCTGAAATACCTCATGCATTATAAAGAGGCATGCAGATGGTAAGGACATGACGGGGGTATGCAACCATATACCGTCCCATATTAAGCACCTGCAACTACCCCCGTCATGTCCCCCGTCATGTCGCCTTAACTACACGGCCGGTGCATCACGCAGAGGCCCTGCTAAGGTTTCGCGAGGTATCTTATCGCTGCGACTGTGACGGCATTGCCGTAGCGGTCGTAACAAACGCCCATGTAATGACACATCGCTTGAAAAAAAGTACGCTCTAGATAGGGCGTACAAGCTTTTTTTTTCGTTCCAAGGAAGCTTGGCCATATCTTCGCGTGGGCTCATAGGAGAGCTGTGTGGCACGCCTAATAGCGGGATGTAGTATCCGGCACCAGTTTAAATAGTTAACATGATCCATAGAAGTAGTCTACAGCATTCCGCTCTCGTGCGAAGAACATACATAGGCAAGACGGGTAGGTGCCTCAATTTGCGTTTACGGGAGCATTTCTGTTTCCTCTCAAGTCGGCCTTTCAGGGACCTAGCTGATCATTGCAGTTCATGCGAAGGGCGTTGGCCATTTGTAGATAGGACTGTCGTGCTATTCAATCGCCGAAATAAGGCAGCCTGAGAGCTCGGAAAAGCGTTTCAGATAACAAAAGCAGGAGATTCGTGCGTTACCAGCGGAACCTTGAACATGAATGAGAAGGAATTCAGTTTTATTGATAGCTTTTGTTAAATCTTGATTGACCATTGGCACATGTTTTGTAACTCTCTACTTGCAGAACAGTAGAATTTAAAAAAAGAATCGGAGACATCATGCGAAATGGCTACGGGTCACTTTCCTGCAAGGTTCTTCTTTTGGGTGTGCGCCTCGACCCTTCCGTACCAACGTAAATACAGCTGCGACAAGAATCCTCAATTCCTAATATTAGCGGCAGCAGTGAGGTGCTAATGAGGGTGCCAGGAAAAGAAGATATTAAAGATGTTTTTATCAGTCGGGCTTTTATCACCCGGGCTGTGCGTGACGTATCAGCCCCCGAAAGAAACGTACCGAAGTTTGGGCCAGTTGGTATTGATCCATCTTGAAAACGTAGCAGCACGAAAAAACGAGGACAAAATAGACACAGGTACGACAGCACATGTCCTGTCGTACCTGTGTCTATTTTGTCCTCGTTTTTTCGTGCTGCTACGTTTTCAAGAAAGAAACGTCAGGGATCAGCTCATAACATGTGATTAACTAAGTGCGCCGCTATGCTTACCGGCAAAATGTAAAAAAATTCTGGGGACACTGTTGACCTAAAGTGCGGTGAGGCGGAAGCCTTTAGTGCGGTGTTGCTGCTTGTGTCACTGATGTGTGGTTAAGATGTTAATCAAGTACACAATTGTATGTGAATCTTAAATGCTGGAGACACTGGAGGGGGTTTGGGAGGCATCAGTCTGATTCGACGCCTTTCTGCAAACACTCCCCAGCGTCCCAGAGAAGGAGGACTGCATATGCGTTGGCAGGAAGTAGCGCAGTCATTGGCACGCTCGGCTGCGGAACGGAAGGATGGTGGTTCGAATCCCATCTTGCGGAAAGATTTTTTTTTTGGTCTGACTAGAGAAACGTAGTAAAATGGCAGTTTGGGCGAGTTGGTTAAGCATCTTGTAATAAAAACAGCGCAAGGACACAGGACGAGAACGGAGAGTAGACACACACGGCGCCGTGTGTGTCTACTCTCCGTTCTCGTCCTGTGTCCTTGCGCTGTTTTTATTACTAGAGAAACGTGACACCTCTGCTGACACCCTTCTGTCGACAACGATGTGGCATTAAAGAATTTCGGCTTAAAAAGTGTTTGACCGTTTCTGCATGTTGCGCAACCCTTGCACGTGCAGAACAGCGATGTTTAAGAAGTTTTTTTTCCGAAAATAAAAACCTCAGTTGATAGTCCAGCACCTTGTTCCGTATCCTCTCCTTTCTTGCCTGTCGTCGTTGCGCGCTGCTCTAAGGAATGAATAGGAGCACCGTTTTTAGAAGCTATAATCAGAGGGTGGGATTAGGTTTGCTTGGTTTGGTTTATGGGGTTTAGCGTCCCAAAGCGACTAAGGCTATGAGAGACGCCGTAGTGGAGGGCTCCAGAAATTTCGACCACCTGGAGTTCTTTAACGTGCACTCATATCGCACAGTACACGGGCCTCTAGAATTTCTCCTCCAAAGAAATTCAACCGCCGCGGCCGGGATCGAACCCGCGTCTTTCGGGTCAGCAGCCGAGCGCCATAACCACTGAGCCACCGCGGCGGCTGGAGGGATTAGGAAGAACTCGGGTAACAGTTTATTGAAAACACCGTAGTGGTGTCCACTTTGCGCCAGGCATTGCCCTACTAAGTATCAGAGCAGATTTGTAGGGTTTTAACGTATTTAAGCCGAGTAGAGGTGCGAAAACATGTGTTTAGCTTGGTTGGCTCCTGGTTTTGCTTTGCTGAGTCGTCAGAACTTATGGCGGCAATATGAGACTCAGATTAAGCTCTGATCGAGGCTAAGCCAATCTCAGCTGCTCGCGCCGCAGACAGCACTTGATGAAGTCGGCGATGTGCAGTGCACAGCGCGAGAGTGTGTTGCATTGAACACGAGGAGTGATCGGCTGCGGCGAAAGCCTAATCCTTTCGCGCACTGGACAGCGAAGTTAATCTGTTTGCACTGCTGCGGGTTCGAAACGCGGTCGCGGCATTCTGTATATCATTAATTTACTAATTCCTTCAGGCTTCAGCGATGAAACTGCTTTTGCAGCTTTGGTCGTGCACTAAACGAAGCAGAACAAAATGGACTAAAGTACTAAACGAGTGAGTGGGAACCCAGGAAAAGGCAAATTATTTACGATAGGTAGAGAACCGGGAGTGATAAGAGAAGACATCGGTACATGCCAAGCAGCCAACATCAATTCTATGTGATTCTTACTGCTGGGGTCCGAGAGCCCACAGAATAGGAATAGGGAAGACCCCAGTTTGCACGTAAAGTGCTTAGGTAAGTAAATATTGCGTGTTTTCAGCTATGGTGATAGGACTTCAAGGATATAGAAAAACTCGCAATTAAATTGTGGACAACGCTAAAGGAAATTAAGAGAGGTTTGATAAGGGAATCGTCCAACAACAAGAAGGCAAGCAAACTGACTGAAAAAAGAAAAGCGAGGCAGTAAATATACTTTCAGGGATATTACCCCTGAACGCCAGGCAGTAATATACTTTAAAGGCTATTTAAAAGGAAAAGCTAATAACCGAATATTACGTACCGTGGCTGGATGCAGCCAAACAGAAGGCAAGCGAACAAGCTGCGACACAGAATTCGGTAGTGTGCGTGAATAAAGTGGCTGACCGCTGCGGTGGCTCAGTGGCTATGGTGCTCGGCTGCTGTCCCGAAAGACGCGGGTTCGATCCCGGCCGCGGCGGTTGAATTTCTTTGGAGGAGAAATTCGAGGCCCGTGTACTGTGCGATGTCAGTGCACGTTAAAGAACCCCAGGTGGTCGAAATTTCCGGAGCTCTCCACTACGGCGTCTCTCATAGCCTTAGTCGCTTTGGGACGTTAAACCTCATAAACCAACCATAAACCAACCTAAAGTGCCTGAGACCAGATCCTGACTGGGTTTTGGTTAGACAATTGCGAGAAGCACTTTGAAGCAACAGCTGAAAAAAAACCACCGCTGCGCCAGCTGTGCACATGCACGTTGTGACGTCAAGCAAACAGCTGGTGTGCGTGCCGCATGCCTACATTACGTTAGCATTTCGCACCTTCAGCGTGGCGGCGCCGTGGGTGGTCACGTGGTTGGTCACATGGTGCGTAGCAGCTGCCGGCGGCACGGGGCGCCGGCGAAATCAAGTGGGGGATGGAGAGGCCTGTTTAAAATGGATTTGCTGGGATATTATTATTTTTATGAGTGTTGTTTTTCTTTTAACGCTACTCAAGAGAAATGGCAACTCAGTAACCATGGCCCACCTCGACGCGCTGATTAAAGGGGTAGAGACAAACCTCGGAACTGAAAGAAACAATGGTATTTGATTCATGGGCGTAAGAAGATGCCTGAAAGCACGGCTTGTTCTCAGGCGTTTAGTAGATCATAATTTAATTAGAACTTCAATAACATGCGAATTTGTATGCCTCGGATGACAGTTAAAATTTATACAAAATTACATCTTACCGGTAATCCCAAAGGGCAGAAACATTGAGACTAAAGAAAAGGGTTCTGCTTAACTTAAGGGCAACGCAGCGAACTATGCAGAGAAAAATGATAGGTGTAACCTTCAAAAACCGGAAGCGGGAAGAGTGGGTACGGGGAACAAAACTTGGTTAATCACCTTCTAGTCGTAATGAAAAGGCAGAATTGTGCTTCGACAGGGCATGTATTGCGAAGACAAGACAACCGCCTAACCTTAAAGCTAGCAGAGTAGATTCCAAGAGAAGGCAAGCCTAGCAGGGGCGGCAGAAATTTAGGTGGACGGGTGAGGTCTAGGAGTTTGGGGTCATAGGGTGACCGCAGTTGGTAAAGGAGATAGGATTAAAGGGAGAGACATGGGACTTTTTACCAATGTTGAAACCATAGATACTTCGAAAAACAAAGTTGCGGGCGTTCATCGGGTGCTGACGTGTAGGCATGTCCGGTTTTTGTGACCTGTCCCCGGCGGCGCTCGTTCATAAACTGTCGTTGGCATGTCTTTTGCACTAAGGTCAGAAACTCCATTTTGCGCTACAGCATGCGCCCTAGTGCTGTCTATACAGGAAACGAAACCATCTTGGAAATAACGCATTTCCTCGAATAAAACAGCCCCTCTTTTTGGCCTCGCGGGACTGATAAGTGGTGGCGGATGTAACTATATTATAGGAATAAATTTCGTTCGGGCTTAAATTACGCCCTTTACCCCCTCGACTGGCCTGCGAAGGTTTAAAGTAGAGGAGAAATTTTGGCTCTCCAAGTTCCCGTTATCACATTACTACGCCGTTGGTGTCTAGTTTGGAAAATCAGCCAAAAGTAGTTTGCTTCATTTTGAAGCTGGTCTCTCTTCTTCCCGCACATATTTCGTACAGAGGCGAACCTGCTGTGTAACAGGAGTAATGGCTCCCCTACAATTGGCACGGCATTAGGAGGTGTTTTTATTCAGTTTGAAAAACTAGATTATTGTTGCAGGCTTTTGGAAAAGAATATATTCCTACTAACGTTACATGAAAACTATTGACGGTGACTGCTTATATGTCATAGCTGGCGCAGCGTGATCCATGTGGCTGTTGAGGAGCCATTCTACAGGGTGTCCTAGTTAATTTGGAACAAGATTTAAAAAAAAACTAAGCGTTCTTCCGAACTGAAATTGTGTGGATGTTGTTAGGGTTTACCTAAAGTTACAGTAGCATTTTTTTGCTCGAACTACTTGAATAATTAGTCGAGATAAATTACTTCACTTTCTTAAACATAGATTGAAACATTCAGGCGTCAATAGGAAAATTGTGGAGCTCCAGAAATATTGTACAACCCGGGCACTTCCAACGAGATAGACTTAGCGGGGTCGTTTTCTTTCAGGGAAAACGAAAGCCCACGGAATTTAACAATCTCGTTGGAAGTGTCTGGGTTGGACAGTATTTGTGGAGCTCCATGACTTTTCCATTGGCGCCTGAACGTTTCACGCTATATTTAAAAAGTTAAGTAATTATTATTCAAGTAGGTCGAGCAAAAAGATGGTACAGTAACTTTAGATAAACCCTAACAACATGCACGCAATTTGAGTTCGCAAGAACCCTTAAGTTTTTTTTAATCTTGGTCCAAGTTAGCTGGGACACCCTCTATAAATAGATAAAAGTTTAGGTGTCTCTGCGCTAGCGAAGTGCCTCTGGCGTCTTTGCAGTAGCACGCATGTTTCAGAACTTCTGCCTTTATCTCATTTGAAGCCAGAATCTTGCCAAACATAATAATATTGGAAATGTATTTCAGAACAACCTTTATTGGTAAAAATCTCCCGTGTTCTGAAACTGTATTGTCAAAGTGTACACGCAGAAGGGCGCAGGCTAGAGACATTAACGTAGGACAAACATCGTTCCAGCCAGAAGGCCGCGCACGAATAGCTATCAAAAAGGGGATATTGAGAAAATGGTGCCTCAACTAACAGCTCCAAATTTAGGTACTGCGCGCGCTCTTTCAAGTAGAAGATGAAAACATTGCTTATGGGCTGATTTTTCTTATTTTTCGAGTTACAAGTGCATTAATTTTAGGCATTGAAAGTTTCTTTTGCACCATACTTCTTTTGAACTCTTCACTACTTCGGAGTAAATCTGCGTCTTCCGTAGTATTAAAATAATGAAACCACTGTTGAGCGTGCCAGCTGACTAACCTTTGCGAAAGGTCTCCACATGTCAATGCTTATGCCATGAAAACATCACCCTGGCTACGCCCACTGCAGGGCGAAATTCTCTTCCTTATCTCTCGAATGAACTCTGTCCTGTGCAAGCCACGGCCAGCTCATCCGCGCAAACTTCTTAATCTCATCCGGCCAGCTAATCATCAGCCGACACCTACACCACTTTCCTTCTCTCGGAATCTATCCCTGTACACTTCATTACCATAAGTGCTCCAGCCTTCGAATTACATGCCCTGCACAAGCCAGTTTCTTCTTGACTTTCGGTAGCATGTCATTAGAACGCATTTTCTCTGTCCGGTTATTAAGGCGAAAGCCTTTAACGCCTCACCGTTGTCGGCAGAAGCTGGTCGACAGAAGCTTGTCGATAGAAGGTTGTCAGCAGAGGTGTCACGCTTTTCGGTTGGTCGAAATGATTATGACGTCAGATTGCGCGGATTCGCACTAATGAGGTCACCCACGGATGCCTGACGCCCCCTTTTGGAGCAGACGACAACTAAAAAATTGTTGTCGTGCGCTCCCACAGGGGGCGTAAGGCATCCGTGGGTTACCACATTACATACATCATTACTGCTAACAGAGCCAAGGATACAACCGAACTCATCGAAGCAGAGAGAGTCGTGCTAAAGAAGCAGTCAAAGTCGGCAGTCAGAGTGTGTAGTTGTAAAGTGTGGTCAAAGTGTGTAGTAAAATAAAGCACTAGTACAGCACAAACAAGGAAGGCTTTTGTCTTGCAGCACTTTAGAGAGCCAAAGTGTCCCCTTAATTTTCTTCACTCTTTCTCTCTCTTAACGTTGCACCTGTTATTTCCCTTTCCGTAGTTCGTTGCATTGTTCTCGGTATATATCGAACTTTTTACTTCAGCCTGTACATTTTTGCACCATTGCCGGATAGAGGTAAGGCAGCGAAGTTAAACATTTTCTTTCTCGGGGATACGAGTAAACGGCAAATGAGTACTTGAGAGCATCCACCGGGTGCGCGCTTCACCGCAATCTCACTGTTCTTGTTATTTCATTCTCATGGCTCGGATCTAGAGTCACTACCTGCCCTGGGAAGGTAAATTATTTTACCAATAGTAAACTGCTGTTCCCTTTCGCCAGTGCAGAACATAACATTAGTTTTCTGCATATTATTGTTTACACCCAGCACTCTGCTTTCCGTGTTTAAGTAATGACTTAGATTACGCTTTTCAATTTATCCTCTCATTAGCAAGACAATTTTGTGAGCCAACAGCAGATTTATACTCTTCCCAATATGTGCCTCTGAATACCTCCTGGAATGAGGCGGGGAATAGCACAGGGGAGTTCATGTTCCCCTCCTTGGCATCCTTTATATATTTGAATTTTATGGCTGTGTTTATGAAGGTTTGGTTTGGTTTATTGGGGTTTAACGTCCCAAATCGACTCAGGCTGCGAGGGACGCCATAGTGAAAGGCTGCGGAAATTTCGACACCTGGAGTTCAGCGTGCACTGGCACCGCACGGTACACGAGCCTCTTGAATTTCGCATCCATCGAAATTCGGCCTCCTCAGACGGGATCGAACCCGCGTCTTTCGGGACAATAGCCGAGTACCGTAACCACTGAGCCACTGCGACGGGAGTGTTTATGAAAGATTACGATTACTGTATCGCGTAATAGATAGCTTCCGGTATTTTTTCATACATCTCTTCATACTCCCTGGTTCCACAATACCTGCATAACTACTCAGGCTTCGAGTTTGTGAAACGCTTTGCCGTAATCAATGAAAGCTATGTATGGACGGGATGGTTGTTTTCTGCGCTCTTCTGTATCACCTGATTCATTGCGTGAATATGGTGTATTGTCGAGTGGCCTTTAGGAAAGCGTTCTTGGTGATTTGTTTCATGGATGTCTAAAGTTTTCCTAACTCTCTTGGCGATCACCTTAGTGAATCCATTGTAAGCAACAAGCTGTCAGCTGATCAATGTGTAATTATTCTAGTCATTGATGTCTCATTTCTTTTCAGTTTCGACGATGTTAGCCTTCATCCAAGATTGCGTTATGCTCTTGGTCATAAGGCATTGCGTATGCAGGGTGGCTAGTTTTCTTAGCATAATCTCCCCACCTTTGTTCAGCAGATCTGCTGGTAGCTGATTGTCGCCAGCCTATATCCACCTTTACATTGCTCCTAAGGCTTTCTTTACTTCCTCTTTTCTCACTGGCTGAACGCCCAATTGGTGTGCTCTACCGACTCTGTCATTAACGTCCTGACCACACTGGCTATTCTATAGATGTATGTAGAACTCTTCGGCTTTTTAGCTATCTGAGCCATATTATTAATGCTATTGCTGTCTTTTACGGTTACCGCATACGTGCGATATTTGCCTATACCTAGCGTCTTAACCACTATTAGTCTAGCTGTGTTCTTCCGAGCAAGCTCGATTCTGAACAAATAGTTCTTATATCGATTGCCTTACACTAATTCATCAGCTTTATAGCTCTGCCAGTTATATTTCATCTGTGAAGCTAGAGGCTTTTATGCTCAGGCATTTCTTGTTGAGATCGTTCGTCTCCTCAGAGAGCTTGCCAGGAACCTGTCTAATCATAGTACTGCCTACTTCTACTGCGCGCTCCGTAATGATAGCTGTGAAATTACCGTTGATTACTTCAACATTAAAGGTCATGTCTTTGTTTAAATCCGAATATCTGTCCTGTTGAATATCTATCAGTTGGGGATAAGAGTGATAGAGAATACTAAAATTAATTTGCGATTCTCTGATGACATTTCCTTGCATAGTCACTCAGGTGATGAGCTGGAAACCATGATGAATGAGTTAGAAAGGCGGAGCAAAACCCTAGGTCTTAAAATTGACATTCAGGAAACCAAAGTAATGATCAGCGGAGTCGCAAGGTAACAGCAGTTCACAATAGGTAAAGGTGCTGAAAGTGTTAAGAGAACACGTCCAGTTAGGGCAGGCAGTGGGCACTGATCCCGATCACAAGATCGAAATAAGTAGAAGAATAAGAATAGGGTGGAGCGCATATGCTAGGTTCTCTCACAATATGAACTGTGACGGCATTGCCGTAGTTAAAACAAACGTCCATGGAATGACACATCGCTTGGAAAAAAGTACGATCCAAATAGGGCGTACAAGTTTTGTTTTACGTTCCAAGAAAGCTTGGCCAGATCTGCGAGAGTGCTCACAGAACAGCTGTGTCACACGCCCAATAGCGGGATGTAGTATTCGGCACAAGTTTAAATATGTAACACGATCCATAGAAGTAGTCTACAGCATTCCGCTGTCGTGCGGAAGAACATACATAGGCAAGGCGGGTAGGCGCCTCAATAAGCGATTACAAGAGCATTTCCGTTCCCTCTCAAGTCGGCCTTTCTGGAACCTAGCTGATCATTGCAGTTCATGCGAAGCGTGTTCGCCATTTGTAGATAGGACCGTCGTGCTATTCAGGCGCCGAGATAAGACAACCCGAGAGCTCGGAAAAGCGTTTCAGATACGAAAAGCATGAGATTCGTGCGTTAGCAGCACAACCTTTACCATGCATGAGAAGGGATTCACTTTTATTGATAGCTTTTGTTAAGACACCTCAACCAAATTAATTGTTAGTACATCGACAGGACAAGAGGACAGCGCGAAGCTTTGTGCGCAGCCATAAACTAAAGAGCAACAGGAGGAGCCATAGTGGCTCTCGACCTGCAGAACAGTAGCATTTAAAAAAGAATCGGAGACATCAAGCGAAATGGCTACAGGGTCACTTTCCTGCAAGGTTCTTCTTTTGGGTGTCCGCCTCGACCCTTCCGTACCAGCGTAAATACACCTGCGGCAACAGTGCTCAATTCCTAATGTTAACGGCAGCAGTGAGGCTATAATGAGGGTGCCAGGAAAAGAAGATATTCAAGGTGTTTTTATCAATCGGGCTTTGATCACCCGGGCTGTGCGTGGCGTATCGGCCCCCGAAAGAAACGTCAGGGATCAGCTCATAGCGTGTGATTAACTAAGTGCGCCGCTATGCTTACCGGCAAAATGTAAAAAAATTCAGGGGGACACTTTGTTGATATAAAGTGCGGTGAGATGAAAGCCTTTAGTGCGGTGTTGCTGCTTGTGTCACTGATGTGTGGTTAAGGCGTTAATCAAGTACACAGTTGTTTGTGAATCTTAAATACTAGAGGCACTGGAGGGGGTTTGGGAGGCATCAGTATGATTCGACGCCTTTCTGCAAACGCTCACCAGCGTCCCAGAGAAGGAGGACTGCATATGCGTTGGCAGGAAGTAGCGCAGCCATTGGCACTCTCGGCTGCGGAACCGAAGGATGGTGGTTCGAACCCCATCTTGCGAAAAGATTATTTTTTCTGGTCTGACTAGAAAAACGCGACACCTCTGCTGACAAGCTTCTGTCGACAACGATGTGACATTAAAGAATTTCGGCTTAAAAAGTGTTTGACCGTTTATGCATGTTGCGCAACCCTTGCACGTGCAGAACAGCGATGTTTAAGAAGTTTTTTTTCCGAAAATAAAAATCTCAGTTGATAGTCCAGCACCTTGTTCCGTATCCTCTCCTTTCTTGCCTGTCGTCGTTGCGCGCTGCTCTAAGGAATGAATAGGAGCACCGTTTTTAGAAGCTATAATCAGAGGGTGGGATTAGGTTTGCTTGGTTTGGTTTATGGGGTTTAGCGTCCCAAAGCGACTAAGGCTATGAGAGACGCCGTAGTGGAGGGCTCCAGAAATTTCGACCACCTGGCGTTCTTTAACGTGCACTCATATCGCACAGTACACGGGCCTCTAGAATTTCTCCTCCAAAGAAATTCAACCGCTGCGGCCGGGATCGAACCCGCGTCTTTCGGGTCAGCAGCCGAGCACCATAACCACTGAGCCACCGCGGCGGCTGGTGGGATTAGGAAGAACTCGGGTAACAGTTTATTGAAAACACCGTAGTGGTGTCCACTTTGCGCCAGGCAATGCCCTAATAAGTATTAGAGCAGATTTGTAGGGTTTTAACGTATTTAAGCCGAGTAGAGGTGCGAAAACATGTGTTTAGCCTGGTTGGCTCCTGGTTTTGCATTGCTGAGTCGTCAGAACTTATGGCGGCAATATGATACTCAGATTAAGCTCTGATCGAGGCTAAGCCAATCTCAGCTGCTCGCGCCGCAGACAGCACTTGATGAAGTCGGCGATGTGCAGTGCGCAGCGCGAGAGTGTGTTGCACTGAACACGAGGAGTGATCGGCTGCGGCGAAAGCATAATCCTCTCGCGCACTGGACAGCGAAGTTAATCTGTTTGCACTGCTGCGGGTTCGAAACGCGGTCGCGGCATTCTGTATATCATTAATTTACTAATTCCTTCAGGCTTCAGCGATGAAACTGCTTTTGCAGCTTTGGTCGTGCACTAAACGAAGCAGAACAAAATGGACTAAAGTACTAAACGAATGAGTGGGAACCCAGGAAAAGGCAAATTATTTATGATAGGTAGAGAACCGGGAGTGATAAGAGAAGGCATCGGTACATGCCAAGCAGCCAACACCAATTCAATGTGATTCTTACTGCTAGGGTCAGACAGCCCACAGAATAGGAATAGGGAAGACCCCAGTTTGCACGTAAAGTGCTTAGGCAAGTAAATATTGCCTGTTTTCAGCTATGGCGATAGGACTTCAAGGATATAGAAAAACTCGTAATTAAATTGTGGACGGCGCTAAGGAAATTAAGAGAGATTTGATAAGGGAATCGTCCAGCAACAAGAAGGCAAGCAAACTGACTGAATAAAGAAATGCGAGGCAGTAAATATACTTTCAGGGATATTACCCCTGAACGCCAGGTAGTAATATACTTTCACGGCTATTTCAGAGGAAAAGCTAATAACCGAATTTTACGTACCGTGGCTGGATGCAGCCAAACAGAAGGCAAGCGAACAAGCTACGACACAGAATTAGGTAGTCTGCGTGAGTAAAGTGGCTGAGACCAGATCCTGACTGGGTTTTGGTTAGACGATTGCAAGAAGCATTTTGAAGCAATAGCTAAAAAGAAACCACCGCTGCGCCAGCTGTGCACATGCACGTTGTGACGTCAAGCCAACAGCTGGTGTGTTACGCTAGCATTTCGCGCTTGGAGGAAGGAAAATTTGTTCCTTCCTCCATGATTTCGTGCCTTCAGCGTGGTGGCGCCATGGCTGGTCACATGGTTGGCCACGTGGTGGGAGCAGCTGCCGGCGGCGCGGCGCGCCGGCGAAATCAAGTGAGGGAGGAGTGGAGAGGCCCGTTTAAAATTGGTTGGTTGGGGTATTATTATTTTTATGAGTGTTTTTTCTTTTAACGCTACCCACGAGAAATGGTAACTCAGTAACCATGGCCTACCTAAACGCGCTGATTAAAGGGGTACTGACAAACCTCGGAACGGAAAGAAACCATGGTATTTGATTCATGGGAGTAAGAGGATGCCTGAAAGCACGGCTTGTTCTCAGGCATTTAGTAGATCATAATTTAATTAGAACTTCAATGACATGCGAGGTTGTACGCCTCGGATGACAGTAAAATTTATATAAAATTACATCTTACCGGTAATCCCAGAGGGCAGAAACATTGAGACTAAAGAAAAGGGTTCAGCTTAACTTAAAGGCAACGCAGCGAACTATGGAAAGAAAAATGATAGGTGTAAGCTTCAGAAACCGTAAGCGGGCAGAGTGGATACGGGGAACAAAGCTTGGTTAATCACCTTCTAGTCGTAATGAAAAGGCAGAATTGTGCTTCGACAGGGCATGTATTGCGAAGACAAGATAACCGCTTAACCTTAAAGCTAGCAGAGTAGATTTCAAGAGAAGGCAAGCGTAGCAGGGGCGGCAGGAATTTAGGTGGACGGATAAGGTCTAGGAGTTTGGGGTCATAGGGGGACCGCAGTTGGTAAATGAGATAGGATTAAAGGGAGAGACCTGGGACAGGTCTTTGCCCTGCAGTGGGCGGATTCAGCTGATCATGGTGATGATTTCTTCCTTGGAGCCGCTTGGTTTTTTCACCCGCATTCACTGATGTGAAGGTGCACCTGCTCCTGATTGCGGTGACGTCATCAAACCCAGTGGTTGTTCTCAGGAACAGCTAGTGCTTGCCGGTGAAATCAGAAATGCGGTAGCAGGAATTTCCTGTTCACGATAACCTTAATGTACTATCCAAAGCTAGCTCCTTCTGTGCGTGATACTGGAGCTGCAAAATCGCTTGCGGCTATATAATTACTCACGCTGAGCACTCCCGGATCGTCTCAAATTGATCAGAGAGCCTCTGAATGAACGTTATTCCTTTTAAGGTGGCGGGTAGTTACAGAAGCGAGGACCGCTTTTTATTCATATCAGCCAGCTTTCCCATCCGATCGGGGTGCTTGCTCACCTGTTCAGCAGAGTTCACGCCGTTAGCGCTTGCAAGTTTACTTGTCTCACATTTTGAAGATTTTTTTAAGTGTCTTGGAGTTTGCCTTAAACTGAGTCTCTTAGACGCTACACCTTGTTCCAACACGAAGCCTCGCTCACAACATTCTAATGTGATGTCGCCATCCTCCAAAGGCGGCGTATAGGAACGAGACAGCCGCCGCGGTGGCTTAGTGGTTATGGTGCTCAGCTGCTCACCAAAACAACGCGAATTCGACCCCGGCAGCGGCAGTCGCATTTCGATCTAGGCGAAATGCTAGAGGACCGTGTACTGTGTGATGTCAGTGCAAGTTAAAGAACCCCAGGTGGTCGAAATTATCCCGAGCCCCCCCCCCCCCCCCCCCGCCTCCCCCTTTACGGCGTGTCTACTATCTTTAGTCGCTTTGAGACGTTAAACAGCATAAAACTTGACTGAAACGTGGAGCGAGTCATATAAAGAAGCTTTCATAAGTCTACCTAATATGCAACGGTCAAATCTATTTTTCAGACAACAAAACAAATAATGTGCAAAATAGATGAACTGTCCTCCGGAGCATCAACGACAGAGTGCCCAACCGTAAGAAAATAGCGTAAGTAGACTGACCAACCTAATAATACAGAAGAAGACGCTCAGTTGGCTTCGTGCGTTGCGTTCCACTGCTGCTGCCCGAATGAACAACGCCCCGTGTCGAAGCAAGCTGTATGCCAGTGGCCGATAGCAGCAGCGCTGACGCGGACCTGATGGAGGGCAGCGGGAAACTCAAGAATCCGATAAGCGTCTCCGAAGAAAAATGTTCGTCCCTGGTCAAATATAAGTTCAGCAGTGCCCAGAAGAAAGTGCAGCCCCTACGTTCACGGCTCCACACAGCAACTGCGTCAGGGAACACAGAAGAAGGCGCTATGTCGGCTGTGTGCATTGCGCTCCACCAATGCTGCCTGAATGCGCTTGAAACCTGAGCAGTTGCGTTTCTCGACGACAGCAGACAGCATTTTTTCCAAATAGAGTTTCGTCAAGAGAAGCCGTGCGAGGCGCCTGAAATGGTTACACTTTTAAACGCCGCAGTATGAAGCAATGTTTCAGGGACACTAATTTCTACAGTCTATTCAAAACGCTTTCAAGAACAACTGTGAAAAATTGTGTAGCGATATTTACAGTGTGTAAGCATAACTTTTGTCCACGTGTCATTTTCCAGACATTGGCGTTTCTCACATACAGAATTCCAATTTCACCTGAAACAGGTTTAATGATCTCTGCAGTGCGTGTTTTTGTTCTTGCCGCCTCGAGACAGCCCTACAGTTGACAACAGTGACAACAAGGTTTCTTGTCGTTTATCCTGACGTTGCTGCTTTTTTTCCGCGTGTTGGGTTCGGAGCAATAATGCGATGAATCTCATGCTTGAGCTGGATGTTTAAATGTGCCACCTTTCCGTGTAATAAACAATTGGTAGTGTGCGCACGTGGTGTTCCTTTCTTGTTAGTGTCTTTTTTGCGCCGCCGTTCATTTCATATAGTCATAAACTTAGCTGCGTAAGTACCCTTCCTATATGCCTGCATAAGTCTGAGTATGACCTTTCTTCCTTCCACTAGGTAAAATGTACGAGTCGATGTGTCCATGGTCCGTGTCTCTCATGCTGTATTCTGCGCGCATGCGCGATGCAGCGTTTATATTCACCTAGCCTTGGTACAATAAATCAGTTGTGGGTGCAGCGATTGTCGTTGTCTGTAGCTGTTCAATCCTTACATGTTGGTGGTTTTTGAGCTGGTATTACGTCTAGAAAAAACAGCTCTAATTTCATACGCTGCGAAGAACACGAACGGAAGATAACGTCTATGTAAAAAACCATAACACAAAATTTTTGTCCTTCTGAATGCCCAACCTCTTGACAGGATAAGCAAGGAGAGTCACTGTAAATGTTGGAGCTTTTGTGCTTTTGGAAGGCGCAGCTTTCTATTCTATGTAATGCGTTTTTTTTAGTTAAAGAAAGACCGTCCCCTTTACGTGGTCTTTATCTTTTTCAAGATCAAATGTTGGTCATTTCGGAGATGGACATCGTTTCCAGAAGTATTAGCCCTTCTTGAAAATAAATGGAAAGGCTACTCGTTAGTCTGCCACGAATCATTCACAGGGATCAAATCACCCGCGGTGGGAATGGAAGCGCTGTTTCGTAGGTAGGCGCCGGAGGGTCTGACCACTAGACCAACACTGCTTCTTTTTGGGCCTGTTTTTTTTTTTATGGCCGGACCTTCACTTACCATCGAAAAACTCCACAAGAGAGTTAACACGAAAAGAACGTCTTATGGTGATAATACTACTGGCCAGCAAGGCCGGCTTCTGTGTATTGAAATTTCATTACCGCCTACAGAGACTCTACCTTTGAGATCTAGTGAGGAGCATGATCAGGAATTTCTTGTGTCTGTACAATTCAGTGCATGTACTCCCGAAAATACATGCGGGCAGGGCTTGCATTCCGGTCACAGTAATAGCCAGCAACTTTATCTAGCGGAAGATCATTTTTTGTATTGCTTGCAAAACAAATAAAAAATAAACCCCTTCCCACCAATGCAAAAAAAAAAAAAAACATGGCCTTAGTCTCTGGCTGCTCTGACTCTGGTATATATGGTTCTGGTATATGGATGCTCTGGCTGTTGTGGCTTATGATATAAACAAGCCCTTTCCCTTTAAAACCTTCGAAACGGGTAAAGTTCTGGCGTGTAAATTAAAGATTAAAGTTTTGGTTGGTGGCTGAACCTGCATTTTCTTTGCTGACTTCCGCACATTACTGCTTGGGCCTCCACGTTACAAGGCTACTACAACTCCCTGACTATTCGTGGTTTATACCAGGTATTTCAGAGAAGAAAGTTATGTTCAATAATAAAATTATTGAGGTAAAAATACTGCTTTTGCGGCATAGCATTCCAAAGGTTGCCGGACACCATAAAACCGGTGAACTATCTTAAATAGTAAGCTGGTTAACTAATTTCCAGTAATTAATTTTTAAACTATTAGAGTTAGGTAAGAGATTTCGAGATTTATACCAGCCTTTAGTAAACGCCATGTCGGTTTCTAGAATTTGGAAAACTCGATTGACCTCGACGCTGTGGCTCGATTAGTTTTGGCTATTTTGACTAGTTAGTGCACTGAAGGTGTTGCTTTGCATGCATGCTCTCAGAATACACATGTGTTTTGTCACGGTATAGCGAAAATTTCTCAGTCGACTGCGCCGAGAGTAATCGCGTTTTATAAATTCCGAAAACTGGTATATCTAATACTGACGACCGACTAAATCACTAATTCCAACGAGACAGCCCGACGCGGTGGCTCAGTGGTTATGGTGCTCGGCTACTGACCCAAAAGACGCGGGTTCGAGCCCTGCCGCGGCGGTCGTATTTCTAGAGGCCCGTGTACTGTCAGTGCACATTAAAGAAACCCAGGTGGTCGAAATTTCTGGAGCCCTCACTACGGCGTCCGTCATAGCCTGAGTCGCTTTGGGACGTTAAACCCCCCAAAACCACACAAATTCCAACGAGACGCCTAACTCTAATGGTTAAACATTAATTATTGGAAATTATTTTGCTAGCTACCAAGTTAAAGGGCAACTGCATCAGTTTTTGAGAATTTCGCAATATTCAAGGATTCAAATCTATATAGGCTGTGGGTAAATCATGCTAAGTGTTTTTGAACTAGCATTTAAAGTAGTTACGTAATCGACAATTCAGGTTTGCGCTTCTTCTCAATGCACCGGAGGAATGCAGGGAAGTTTAGTGTGACGTTACTGAAGGTATGATTTCAAATTACCGTTGTCGTCAGCCACAGTCTGCCATGCCTCATTGGACGCTGTCAAACAGCGCTCGGTAGGATGTGCCTTCGCTGGCGTTGTTTTTTGCCTTCAAAGCGGGCGTTTGTGCGTTGGAAATGTACCGGCACCTTCGATGACATCATCATGCGCCCCCCCACTTGGCCTTGTGCGCTGCGGAGAAGCTTGAAAGGCGTCGTGATTTTAATCGGCGATTACGTCCTACTTCATGCGCTAGCCCAAAAAGACTTCGCATGCTTTATCTACAAGTTTCACACATTTGACCCTTTTAAACTCGTTGATTTCTAAAACATATGCAGTTTCCCTTTAAGATGATTCCCCGGTCTTGCTATGCCAGCCAACTTTGCCAATAGTATGCCGCAAAAGCAATATTCTTACCTCAAAAATCCTATTTTTGGAAACTACTTAAAGGCTTCCCTGAAACACCTTATACGTTAGTCATATTTAGCAGCAACATGACACAGGCGCAGACTAAACACGAGGCAGTGCGCATGTGTTGTGTTTTTTCTACGCTGCGGTCTCCGTTTATTTCGCGCTGCTAGGTTTGAATCTGTACCAAATTGCCGTTCCATTCTCCGTATGCACAAATGTAGTTTGACGTGTGTAGCACTCGCGATTTATTGCGTGATTTACCAATGTTGGCACAATAAAAGGCTGTTATTTTGGCACACCTTTCCGCAGCATGTTTAGATAAGCCCTAGAGCTTTGAAGGCATCGTTATAACGGCATTCTCCGCGCAATAAGCATGATCGAGCCGTGTGTGTATTGTCGCATGGTTCTCCGTAGCCGAGGTGCCATACCCGCTCCGAAGTTCATCCGTTGCAGAAGAGTGGCGATTTTGGTCAGTCGGTGGATGGTCTTGAGCAAATAGAGCAGCCAAATGACAGAGGACAAAGGAGAGACGCAGTGTGCGCCTCCTGTCTCATCTGTCCTCCGTCGTTTGACTTGTTTATTTCCTCACTCGCTGCCTCTCGGCGGTTATCGGCGCTGTTTGCTTGTCCCGCCGCTGCAGCCGCGGGGGTTAAGTGTCGTCGTCCCGACAAGTGCAGCGGTAGAATTAATGCATTCACAGCGCCCGACGCCGTCGAGTGCACGGCGCTGCGACGTAGACTGGCCGCTTACCACTTCAGAGCACCGCTTCGAAGTCAGTGCTCACAGTAGCGAAACGCAATGGCGTATATCTTTTACGCGCACCACTCAACTCACTCTCTTTCAGACAGGTTTCGAAAAGCGTCCTGTATATGCCTCAGCATTCTTATCTACCAATCGTTCCGACGCAACAAAGGCTAGAGGCCCGTGTACTGTGCGATGCCAGTGCACGTTAAAGAACCCCAGATGGTCGAAATTTCCGGGGCCCTCCACTACGGCGTCCCTCATAGCCCGACTCGCTTTGGGACGTTAAACCCCATAAACACACCAAACCAACCAGCAACTAAGGCTTCTTGAAGCAGCAAGCAGTGTTCACCTGCTCACGGATAGCGACGGTGCTGCCATTCATAAAGAAACGTACCTAATTAATTTTTATTTGCTGCGTACTCCCTCGGAATCCTATTGGAAAATGTCGCAACTTGATATGCAGCAAATATCACACTTGGTGACTTAAAGGGGAAGCTTAGCATTACCTCCATGCTTGAAAATGTATTCACTTCTCTCTTGGCTTTATATTTAGTATTTGAAACCTGAGCAGGGCTGCCTCGCCCCAGTCTTAGCCTTTTCGCGGCCCAAGCTTCGTTTCCGGGAACTAACGGTCGTCGTTGCTCCCGAACGGACGAGAAATGTAAGTCTTAGAGTGTAGCTTCCCTCGCACGTGCTAGTGTACGTGGCCGTTCTGAGTGTGTGATGGTTCTTGTGTGTCTGGATGGTGTGTGTTGCATGCATGAAAAGTCTACAAATATGGTTGTGCCAATGTTAGCACCCTCGTTTCTTGCATCCGTCAGACCGACTTCAATTTTGAACACACGGCACAATTGAGAATTAAATCAAATTAAAAGAAATACTTCCTCGGAGACAGCGAAAGTAGGCAATGATTCTAATCAGACGATTCGTACACGCTTCGTCATTGCTTGCTGCTTACAACTGACGTAACAAAACAACTGCATAAATTTTCCTCTAGTAACAAATTTACTTGCGTTCATCCTTCTTTGTTTCGAAGTAATCGCGCACACACAACACAGGACATAAAAAGGGACACACGCAGACTGTGTGTGTCCCTTTCAATCTCCTGTCCTGCGTGCGCGCAGTTATTTCCAAAAAGTATGAAGTACCAACTGGCCCAAAATGCAAATCTTCTTCCTTGTGTACGCATGACATCAACAAACATTTAAAAAAAAACACACCTATGTATCCCTGCTGTGGTATAATCTAGGCGTAGCACTGATTTCGCGCCAATTATTTTTTACGCTACACCAAGCTATCGTTCAGGCACAATAATGTAGAGCTGGGCTCTATTGGAGCTCCTGGAAAGCGGCGCTAAAGTATGAAGCGTACAGACCTGCACTCGAACCTGCGAGCCTCAGGAAACTGTTTGACAGTGGGCCTCTTTCCGTTCGGAAGCAAGCGACAAACCCAGAGCCTTTAAGTACCTTGCGATATTGGGAGATGAAAAAGAAGAAATAAAGAAGTCGGAAGGCCGTGGATAACTACTGACTTGTACAAGAAATATGGAAAAGCAATCATTTGTATCACACTTTTGTTTAGTCTCTGAGTTGGAAAATAACCTGTTGGCGTGATCAATCAACAATTTGTTAGCACAGCGGGTCATACTGGAAAAGATTCAGGAGTGTTTTTTTTTTCATTTATTGAAGACAACCTGATTCTATTATGCTTGCACCAAGAACTTATACTGAAAATGAAAATGAAAATGGGATTTGCGGCCTTGGAATCGCTTCTAATGCACGGCAATATTTTCGTCCTTTAGCTGACGGAGGATCTGCTGCCCTGCGTCGAAGGGAACCACCATTCTGCCTGTCCCATACGGCAGACTTATCGCTTCCCACGATCGCCACGTGTCATCATCTGCACTGCGCACCTGGATAGCGCAACTACTTCCGTCACCGCCCGCAACGCACCGCCCGGCTATAGACCAGAATCCAGAGCCGCTCCTGGGCGCGGCCATTTTCCGCCGACTGGTGCGCCGCGGTGCGGGCGTTTCTTTGGGGACTGCGGCTCCGCGGCCGCGCCTGCATATAGCCGCGCTTCGGGCGCTAAAAAAACATTGCCGAGCATACTTCCGCAACGTGGCTGTGTTGCAGGAAGTATTTACGTCATCAGAGGGATAACATTGATGCATTGTAATGACATTTAGTTTGACATTCACGTTAATTGTGCCGGCGCTTAGAACGCGCTTGTACTTATATCGCTACCGTCTTGGTACTCCACTGCAAAAAAAAAAAAAACTTTTGTTCAATATCAAGTATTAGGTGTGCGGCTAGCATGCAGTTCCAATTCCCATGCACTCTTAATCCTTCGGTCATAAAATACCACCCACAAACAGGGCTTTCTTGTCGCATGCGTGGTGCGCCAGTTTATCAACAAATTACCGCTGTAAGCTTAACTGAGTCGCAGCGCCAACAAAAAACAAAATTTGCCATGGTTTATGCAACCTGGTGCATAAAAACGTACTTTTGCTCAAATTATCAAAGGTTGAATAGATATTAGCAGCGAATCCAGCTGTCACGAATTCTGAGCTCCGAAGTCGCGTTCATTTTATTCGGTAGCTCTCGCCGCGTGTGACAGCGTTGCGTAGGCGTTTGGCTAAGTATGAACGAATGTATTAAAATCCCGCATATATTTTCCTATTATTAAGGTAGATAGCAAAAGCAGAAAGACACTACGGTAAACCCTTTACCCCCCCCCCCCCCCCCCCTCTTGATCCCTACGACATGCGTGCGGAAAGAGCAACTGAAATCGGTAGCGGTCGTGCTTACAATCCTGTGCATGAAATGTGTTTAATGAGAACAAGAGCAAGCTCAGCGCAAGGAGGTGATCGAAAACACGCGCTTCGTCGGGACAACCTTCAGTCTGCAGCTCGCCTATCCAGTTACTACACCACTGAATCAAATCAATAAATCCACATTCCTGTGCCTAAAATTATCATAGATGATAGCGCAGAAGTGCCGATTTCTAGTCCGTATGCTACCTGGCCGACTACTCCGCGGGAAAAATCCTTGCTGTTTGCAATACTATTCCAGAATTTCTCTGAGCAGCGCCGCCGCACCAGCGGCTCGGTGGAGCAGCGTCGCCGCTGCGGTGCCAGCGTTTAGAATCCTGAGCCAGCAGAATATCATCATTGAAAAGCATAGCGCGAAAAACGAGACACAGAAAAGGTGAAGGCAGGACACGAGCGCTAATCATCAATATCAATATCATCATGGTGGGCACAAGCAACGAGACAGACGCGCACTACCTCGCCGCACTTACTCAGATCCAAATGAACGAAAAAAAAAAAAACTCGGAGATGTCACGTTGACGACTAACTGCGCGCAAGATAACCGCAGTAGTGTCTGGTAGGGGAAAAATGTGAGTAGTGACGCACAGCACACACCCTCATACGTTATGATGAAGCACTGCAACGACAGAAGCGAACACGTAAACATGCATTCTACGCGCGGCGCCGGCGCGATCCGCAGTCCATCGGGCCGCGCGCGCCGATAGATGGCGACTGGTGTCGAGAGTAGGGCGCGCCAGCAGCCTGCGTGTGAGGGTAAAAGAATTTTTTTACCCTCGCACGCAGGCTGCGGGCGCGCTCCTACTCTCGACACCAGTCGCCATCTGTCGGCGCGCGCGGCCCGAGGGACTGCGGGTCGCGCCGGCGCCGCGCGTAGAACGCATGTTTCCGTGTTCGCTTCTGCCGTTGTTGTGCTTCATCAGCTAACGTATGAGGGTGTGTGCTGTGCGTCACTACTCACATTTTGCCTCTTCGAGACAGTACTGCAGTTATCTTGCGCGCAGTTACTCGTTAACGTGACATCCGAGGGTAGTCGACCAGGTAGTGTACGGACTGGAAACCGGCACTTCTAAGCAGATTTCTGCGCTGTCGTGTCGTTTGTTGTCGCCTTTTACGTGCGATATCATCTATGATAATTTTATGCATCAGAATGTAGATCTACTGATTTGACTCAGTGGAGTATAGTAACTGGATAGGCGAGCTGCAGACTGAAGGTTGTCCCGACGGAGCGCGTGTTTTCGATCACCAGTACGTGTTCGGCATCCTTGCGCTGAGCTTGCTCTTGTTCCCATTAAACACATTTCATGACACGATTGTAAGCACGACCGCTACCGATTTCAGCTGCTTTTTCCGCACGCATGTCAGAGGGATCTGGGGGGTAAATGTTTATCTATAGTATCTTTCTGCTGTTGATATCTACACTAGTTTGGTTTGGTTTATTAAGGTTTTACGTCCCAAAGCGACTCAGGCTATGAGGGACGCCGTAGTGAAGGGCTCCGGAAATTTCAACCAGATGGGGTTCTTTAACGTGCACTGACATCGCACAGTACACGGGCCTCTAGAATTTCGCCTCCATCAAAATTCGGCCGCCGCGGCCGTGATCGAGCCCGCGTCTTTTGGGCCAGAGCCGAGAGCCGTAACCACTGAGCCACCGCAGCGGTGCGGTATCTACCTTATTCATAGGAAAATACTATGCGCGATTTCATTACATTTTCTACACTTAGCCAAACGGCTACGCAACGCTCTCACACGCGGCGAGAGCTCCTGAATAAAATAACGCTACTTCGAACCTCAGAATTAGTGAAAGCTGGATTAGCTGCTCATATCTATTCAAGCTTTGATAAATTAAGCTGAAGTACGTTTTTATGCACCAGGTTGCATAAACCATGACAAAATTTGGTTTCTGTTGGCACTGCGACTCAGTTGAGCTCACAGGGTAATTTGTTGATAACTGGCGCGGCGACAAGAAGGCCCTGTTTGTGGAGGGGGGCTTTATTGCCGGCCGGCAGGAAGGAATAAGAGTGCATGGGAATTGGAACTGCATGCTAGCCGCACATCTAATTTGATATTGAACAAAAATTTTCTTTGCGGTGGAGCACCAAGATGGAATTCGATATAAGCATGAGCGCGTTCTAAGCGCCGGCACAATTAATCTGAATGTCAAACTAAATGTCATTAAAATACGTCAATGTTATCGCTTTGATAACGTAAATGCTTCCTGTAACACAGCCACGCAGCGGAAGTATGCTCGACAATGTTTTTTTAGCGCCCGAAGAGCGGCTATATGCAGGCGCGGCCGCGGAACTGCCGCAGCCCCGCAGTCCCTAAAGAAACGCCCGCACCGCGGCGCGCCAGTCGGCGCAAAATGGCCGCGCCCAGGAGAGGCTCAAAATTCTGGTCTATAAGAAGACTGACCATCAACCACAAAGTGGGATTTGCGGCCTTAGAATCATTTCTAATGCACGGCATTATTTTCGTCCTTTAGGTGAGCGTGAATTTGTAAAGAAAATGGTATATTCGACTATCTTTGGCTGCAAATCCTAACTGAAGTGCATACCTGTGTACTGTTAGCTGTCAACTGATGGGAGTCGACATTTGTACCTACCGCGCTCGAATAGATGTTTTTGTTGCACGCTGTAGAGTGACTGAAACGTGCTCTCCTGTCTGGCTTCGGCCTGGAAACGTCACTGTCCACCTATGCTTGGGCGGCCGTCTAACTCCGGTTCTTTTTTGTCCAGCCTACCTGTTGTTAACCGCGGGAGATGTTGAAACAAATCCGGGCCCTGATAAGGTAGCCCTAGTTCTAACTATTGTCCAAGAAATAGCATCGTCAAATGAAAAGTTTCACAATGACATTTTAGGAAAATTGAAATATGTTCAGTCGAGTGTTAGGGAAATCAAACGGCGCCTTTTTAAGTTAGAAGACAGCTCCGATACTGTCAGCAATGCTTGCATGGAAGTCAATAACCTTGGTGTGATGTTAAAAGAATCTCAGAGTCAACTCAAAAGCATAGAATTAAAACAGATGGAACATTCAAGCCGAGTTGTTGACGACCTGAATAACAGAATGCGTCGAAATAACCTTCTTTTCAAAGGCATACCTGAGAACCCATCAGAAACATGGAAAGATACAAAAAAATGTGTCACCGAATTTGTGTCCAAACACTTAGGAATTTCTGCAGGCGAAATAGAGCGTGCACACAGATTAGGGGAAGAAAAATCCGACTTCGTTCATCCCATTATTATTAAGGGCCGCCGCGGTGGCTCAGTGGCTATGGTGCTCGGCTGCTGGCCCGAAAGACGCGGGTTCGATCCCGGTCGCGGCGGCTGAATTTCTTTGGAGGAGAAATTCGAGGCCCGTGTACTGTGCGATGTCAGTGCACGTTAAAGAACCCCAGGTGATCGAAATTTCCGGAGCCCTACACTACGGCGTCTCTCATAGCCTTAGTCGCTTTGGGACGTTAAACCCCATAAACCAACCAACCAACCAACCAACCAACCAACCAACCAACCAACCAACCAACCAACCAACCAACCAACCAACCATTATTGTTAAATTTCTAAATTTCAAGGATAAGAGCAACATACTGAAGAATGCATCCAAGCTGAAAGATGTTGAATCACCACGTGTGTGGATTGAGGAGGACTTATCGCCCAGAATGCAATTCATTAGGAAGAAGCTGAGAGACTTTGCTCGGGCTAATCGGCAGCCTGAAGAAAAATACAAGCTCCTGTACGATAAGCTCCTCCTCAACAACACGATGTACTGCTTCGACAGCGTTACTAGCGAGGTAGTAGCTCTTCCGAGGCGCAATAAGCCTCCCGATAATGAGTGACTGAAAGGTGCACACCAGAGATCTTCTTTGTCAATTTTAATATCAAACTTTCGTAGTTTATTTCACAAGCAAGATCATCTTTGTTCTTATGTAGAATCATTCTCGGCAGACCTTGTGCTCGGCACGGAAACTTGGTTATCCATTGACATTGCTAATTCTGAGCTGTCTTTGTCAAGCCACTTCTCGATATTCCGGAAAGATCGAGTCATGTCACGTGGTGGCGGGGTGCGAATCGCTGTGAAAAAGAACTTGCAAGCGCATGTCATTCCTACAGATTCTTGCCTCGAGATTTTGTGGGTAGCACTACGTCTATCACCTGCTGTAACTTGTGCCGTCGGGTTCTGCTATCGCCCGCCCGATTCACTGCAAGAATTTGCCGAATATATAAATGAATCCTTAAACATTGTTGCAAAATAAATTTCCGCCGTCACCAATATTCCTGGCCGGCGATTTCAACTATCCAAATATTGACTGGCGCAATGGGAGGCCCCTGGGCGGCACAAGGAAAGGTGAATGCCAGAATTTTCTACACATACTTTCGTTGTTCAACTTACACCAAATTGTTTCTTCTCCTACACGCGGTGGTTCGCTCTTAGATCTTGTGTTGACCACAGAACCAGAGTATACGTCAGTGAATGTACTAGACGGTGTAAGTGACCATAACATACTACACTGCGAATTTACAATAGCCAAGAAAAAAGCAGGAAGCAAGAAGAAACTGATATTTGATTACTCAAGAGCAAACACTGACGCTCTGATCGGTGACCTGGCATCCTTTTCGATCGAGTTCATGCGTACATTTTGTCGTCACAATGCAAATAAAAACTGGACACTTTTTCGCGACAAACTGATTTCGCTAAAGGAAACATATATACCAAAAATCGCTATCATCGAGTCGACACAAGGCCTCTGGTTCACAAATCAAGTAAAGCGCAGTATCGGCAAAAAGAAACGACTATATTCAAAAGCCACACGGTCGGGCTCAATGTGCGATTGGGAGCGTTACCGCGAGCACAAAAAGTCATGCCAATCTGAAATTGCAGCTGCCAAGGACAAGTTTTACAATACGGACATTTCAAACATGCTTCAAACCAACACAAGAAAATTTGGGAAAATTATTAATCCCAACTACTCAACACAAGCATCAATATCTTTAGCAGGCGAAGGGAAACTTATTTCTTCGGCCAAGGTCGCAGCCCATTTTAATGACTTCTTTTGCTCTGTATTTACTGATGAGACTTCGATACCAACTGATCTTCATTTTCTGACTCTGGATTCCTGCATGCCTGACATAACTATCACTCCTGAAGGTATATCATCCGCCATTGATCGCCTTCCGACAAACGCGGCACCTGGACCCAACGGCATATGCCCCAAGTTACTTAATATAGCTAAACCTGGAATTTGTTCTATTCTTGCATCTATCTTCCAACAATCTCTCGATACAGGATGTATCCCAAGCGATTGGAACGTTGCTCGCGTCATCCCTATTTTCAAGTCTGGTGACCCATTAAATCCCACAAACTATAGGCCTATATCATTAACTAACACATGTTGCAAATTACTAGAACTGTGATGACGAAGAAGTGCCCGCGCGGCAGCGGGACTGCGCTCGCCGAGCGCAGTCCCGCTGCCGCGCGGGCACTTCTTCGTCATCACAATGGCCCCCGGCGAAGGAGGAGCCATCCTGGCGACTCACGGCGTGGTGCACATGACGGGTTCGTGATAGGGCTTGAGGCGGCTGATGTGAACGGTTTCACGGCCACGGCGGCGGTGGTCAGATGAGGGTGTCAAAGGTTGCACAACGTAGTTCACGGGGGAACTCTGACAGAAAACACGGTAGGGGCCGTGATATTTGGTGAGGAACTTGGACGACAGGCCAGGAGGTCCAGAAGGGACCCAGAGCCAAACAAGGGAGCCGGCAGGTAGGTGGGCAAAAGGTTGACCAGAATCACGCCGTTCTTTCTGACGATGTTGATCGTCACACGTGAGCGATCGGGCTAGTTGGCGGCATTCTTCGGCGTACTTGGCGATTTCAGAAGCAGGCGAGCAGTCAGATGCGTCAGGATGGTAAGGGAGAATGGTGTCAATCAAGCAGGTAGGTTCGCGTCCATAAAGGAGGAAGAATGGCGAAAACCCTGTAGTAGACTGAACGGCGGTATTATAGGCGTACGTCACAAATGGGAGTACGAGGTCCCAGTTAGAGTGGTCGGGAGTGACATACATAGTGAGCATGTCACCGAGCGTCCGATTAAACCTTTCGGTCAGCCCGTTCGTCTGAGGATGATACGCCGTGCTTGTTCTGTGAACTACGCGACATTCTTGTAGAAGCGCCTGAACAACGTCTGATAGAAACACGCGGCCGTGATCGCTGAGAAGCTCGCGGGGAGCACCGTGGCGAAGAACGAGGTTGCGAAGAATGAAGAAAGCGACTTCTCTGGCTGTAGTCGCCGAAAGAGCGGACGTCTCGGCATAGCGCGTAAGATGGTCGACGGCGACGACAATCCAGCGGTGACCAGAAGTAGAAGGCGGCAGAGGCCCATAAAGGTCGATGCCCACACGATCAAACGGACGGGCAGGGCAAGGTAAAGGCTGCAATGGCCCGGAAAGGCGCTGCGGTGGTGACTTGCGGCGTTGGCAGTCAAGGCATGAGCGAATATACTTTCGTAGAAAGGTATACATGCCGCGCCAGTAGTACCGGTGCCGAAGGCGCGTGTATGTTTTGAAGAGACCAGCATGAGCGTTCTGGGGTTCGGCATGAAAAGATGCGCAGACTTCAGCGCGTAAGTGGCGAGGTATGACAAGCAGCCATTTTCGACCATCTGGCATGTAAATGCGGCGATAAAGAATACCATCTTGCAGAGTGAAGTGGCGGGCTTGACGACGAAGCGAGCGAGAGGGCGCTGACGTAGTGCGGCCGGAGAGAAGGTGCACGAGAGAGGTTATCCAGGCGTCTTTGCGCTGCTCCAGATGCATGTTTGGAGGGCGTAACGAAGAGAGCACGGGGTCAATGCTAGAGAGGGTCGCATCGTTGGCAAGTAGCGGTGAGCGGGAGAGGGCGTCGGCGTCAGAGTGCTTGCGTCCGGAACGGTAGATGACTCGAATGTCGTAATCCTGAAGTCGCAGTGCCCAACGACCAAGTCGGCCGGATGGATCCTTCAAGGACGACAGCCAGCATAAAGCATGGCGGTCGGTGACTACGTCGAAGGGGCGGCCGTAGAGATATGGTCGAAATTTGGTTATTGTCCACAAAATGGCCAAACATTCTTTTTCGGACACGGAGTAATTGATCTCGGCTATAGACAGTGTGCGGCTGGCATAGGCGACGACATATTCATGAAACCCAGGCTTCCGTTGTGCAAGCACAGCACCAATGCCAATGCCACTAGCATCCGTGTGGATCTCGGTTGGAGCGTTCGGGTCGTAATGACGAAGTATGGGTGGTGAAGTAAGGAGCCGGCGCATTGTAGCGAAAGCATCATCACATTTGGAGCACCATGACGACAAGGAATTTTGGGCTTGAAGTCGTGTCAAAGGTGAAATGATAGTGGCGAAATTCAGGATGAAGCGCCGAAAATATGAGCATAGGCCGATGAAACTCCGCAGTTCTTTGGGCGTGGACGGCTTCGGAAATTCGGCGACTGCACGAAGTTTTGCGGGATCCGGAAAGATGCCGTGTTTAGAGACGACGTGACCGAGGATGGTCAGTTGGCGAGCTCCGAAATGGCATTTTTTCAAATTTAATTGCAGCCCAGCGGTGGTGAGGCAAGTGAGCACTTGGCGCAGGCGTGTCAGGTGTGTCGGAAAGTCGGCCGAAAACACGACGACGTCGTCAAGGTAGCAGAGGCTTGTCTTCCAGCGTAGGCCCCGCAGGACATTGTCCATCATTCTTTCGAATGTAGCAGGGGCATTGCAAAGCCCAAATGGCATTACGTTAAACTCATATAACCCATCAGGCGTGACGAATGCTGTTTTTGCGCGATCATCTTCGGCCATGGGTATTTGCCAATAACCAGATCGCAGATCGAGGGACGAAAAAAATTCTGCTCCTTGTAGGCAATCGAGGGCGTCATCTATGCGTGGCAGAGGATAAACGTCTTTCCGGGTTACAGTGTTCAGCCGTCGATAATCCGCGCAAAATCGGATAGAGCCGTCTTTCTTCCGAACGAGAACGACCGGGGAAGACCATGGGCTCTTCGAGGGCTGTATAATCCCGCGCTCTAGCATGTCGTCCACTTGCTCGGTGATGACGCGACGCTCCGGAGCGGACACGCGATATGGTCGCTGGCGCAGAGGAGGGTGGGTGACAGTATCGATGGTATGTGTGACAGCGGCAGCACGGCCGAGGGGAGTTTGGCACGCATCAAAAGACGAACGAAATTCTCAAAAAAGGGCGAACAGCTGGTCACGGCACACCGAATGAAGGTCGCCATCGATAGCACTGTACAGGACATCAGAGGATGGTTGGTGTGACAGGGGAGCCGGAGTGAGAGCCTCGAGCGACGGTGTAGGAGCGGCCTCGGCGTCGTTAACTACTTGTAGGAGTTCAGCCGATGTCACGTACCCAATGCATTCCCCACGAAGCAGAGTCAAAGGAGAGGGAAGATGATTGCTGATAAGCATGGTTGCGGTTCCGGAAGTCATCGTGAGGACAGCGAAGGGAAGCGGTAGGTTCTTGCGGCGAACGAACAATTCCGAGGGAGTAAAGAGTACAGGTGTGTCGGGTGGGTCGGCTCGAGAGACGCAGGACAGGGAGACTACAACGGACGAGGAAGCAGGAAGTTCGACATCATGGGAAAGGAGAAGTTTGTCCGGATACTCAGCGGTTTCGGCAGCGGAGTCGTCGGGTAGGACAGAGAGTGTGACTTCAGCCCGAGCGCAGTCGACGACAGCCGAGTGGTCCGACAGAAATTCCCACCCAAGAATGACGTCATGCGAGCAGGAGGAGAGTACTACGAACTCAATTGCGTAGATGACGTCTTGGATAGCAACTCGTGCAGTGCAAGCGGCGAGCGGCTGAATTTGCTGGGCGTCAGCAGTACGCAGTAAAATACCAGAGAATGGCGTCAGAACTTTCTTGATGCGGCGGCAAAATTTCGCGTCTATAACTGATACGGCTGCCCCGGTGTCAATCAAGGCACAGGTCGCAACACCGTCTACGACTACATCAACGACATTGGCGGGGGACGTCAGAGGCCTTGTAAAGTTCGCCGAAGGCGCAGCTCTTGCCTCGGGAACTGCGCTTACTAGTTTTCCGCTTCACTGGGGCTGACGCGGCGGCGCATCGGGGAGATGGAACGGCGCCGCGGAGAATGGGAGCGGTGCGGCGTTGCGGACTGGTTGTCAGTTGTGAACGAAGATGGTGGCGAACTAGGCTGCATGCGGTAGTGCTGCGTGTAAGGTCCGTATGCTGATGGCGTCATGACGTCAGTACGCGGATAATAGGAGTGATTGCGGCAGTAGCGAGCGACATGTCCGGCAATGCCACGGGCAAAACAAATGGGCCTGTTGTCGCGAGTGCGCCATGGGCGACCGTAGGGAAGGGGGGCCGACGCCATGTGCGGCGACGATGGTGGGGCAGAAACCCGATACGACCGGACGGGTCGTGGTGCCAAAGGCGGCGGAGCTGCTGTGGCGTCGGAGAAAGTGCCCGTGGTATGAGGAGCCGGGCGGGACAGGACGGCGGCGTAGGTAAGCGGGGCAGCCACTGCCTGCTGAGGGACGGGTGGCACGGCATCCGCGACCTGCAGTGCGTCTGCGACCTGTGCCTGGATGGTCTGTTGAAAGGCCGGCGGAAGTGCTGGTGACGGTGCTGTGGGCGCATGCACGAGCGCGAGTTGGCGTGCAACTTCTTCACGGATAAACCGCTTCACCTCCTGCATGAACTGGGGCTCTTCAGCGACCACGGCATCCGCCGATAGTACCTCGGCCTGCCGCACAGGGCGACGAGCGAGGACGCGTTGCTTGCGGAGCTCCTCGTAGCTCTGGCACAAGCTGATGACGGAGGCAACGGTGTCCGGCTGCCTGGCAAGTAGCATTTGAAAGGCGTCCTCGTCGATGCCTTTCATAATGTGCCGGATCTTATCGGCTTCAGTCATCTCAGAATTGACACGCTTGCACAGGTCTACTACGTCTTCCACGTAGCTGGTGAACGTCTCACCTGGCTGCTGCGCCCGCTCACGCAAGCGCTGTTCAGCGCGAAGCTTGCGCACACCAGGACGGCCAAATACCTCAGCAAAGGTCGTTTTGAAAGCCGACCAGGTGGTTATGTCCGCTTCATGGTTGCGGAACCAGAGGTTGGCGACGTCAGCGAGGTAGAAAATTACGTTGTTAAGCTTCATGTTATCGTCCCAGCGGTTGTGTGCGCTTACCCGCTCGTAGGACGCCAGCCAATCTTCGATATCACTGTCACCTGTGCCGCTGAAGACAGCTGGGTCTCGCTGCCGAAGCATGCCAGCGCAGATAACAGGTGCTGGCGGTGCCGATGGCGGCGGCGTTGGCGCCGGGGCTGTGTCTCTCGGCATCGGGGTGGTAATGGTGCCGTTCCTCAGCTCCAGGACGGGATGAGAGTTCACCTCCACCACTTGTAATGGGTTTTCCGGGCACAGAACACAAAGGACACGGCACAGAGCACAAAGCGCTGAACGGCGTCCACCGGCAGTCAGTCGTTCCAATCGCACCAACAGGAAGCGCGCGCTCGCCGAGCGCAGTCTTGCTGCCGCGCGGGCACTTCTTCGTCATCACAGAACAGATTATTTCATCAGCTATTATGAATTATCTCGACCGACAAGACTTTTTCTTCGTTAACCAGCATGGATTTTTGCGCGGTAAATCTTGTGAAACGCAGCTATTTGAATTAATTACCGATGTTCATCATGTCGTTCACTCTTTGTGCCAAATAGATGCGATATTTATCGACTTCAGAAAGGCCTTTGGTAAGGTTCCACATCAGCGCCTCATTAAAAAACTTGCATGCTTAAATATAAACACGAAGGTTGTCCAATGGATATATAATTTTCTATCAAACCGCACCCAGTCAGTTTTCGTTAATGACCATCCATCTGCACTTGCCTCTGTGAAATCTGGAGTGCCACAGGGTTCGGTACTCAGACCAATATTGTTTTTAGTCTACATAGATGACATCAGTAATAACCTGTGCTCTACAGTCCGTCTATTTGCAGATGATTGCGTGGTATATAGACAGATCAATAACCCTACGGATGCTTATTGTTTACAAAGGGACCTCATAAATCTTGGTAATTGGTGCAGAGACTGGCAGATGGAGATTAATGTGTCAAAAACGAAAGCCATCACGTTCACGACGATCAAGCCGGAGCCCTATACTTGTATTATAAACGATGCCCAGCTGGAATCAGTGTCCAACATAAAGTATTTAGGCGTTAATTTATCATCCAACCAGTCATGGAACCTTCATATAGATATGACGCTCAGCAAGGGATCCAAAGCGCTTGGCTTCATTAGGCGGAACTTGCATCTGGCCAACTCGTCTACAAAACTTACGGCATACACTGCATTAATCCGCTCAAAACTCGAATACGCGTCGCTTATATGGAATCCACATCAGACCTATTTAATAAATAAAGTTGAATCTCTTTTAAATAAAGCTGCCCGGTTCATCGTAAAGAACTACTCACGCACAGCAAGCGTATCTGAAATAAAAAGGTCTCTTAACTTATCTCTGCTAGAGAAACGCAGGTTGCTTCAGCTCATGTCCTTCTTTCACAAACTTTACCATAGTCATTCACCCTTTTCTGCCCTACACGTAGTACCAGCTAACACAGTATTTCCGCGACTGGATCACCAACACAAAGTACAGCCCATTTTCGCCCGCACAAATCTGTTTTTTCAGTCACCGCTTCTTGTTGCCATTCGCAACTGGAATTAGCTCCCGGAAAACGTGGCGTCCATCATTGACCACGTCACATTTGTCGACAGTCTGAAGTGCTTCGTGGGGCTGTGAATGTTGTATGAGCCGCATATATCTACCTGCAATGACGCATTCACTTCATGTTCGAATTTTGTGTGCACTCGCCTGTTTGTGTATTTTCTCCGCATTCTAAACTTTTATATAATGCCCTCACGGGCCTTTAGGGTAACTGAATAAAAAAAAATAATTATAACACTAGATAATTGCGCTGCCGCCAGGATCACCAAAATTAAGGTCTCACCTATCAAGTATGTCGCGCATGCTAGTCCTGCATTAGCGCATATAATAAACGAGATGCTTCCGCACGGTGAATTTCCAAATGACTTGAAAATACCGAAAGCTGTTTACGCAATGCACGCAATGCTGTTTACAAAGGTGCCGAAGATAAACAATTCAATAACTAGGAACCGATTTCCGTTTTGCCGCTGATTTCTAAGATATTTGAGCGCGTTATTAATGAATGACATACATCCGTTTTAAAAAGCATAAAGTAATTGCAAGATCCGAATATGGTTTTCAGAAGCATAGGTCTGCAGAACAAGCTCTGAATAAAACAAACGACCTAATAGTGGAAAATACTAAGGGCAAGCTGTTCACTCTAGGGATATTCTTAGATTCTTAGGGATATTGTTAGAGCTAAACATTTGGCCGGCTGTATCAATGCGTACAGGAGCAGATGCTTATTGGGCTCTGTGACTGAAGGACGGAGGTGCGATAGACCACCAGAGTCTTTGGTAAGGTCGTCGTCATCATCATCATCATCATTTATTTACCCTTAAGGACCACAGGGGGCATTACATAAGGGGGAAGGGGGCGAACAGTAATCACAAGTCACAAAAATTAAAGTTGGGAGCATAAATTTACACATATGTAGATACGGCTGTCAACACTTCAAAAGAAAAACAAGCGAGCAAGTAGGTAAACAAAAGAAAAAGAAAAGAAAGAAGAAAGGTCTTCAACAGGACTTATTCGTGGAATAAATCAATCAACATCTGTTTAAATTGTAGGGAATTAACTTCATTCACAAAACTGTCTGGATGGACATTCCACTCCGCTATGGCAGCTGGCAAAAACGAGAAATTGAACGCCTTGGTTGAGCCATGAATGCGTTGAACACTACGGCAATTAAACAAACGTTGCGATGATCTCAAATGGGGGCAGAAGTAGGCTCTCACGCAGTTGGGGAAAATTATAATAAAGTTTATGAAATAGACAGTCTTGCTATCTTACGACGGGATGCGAAGGAAGGTAAACCAACGGAGGATTTGATATTAATAACACTCATCCAAGAATCATAATTTGATGTTATAAACCGAGGAGCTAGATTTTGAATGGCCTCTAACATACGTATTAAATACTCTTGATGAGGGTTCCAAATACTTGATGCATATTCAAGTTTAGTGCCGATGAAAGTTTCATATGCGATTAGTCTAACCAGGAGCCAGGATCACTCTGGTAAGGTGAGGAAAATCAGGGTTTGGTACTTCCTCCTTTTGCTGTAGCCCGACAGAAGTGTTCAGTCGACGTCGACAGTACAATCCAAAGCACATTTTTATTGCGAAAGCAATACTGCTCGCAGTTTGAACCCTTCAGCGTCGTCCCGGCGGTGTAACCACGCTTGACCTTCAGCATGACCTCCGCTGTGACGTCACGCCACACGGAGAGAGAAAGAGCCCCAACTCATCTCGTCGCGGTCGTCCCAGCGTAACCACGGTGCGCCGAGCAGCAGCTGCGCGCCGCTGCCGCGAGGAGGCGCTCGCTGTGATGACGTCACGCCAGACGGAGATATATCGGACTCCGACCCGACTCGTCGCAGTCGTCCCGGCGTAACCACGCTGTGCGTTTCAGCCATGCCATGTCGTCCGACATGCGCAAGGCAAGGCTGCAACGATTCGCTCAAGCTAGGAAACGACGGCGGGCTGAAGAAACGGATGAAGTTGCTTTCGCAATTTCCGGGATTAACCAAGCTGAGCCTCTGCCAATTTTTTATCAGGGTTTTCATCCTCGAGTGCCTGCATGTCCTCCAAATCTACGCATAAGATCTTGTGTTTAGAAAAAAAAAATTATTTACATATGTACACATGCCAAGGTTACCAGATACAGTGACATTTACAAGAGCACATGTCAATAAGCATGTAAGGCGAGCCAATTAAACAGGTACCATAAACACCTCTAAGTAACTAACAGGAATTGCTCTTGGGCGATGTAAAACAGGATAGAATACCTATTGACAGAAGGGTGAATAGGCAATAATTTGACATTGAAATATTTAAAAGGAGACCTTAGCGCCAGTTTGGCCTAAAAACCAGGGCAAGACGACTGCTATTTACACAAATGAATGGGCATGACCATTGCCGGAGAAACTCTTCCTCACCCAAGAAAAAGAGTTCCTCGGACAAAAAACTGATCAGCTCCCGCCGGAGACGGCCGAGAATCGGCCACACAGCGCGGCGTCGAAAGCCACCAGCGACCGCGGCGCATCGACTGCGCCATAAACTAAAAAGACCCGCAACAATTAACAGGCGAGCAAAACGGCCGCTGGGGAAACGGCCGCGGGAGACGAAGCACGAAATGTCCTGCCCACGGAATCCCGCATGAACCGCGCGCCAAAAGACACGCGCTACCTCGCAGGTGACTGTAGCGTGACGATTAGATTCCGGGAGCGGGCAATTTCGGACAGGTACTGGAGCGTGACACACCACACCGCTCTAACCGATCACAAGTAGGGAGCACTGCCCAGCCAAGTTTCCAGACAAAGTCGTGTAGATGGTCTGGGAGAGGTGTCGACGCTAAGCCCGCCCACTGAACGCGGCGCGTGAGCGGCGAGCCGCCGGCACAACAGGCAGCAATAGCGAGCCCATAATGTCCACCACGCGGTCTGCGACGATGTTGACATCAGGTGCTACTGCTGTTACATGCCTGTAAAAGGCCACTGACGAAGCATAGAAAGCGGTAGGTTGCTCTGGATGGATGGATGGAAACAACTTTATTACACAAAAAAAAAAAAAAATCTTCCAGGGTGGTCCCCTACTGGTCCAGGAGTCCACGGGCTAGTGCTTCACGTAAAGCCCGATCCACTAGCCATTTCTGGCCGGTGGGCTGAGCGGTCCGTAAAGCAGCCTCCCAGGAAGAATGAGTGGGATTGGGGATGGGGGATACTGCCTTTGGGGAAGGAGATTCCCAAAGGTAATGGAAAAGTGTGGATTTGGGCACGCCACAGGTGTTACAATCAGGAGGAAAGGTGGGATGAAAGCATGAGAGGCGGTGGGGTGAAATAAAGCAGCCTGTCTGTAATTGCCGCCATGTGGCGCTGGATAAGGGCGACAAGGTACTGTGGGGTGGTGGCAGTGTCATGCGGCTGAATTTGTAAAATGTGGTAATTTGGTGATATGTAGAGAGGACCGAAGGGGCTTCTTGCGCAGGGTTGGGTGCCTGATCCTCCGGGGTCCGGGAGGAGAGTTCTCGGGCCAGCGCATGAACGCGCTCATTACCGGGGATCGAGGCATGCCCAGGGACCCACGACAGAGTAACCGTTCGGTCGAGAGAGGTGGCCGTGGTAAGAATACGGTGTGTTGCCGGAGTCGCCACGCCCTGTAGGTAGTGGCGGTACGCGGCGTGTGAATCTGTGCAAATTTCTGTTATGTTTTTGTCAATGATGGAGTGGGCCAGAGCAAGTGCGATGGCGGCTCCTTCCGCCTCTGCAGGCGAATTAGTTCGAATAGTGGCAGCGGCCCCCACTGTGCCGTCTTCATAGGCTGCGACTGCCGTGAAATATCCTGGTTTAGAATTTTGTGCCGCGTCGACATAAAGGATATCGGAGCGGTTGCTGTATGTTTTCGTGTAATAGCTCGCTCGTGCCTGCCGCCTACCGTGATGGAGACTAGCACTCATATTGCGCGGTAGGGGCTTCTGACAATGTGATCCTGCGTGCGCAGAGAAATCATGTAAGGTGTAGGACTTGTTGGGGTGGGAATTGGTGGATTGAGACGTAGCTGTCGCAGTAGGCATTGTCCTGTTTCCGTGCGACTCAGGCGGACTAATTGGTTGGTGCGCTGAGCCTCTATTAATTCCATCACTGTATTGTGGGTACCAGTGGCCAGGAGACGTTTCGTGCTAACCGTCCGTGGAAGACGTAAGGCAGAGGTGACAGCCGTGCGTATTAGGATGTCTGCCTGTTGTCTTTGCCGCTGAGTGAGTATGTGGTATGGAAGGTGATATGTAATGCGGCTAATGATTAGTGCATTTGTCATATTGAGGGTCTCGCGTTCAGACAGCCCATGATTGCGTGCTGCCACCCGCCTGATAAGTGCAGCGACCTGTTTGGTCTGTCTCTGCAAGAGCTGAAGGGTGGCGGTTGCATCGAGTGTGTTGTTAATTAGAAGGCCGAGAATCTTCGACTGAGGCACAATGGGCACTGGATTCCCATACATGTGCAGTTCAATCGGGGGGTCACTGGGGAGGGGTTTCAGCTGCAGGAGTTCCGATTTATTTGGAGAGCAACGGAGGCCTGTGTTTGCTAAATGAGTGGTGGTGATGTCTATGGCAGATTGTAGGATATCCTGGGCTGTTCCAAGGGATCCTGCCGTTGTCCAGAGGGTTATATCATCTGCGTATATGGCTGTGTGGAGCCCTGGGACAGCAGCAAGGGCGTTTGCCAGTGGCGCTATTGCAATGTTAAAGAGTAAAGGTGATAGAACCGCCCCTTGTGGGGTTCCCCGGTTAGGCAGGGGGAAAGGCTGGGAGGCAATATCCCCAAGGTGGAGGTCTGCCGTGCGCCCCTGAAGGAAGGCCCGAATATATTGCCATATGCGGGTGCCGCACCCCGTGGTGGCTAATGTCGTGAGGATATGGTCATGGCTTATTGTGTCGAAAGCCTTATGGATATCCAGGGCCAGTATGGCTCGCGTAGAGGCTGTACGACGCTTAGTGCAAAAGAGGGACTCTTTAAGCGCGAGAAGTACGTCTTGCGCCGAGATGTTTGGGCGGAAGCCGAATTGAACGTTTGAGAGAAAGCCTGTTGTTTCTAGGAATGGCTGCAGGCGATTGAGAATGACGTGCTCGAAGAGCTTGCCGACACAGCTCGTTAAGGAGATGGGGCGCAAATTTTGAAGAGTGAGGGCTTTGCCCGGTTTGGGTATAAATCGCATGCTGGCATGGGTCCAGGCTGATGGGAGCGTCCTAGCTTGCCAGTGGTTATCAAAGAGCTCCGTGAGTTCCTGGAGGGAGACATCGTCCAGATTGAGTAGTGCCTTGTACGTTATGCCATCCGGCCCCGGCGCCGTAGAGCGGCGAATACTAAAGAGTGCTCGGCGGACTTCGTTTAAGGTGATGTCGGCATCAAGTTCTGGGTTAGGTGGAGGTAGATTGGGTGGATCTGCCGACTGAAGAGATGTGGGTATATAAGTGTCCCGTAGTTGGCCAATTACGTCGGTGCCCTTTTGGAGCTCTAGTTGTATTAGACGTTGTGTGTTTACTTGTGTCTGAGATTTAGTGGTTGTTGGATCCAAGAGAGCGCGTAGGAGGGACCACGTGCGTTTAGTGCTTAATGTACCCTTCAGGTCGTTACAAAAGGTTGCCCAGTTTGCGCGGGCTAGCGTGTTCGCGTATTCTTCTGCCTCGCGAGTGAGAGCGGCTATGCGGAGTCTCAATTTACGATTGTGTCGCTGGTGACGCCAGCGCTTGAGAAGTCCCTGTCGGGCCTCCCATAGATGAGCCAGATGCGGATCAACCTGCGGTGCCTTAGGGGTATTTTTAATGGTTTTGCTGTTCGCCTGGATGGCCTTCACCAGACGGTCTGTCCAGTCAGTGACAGTACGGGGTTCTGTCGAATCAGTTGCCAAATATGAGCGCAATTTATCCCAGTCAGTGAGAAGCTGCGAACGAGGGTTGAAAATCTTGGATTCATAAGATATAATAGTGGAGACTGGAAAATGGTCACTTCCAAGGCTATCCTGGAGCACCGTGTGAGATTTAACGATTATGTTCTGTGTGGCCCATGTGAGATCGGGTGTGGTGTCGCGGGTGACGCTTGTGCCAATGCGAGTGGGTACGGTGGGGTTTGTGATCAGGCTAAGGTTGTAATCAGCCATTGCGGTAGAAATCAGATTACCTTTGGGGGTATCGGAGTTGTATCCCCAGTGCGTGTGACGTGCATTAAAATCACCCACCACAAGAAGGTTTGAGGAACGGAAGGAGCCCAGGATACCCGGAATAACTCTGCCTTTATCTTTAGGATTGCTGTATATGTTAATAATAGTGAGGCCATGTGTGTGTCCTGGTGAGCTTAGCTCTATCGCGGTATATTGAGTGCCCTTGCTGTCGGGCGTGTTTGTCGGTGTGCGGTCTAGTACCGGCATAGATGCGAGTGTCAAGATTGCCGTACGTGGTGTAAGGGCTGCCGTGTGATAACCGCGGATATGAATGCGATTTGTTTCCGTCTCTTGCAGAGCGATGACATGGGGGGGATTAGGGGAGGTTGCTATATATGCGGCTAGTTGTGCTTGTTTTCGGCGTATGCTGCGACAGTTCCATTGCCATATAATTGTTTCTGCTGGTGTGTTGGACTGGTGTCGCCGCCGACGTTTTCGCGTGTTATTGTTCTGCGCCATGTTGCTGGTCTGGATTGAGTGGATGAGGACAGGCAGCGGGTTCAACTGCGCGCTGCTTGCGAGGCAATTCCTGATGCGGTACAAGTTCGAAAAGCTTGTTGATGCCGGCTTCATGTTTTTCCAAGCGTGTGTTAATCGTAGCTTCTATCCTGTCAGCCATGGACTGTATCAACTGTGCCTGGGCTAGTATGAGCTGTTGCTGCATCGCTCCGAGTTGTTCAGCAACTATAGTATTTATTATGGCAGTGATTTCTGAGCGAAATTCAGCGGAACGTATGTACTGTTTAACCGCCTCTTGAGGTGTAATAGGGGAGTCAGGGTTTCGAAAAGAGGTGGGAGTGGAGGCTCCTTGGACGGACAACTCACCGCTTTTAGCAGAGCCGGCTTCTTTCTCGGGTGTAGCGTTCCGGAGTGACTGCGTCTCCTGGGTCTCCTGGATATGGGATGCGCAATCACTGGCTTTCGAGGTACAGGCTCGTGGCTCGGTGGCGTCTGTCTCGGCACCACTGGGCACCCGAAGGGGTTGAAGTTGTGTGAAATCGCGTTGTGAAGTTTTACATCCAGCGTTCACGGTGTCCGCACTGCACTTTTCCGTGTGGTCTTTGCTATCTTGGTTGTCCGACGGTTCTGAGGTCTCGGTCTCCATGGTCTGCTCCAAAGGTGTCTGGACACCCGTGGTGGCCACTGGGTTTTCCTTCCTCAGTGGTGGGAGGGGTGGCCATTGTTCTCTGCTCTTGTTCCAAGCTTTCTTTGGATGGATGGCGAGTGCCTTGCTTGGACCGTTTTTCTGATTCCCTTTCGGGGGAAGTGTTGTGCTGTTGTTATATCCTTGAAGTTCTCCCGGCCGGTCGGCTTGGGTTTGGTTAAATTTGGGCCGATGCTCAGTCTCGCGCTCCTGTTCAGTCTTGTTCTTCTGCGCATTCTTTTGCTTCTGCTCAGGCTTTTGGTTATTCTGCATTTGGCTCTGTGCAGCAATGTCTTTATAATGATGACGTCGGATTACGCCTTCATCAGCTTTGCTTTTCTTTTTCCCTCTTGTGGTGTAGTTCTTCTGTCTTGCCGGGCAGTTCGTGTCAATGGTGGAGTGGTCCGATGTGTCGCAGACGATGCAGTACTTTTTGCAATCGACATGTCCTGGTGGAGGATTGCGTACTCCGCAATTGTAGCATCTTTTCTCCTGCGGAGTGGGACAAATGTCAGCACGGTGCCCTATTTTCAGGCAGCATCCGCAAACCTGCATCACTGGTCGGAATGGTTTGCACCTGTATTCGATGCCGCTGAGGTAGACAAACCGTGGCACTGCTTTGCCTTCAAAGGTATATAGACATGCCCCCTTGGTGCCGAAAGGCCTCGCTTGAATGATGTTGATTTGTTGGGGATATGTTTCCGTGCAGTTTAGTAATTCCTCTTCTGAAGGTATCGGTAAGGCGCCGGTAATGATGCCTTTGCATGAGTTATCTGGTGAGGCTGCATAAGCGCTCATTGAATATTCCTTTCCTCCTAGATTGATTGCTTGGATGTTGCATATCTGTTCCGTGAGGTCCGGATCTGGGGTGCTCAGAATAGCGATGTTTTGTGCTGGCTTGATCCTGACTCTGGCCTCGTGGGTCAATTGGCGGCTGAGCTTGAATTGCAAAGCAGCAAGAAGTGACCTACCGGAGTTGTTATGCAGCGTCACCCCTCCACGTAGACGTATTACCACCTTGTAGTCATCATGCGGCAGCCTCGGTAATTTGATGGGGCGTGCGGGTCGTGATCTTTCGGCAGGTGTGTGTGCTTCGGCCTCCGTTACAGGTTTGAACCGTTTTTTGCGTGCGTCGATCATCCTGAACCATGGCGTCGCCTTCGGGTAGGCTTCAGTCCTGTCTCGTTGCGTCCCGTGCGGTAGGCCCCCCTCCGTTGTGTCGGTGGTAGAAATTCCGGGCATGGCGTCCTGGGTATCCATGTCGGCAAGTTCGTGGACTCCCTCCGCTGCCGTGGACAGCGAGCACGACCCGCTGTGGCTGGATGGGAAGGCAGCGGCGTCGGCCATATGAAGCGTTGACGTGGAACGCCGCTCCGCCGTGCGCCGCCGAGGCGGCGTTGACGTGGAACGCCGCTCCGCCGTGGGCCGCCGAGAGGGGTTAGGCTTAGTGCGGCGACTCCGCTTCGGAGATCTTCGTAAAGTGCTTGTGCAAAATACGGCGTACTCACGGACAAAGGAGTCCTCGTAAAGGTCCCTTGGGGGTTCACGAAAGCCTGAGGTAGGAATTTAGGGCGCTATGATGGGTAAGTGGGAAAATAAAGGCGAAAGTTCACAGCACCCATGTGAAGCGCGTCCGCTCCGCTCGGCTCCCCCTAGGTTGCTCTGACTGAGGTCCTTGATTAACAGGGGCCGCGGGATCCAAAAGGCGTAAAGAAGGGTCCAAAAAAATTACGAGGAACTTTAGCGGCTAAAGTGGTGAAAGGCGAAAGCCTGAGTGCTGCATTCTGCTACGCGATTGTTCACTGCACATTTTGTTGGTGCATTAATTAACTGCCAATTAATGACGCTTAAGCTTCGCCTTTAGGAGTGGAACGTGACAGCGTGTTGTAGCGCTGCCACGGAGTCCAAGGAACGCCACCATACGTTCGGCGCGATGCGTTGCCCTTTGAACGCAACACTTTTTGAGGAAAGGAAATGGGGCTGTAATTCTGTCATCTCAGTGGACACCTGAGCCGCAGCGCACAGGAAGGGAGGAAGTGTGAGTGAAAGAAGAAAGAGGGGCCGTAATGAAGAAAATGAAAATTGTATTTGAGGAAAGCAAATTACGCATTAACTGTCTCACATATCTCAGTAGACACTAGACGAAAATTGTATTTGAGGAAAGGAAGTTGCGCTGTGACTGTCTCACATATTGCAGTGGACACCGGTCAAAATTCGCGCGCGGTGACGTCACGACAATTTGGATCAATCTGAAACGCGGACAAATACGCCTTGCTCGTCGGTAAATTGGTTTTTGAGGAAAGGAAATGTATCTGTCTCTCATATCTCGGTGGACACCTAAACCTCGGCGTAACGGGAAGGGAGGAAGATGGTAGCGAACGAAGACACCGTATTCATTAGACGCACCTTTGTTCATTCCTAACCCATCGAGTTGGCATGGCGGAGTACCGGTACGTTGCCCGTTAGAAAATGGTTAGAGAAAAAGGGCATTTTTGTGTCTACCGTTAATTGCTGCCTTTGTGATGAACCAGAAACAATTGAGCATTGTTCCATCAGTTGCAAAGATGCAGTACTCTTCTGGGATATCCTGCAACGCACATTTAAAAAAAGAATTCATCTGGCTCCACATTCTGTTCGCTACCTCACTGCGCTGCCATTTCTTGATGAACCCCTGGACATGTTCTTTCTGATTGGACTGCACAGCCTCTGGAAAACCCGCATGATGGACAGACACTGTGAACCTGTTGTGTCTACAAAGGATCACTTCAGTCGAATGGTTGTTCATCTAAGAGACTTGTATGCCCAGACTGAGTACGAACCGGAGTGGCACTCACTATTAGTGATGTGCTCTGCATTGCCCCTTTTCTAGTGCATGGTCTTTTCAATATGTATTGTTTAACACTGTTTTCATAATGGCTTGTATATAGTTCATGTACATAGAACATTACATCACTGTAATAAATACCATGTTGAAGAAAAAAAAAGCTGGCATGGCGGAGTGGTAGCGTGCTCGACTCGCTCTCCGGAGACCGGAGTTCGATTCTCAAGCGCGGCCAATTTCTTACTCGGTTTTATTTATTTATCTGGTCTGACTAGAAATGTTAATTAGACTAATTGATTAAGTAAGCAATTAACTAAACTCAGTCAAACTTACTTGGAGCATCACTATACGATCCCTTTAATTGGTTGCATGGTTAGTAGCCAAAGTACAATTGGCCCCGTTTGAAATTTGCGCACTGTGACGTCACGACCGTTTCCACCAATTGAAAAGCGTGACATTTCTGTCGACAGCTCCTGCTTACAACGATGAGGCATTAAAGGCTTCTGCCTTAAAAGTACCGAGTCAGGGTTTGCGCCGGAGACGCGTTTCCTCCGAGGCTGCACAGCTGCAGAGTCCGAGGAAGTAGCCGTTGCTCTAGCGGTGGCGGAGGGCTACAGAACCGGGCGGTCGCTAGCAATACTCACGGACTCTCAAACAGCCTGCCGAAATTACATGAATGGCAGGATAGATCGTCACGCGCTCCGTATACTCCTCGCAGCGAGCGACAGAATTAAAAACCAGGAAGAACAAAACGACAAGATCCAACACAAAATTGTGTGGGTACCGGGGCACACACGGGGGTGGCAGGGAACGAAGAGGCCGACAGGATAGCTCGAGGATACATTACTTTCCGAGCATCCGACGAGACCGCGGAACTCGCGCCAGCACCCAGGGAATATTCGGCCATACTACAAAACTATAGAGGCAGAAGAATGCGATATCCCCCACCGCACAAATCTCTCAGCAGAGAGGAGGCTGTCACTTGGAGACAATTACAAACAGGCTCTTTCCCAAACCTACATATACTAAACAAAATGCACCCTACGATACACACGGACAAATGTCCCTGGTGCGACGAAAAACCTACTCTATACCACATCACATGGGCCTGCCAAAACATAGACGTGGTCCCCAAAATACAAAACCCGAGTGCGGAGCAGTGGGAGACTCTGCTGTCCAGCGACCGCTGTGAAGACCAACAAGGTCTGGTACAGCGAGCTCAACGGGCGGCAGTGGCCAGCGGAGCCCTGGACTGAGGGCAACCGACCACTGATTAGAGGCGGACGACTTCGACAGAGAAAGTTCCTGGGGGTAGAACCAAGACGTCTCTGAAGATGCCCCAAACCGCAGGAACAACCATTAGTGTAAATAAAGTTTTCCCTTCCCTTCCTTCCTTCCTAGCAGGATACGCAAAATACCCTTTAAAGCTGACAGCGAGGACGTAACAGACATATTTGGAAAGGCAAAACCTCTTCTCTCCCGTGGTTGTCCAAGAAGAGCACGAGCCACAAGCTCGGTACCGCCTGATCCAAAAAAAAAAAGAAAAAACTGTAGTCTGCACCCGCCTTATGACACGGAGGGGTGGTTTAACAGTATAGCGGAGGTACCAGAAGGCACCGAGAATGACTGACTGAACCAGGTAGCGCCTCTCAAGCAGAGGCAGGTCGAATGTCTTGGCCCTTCGCCCACGAGCTGTAATGTCTTCGACGACCGAAGACCACACACCATCCCATAATCCAGCACAGTCGTAGGTCACACCTAAAATGTGCATCTGCGCGCAGCACTGCAAAGGTATTGCAGATGTAATACGAGTCTGGGTAGACCCCACAACTCTTCGAGTAATTAAGAGCAGCTCCAGACAAGGAGGCCTACTCACGAAAAACATTTAGAGTTTCAAGTAGGCTGCGTTCATCAGGTAAGTACAGAGTGATGTCATCTGAATAAGCAGTGGCGTGTACCGTATCGCTCCCTGCCAAAGCTGTTTAGAAAAATTTTATTTACATATGTACACATGCCAAGGTTACCAGGTACAGTGACATTTCCAAGAACACATGACAATAAGCATGTAAGGCGAGCCAATTAAACAGCTACCATAAACATCTCTAACTAATATGAATTGCTCGTGGGCGATGTAAAACAGAATAGAATACCTATTGACACAAGGGTGAAAAGGCAATAATTTGACATTGAAATATTTAAAAAGACACCTTAGCGCCAGTTTGGCCTAAAAACCAGGACAAGACGACTATTATTCACAGAAATGAATGGGCACGACCATTGCCGGAGGAACTCTTCCTCACCCAAGAAAAAGAGTTCCTCGGACAAAAAACTGATGAGCTCTCGTCGGAGACGGCCGAGAATCGGCCACACAGCGCGGCGTCGAAAGCCACCAGCGACCGCGGCGCATCGACTGCGCCATAAACTAAAAAGACCCGCAACAATTAACAGGCGAGCAAAACGGCCGCTGGGGAATCGGCCGCGGGAGACGAAGTACGAAATGCCCTGCCCACGGAATCCCGCATGAACCGCGCGCCAAAAGACACGCGCTACCACGCAGGTGACTGTAGCGTGCCAAAGCTAGACCTCTAATTGACCCTGAATGCGCTTTGAAGTTATTAAAGCCACAAAGGGAATGTAGCCCTCGAGCCCTCATGAAGAGAACGCTAAGGTGCTCAAGGTATATTTTGCATCCGGCTGATATTAACTTGAGTATTTCTTTGAAAATGAAGTCTTCCGCGATGATTCTCAGAGCGTTTTTGCAACCACTGGAAAATTTTATACTCGGCGATGTCCAAACTGGAAAAATGAGCGCATGATTTCGATATTCTAATTCCAAACAGACCGTTGTAACTGCATCAGTGGCATATTCTTGGTGGTGTCCTGGTGTAGGGCTGGCGGCATGAAATTGTGAAGATAAATTATGAGGAAAGAAAAGTCGCAGTAACTGTCTTACTCGGGTGAACAGCACAGGCGCGACGTGCGAATACAGAAGGCACCCGAAAACAAAAAAAAATCAGGGGGACTTTGCGTAGAGATGAAAGCGTTTTCTGCACCACTTTCGCTACCTCTGTGACACTGGTGACTTGACCACTGGATGACGCCATACATAATTAGACTAATTACTAAGTACTGACCAATTTACAATTAATGACTAATTACAGATTAAAAGCTAAGTACTAATTACCTTCTAATTAATGACGCTTATGCTTCGCCTTTAGGAGTGTAACGCGAAAGCGTGTCGTAGCGCTGCCAGGCGGTACACGGAACACCACCACCCGTTCGGCGCGATGCCTTGCCCTTTGAACGTAACGCTTTTTGAGGAAAGGAAATGGCGCAGTAATTCTCTGTCATCTTGGTGGACACTTGAACCGCACCGTACAGGAAGGAAGGAAGTGGGAGCGAAAGAAGAAAGAGAAAGAGGGGCCTTAATGAAGAAAATGAAAATTGTATTTGAGGAAAGGAAATTACACAGTAACTGTCGAACATATCAAAATGAATACCCATCAAAAGCGTTACCCCTCTGCTGACAAGCTCGTGCTGACAACCTTTTCTCGACAACGATGAGGCAGTAAACGCTTTCGCCTCAGAAGAGAGAGAGAGAGAGAGAGAAAACTTTATTTACAGAGGAATTCGGGGCACGCCCCAGGGTCCCCGCACGACCCCACTGCACTCAAGTGTTTATGTTCCGAAGGTCCATAACACTGGCAGCACGGCCGGTGGCGATGGTCTGCCCGGCCGGGTCCTCCGAGCGCAGCAGGGCCTCCCAGTCCTCCCAGGTCTTGAGGTTCTCTAGGTCCCGCGGGGGAGGGTCCGCCGGGCAGAGGGAAAGGATGTGGAGGGAAGAAGCGAAGGGTTCTGGGCATAGAGTGCATGCCGGAGTGGGGAAGGAGGGATGATAATGGGCTAGGGTAAGGGGTGAAGGGAGTGTGTGTGTCTGTAGTCTGCTCCAGAGTGTTGCGTGTTTGTTATGTAGG